>NC_041711.1:4340136-4643228 GCF_900700375.1 Denticeps clupeoides
CAGGTCCAGCTTTACGGGGGGAACGGTGCAGGGATAGCGCGTTCGTGGCCGCGAGCGATGGCGAGTGACGGCTGATTCGACTTGACTCTGTGACACGCTGCGAGCAATTACACTCATGTCTTTTCTCAAACGGACTGTGGCCCACTGAACATGTGCTCCCCGCCTGAGCCCACATCACGTCACACATATCGCCCACAACGCTTTCCACAACCCCTGACCGCAAAGGGTTAAAGCTAATTAATCTTCTTTGACTGCGCTGTCGGGGCGCTGGCGAACAGAGCTTCCTGATGGGAGACGGGCTACGGACGAGAAGGAGAGAAGGAGTGCCGCCTGATTTTGTGGCTCCCCCCTCTGGCCACGCTGCTGCGGTACCTGTGGGGACTTGTGCGAGCGCCAGCTGTACTGATGTCCGTTCAGGCTGGAGAGCAGCACGTTCTCGTCCGTGTCCACCTGGCCGAAGCGCAGCGTCTCCTGGGTGTCGTTGCAGATCACGTAGTGACTGAAGACCAGCTCCTCGGCATCGGGGTTCAGGTTCTACAGTGAGAGAGAGAGAGAGAGAGAGAGGGTGTGACCTCCGCAGAAGCATCTGTTAGAACCTTATTTACATTTACCACATTTACCAGACGCCCTTATCCAGAGCTACTTACGATCAGTATTTACAGGGACAGTCCCACCTGGAGACACTCAGGGTCAAGTGTCCTGCTCAGGGACACAGTGGTAGTAAGTGGGATTTGAACCTGGGTCTTCTGGTTCATTTACATTTACCACATTTATCAGACGCCTTTATCCAGAGCGACTTATGATCAGTAGTTACAGGGACAGTCCCCCCTGGAGACACTCGGGGTTAAGTGTCCAGCTCAGGGACACAGTGGTAGTAAGTGGGATTTGAACCTGCGACTTTGTGGTCTTCTGGTTTGTAGGCTACATGCCGCTCCCGCGGTGCACGGTGGAAAGTGTGCAGGGGTGCGTGGTTATGGGTGAGTAACATGGCATTTCACTGGATATCCTGTGGGCGACCGTCCCCTCCACGGGCTCTGAGTGAGTGATGTTGTGGCCGCGAACCGGCGCTGGCCGGCCCAAGACTCTCTACCGTCACGCCGTTTTCCAGCTTCTCCCTGCACTAAACTGGCAGCGCACTTCCCTCCAATAAACAAGATTTTTACATGACGTCAAATGTCAAATTACCGCATAACTTGCTTTCAGCGTGATTAGCGCGAGGCTCATTTGACCCTGCCAGTCACCGCAAACGAACCATCAATCTTGACATACCGTGGGGGGTGGGGGGTGGTGCGTGTTTTTCCTTAAACAAAAACTCCCACACGACACTGCCAGGGCTCCCCTATCATTACAGGCGCTCATGTGAACCCCCGGCTGCCCAGCGCTAACGTCACCTTGCCGGTGTGTAATGGGGACACCTAATTTGTTTGCTGTTGGAGACACATCATCCAAGAGACCTCAGCGGGAGAGGACGTTCAATTGGTTTACAAAAATAATAATCATTTAAAAGGAACAAAAATGTTTCCAACCCGCGTCAACCTGTGCACGTTCCAAGACCTTGGTGAGATCCACCGGTGACCCTGCGCCCCCCAGGTGACGGCTACTCCACGACCTCGGCGGAACCGCGTCCAAACAGAACCTGGGGTCGCTTTGTAAGGGCAGGGAAAGGCGGAGAAAGGGAGGCTTCACGGTAAAGCAGCGGCTTTTACTGCCAAGCCTGCTCTGGTGCTGGTTTGTTTCCGCGATTGAAAACGGCTGGGAATGCCGCGCACTATACGGGAGAAAGGAATGTGGGAAAGAAAAAGGGCTGGACAGAGTGTCTTTCGGGACAATGGGACAGCTGTGAACCGAGTCTCAATCCATTTGGTTTTTATAGTGGAACGCTATATCGGCCTGGAAAGGGGTCCGGGCAGATTTACAAACTTCCCGCCATCTTCATGATACCACAGAAAGCCCTCTTCTGACGGTATCGGCTTTCCGGGTGAATTCATGGGGCCATGCGATACGGGGATCAAAACGGTCACGAGCCACAAACGCTAAGCTCTTTGTGTCCATCAATACTTTTTATAAGCACAAATATAAACAGGGAGATATTTTAATAATCAGCCGGTCCTGTCTGTCGTCTGGGGTAACCACCATCTTACCAGGCCCAGGAGGGCAGAGGCGGAATCCCTTAACAGGCAGGGAAGTGTATTCCATTACCGCACGTCTAGTCTAACAAAAAAAAAAAAGACGAATAATCTCACACACATTTTACATTTACAGCAGTTGGCAGATGCTCTTATCCAGAGCGACTTACACAAGTGCTTGAAATATCCATCACCGAAAACCCCGATCACATAACATTAAATATTGAACAGGGAGTGTCCAAATATCTTCTAACCAGGAAGGTTTTCCGTTGGCGTTTGAAGATCTTTAATGACCCAGCTGTTGGAACATCTACTGGATGTTCATTCCACCGCCTAGGAGCCAAGACAGGAGGAATGCTTTCCTAGTACCTTGAGAGATGGTGGTACCAGTTGAGCAATGCCGGAGATTCGGAGAGATCGAGTGATGAGAGATCTGAGGTAGGAGGCTGCTGACCCTGCCTTGGCTTTGTAGGCAAAGATCAGCATTTTGAATCTGATGTGGACAGCTACAGGAAACCAGTGGAGGGAACATAGCAGGGGAGCGGTGTGGCAAATATTTCACCGGTAAAATATACGGTAGAGTAACAGAACGTAAGTGTATTCCAGTGTATCAGTAAAACTGATGAGTAAAATGCAGCCTTGACACCAGGAAGCAGCAAATACCGGCACCAATTAGGCCAGCCTGCTCCTCTGTGGTATGAATGTTAACATTCCCCCTGGTCCCCCCTGGTAGGGTGGTAGTAACATTGGGTAACACGCTTGCCTATGACCCAGAAGTCCCAGGTTCAAACCCCACTTACTACCATCATGTCCCTGAGCAAGACACTTAACCCTAAGTGTCTCCAGGGAGGGAACTGTCCCTGTAACTGCTGATTGTAAGTCGCTCTAGATAAGGGCGTCTGGTAGATGCTGCTGTAGATGTGAATGTCCCCGTTTCAATCGAGATGGACCACTTCCCTGGAACACCTCAGACCCGCACCTTGAACCCAGGGCCCGGGTTTAACTGTACATGCGAGGTTTACTTTATACAAGGGGGCTGGAATTCTCTGTTCACAGGTTCTCAGAAATGGCCCAACGTTTCAATGCCTTTTATAGTAGATTAAATTTCCGCCTGACCCAGGCAATGGGGCGCCTACGGTGCGTTGACTGCAGCTAAAGGGAACCAGCGTCTCCTCTGAGGTCCCCGTCCCCTGAATGACGCTTGAGATCCACAGCTGAACTGACTTCAACACAACATGCAGGAAATTGTGCCTTGGGGTACTTTACGTAATATTATATGATGTGTCCCATAGTCAATTACACAGTTGTTATGGGGTATTATTAATTACAACATAAGAAATGTTAAAGTGGTAATGTACTAATAATAAATGAAATGAAAGTTGCATATTTCTACAGAACCTTGTTCAGTATTTAAATAACGTAGCGTGGCTATAGAAATCCTCTCGCTGGACTCATATACATGAGTCAGTGCAGCAGCGCTGGCGCTCACGCCAGACCAGGCCTTGGCAGGTGTTACCGCACGCTTTTACCATGTTTTCTCAGGCGGGAGTTCACACAGACCCATCCTGGCTACCAGGAACCGCTCTGACCAGCACCGGCGAGCTGCTGTGCCGACTGCGGGCCGGTGGATGTTTGCTTAGCTGATCCTATCCAGCGTTTCACTGCTCCCTTTTCGCACATCTATGGAGACGTTTATTTGATTTCCATGTTTTGTTGGGTAAAGGGACGGTCAAAAAATGACCCACAAGGCCCAACCTTGACATGGACTGATGAACTGAATCTGAGGAGAATGCGTCTCACCTGTTGCCAGCACTGCAGCGCTGTGTCCAGCGTGTGCACCATGTGCTGACTGACGCTGGCAGATACGGGCTCCACAAACACGCTGCAGTCCAGCAGCCGGCGCCCGGGCCCTTGGGTGGCGGCCGCCTGGCCTCCGAGGGTGAAGGGCTTCAGCAGGGGCCGCAGGGTCAGGTTGCGGTACTCCAACAGCTGGCAGTCCAGCTCGGCGGAGAAGCTCAGATCCCGGCACAGCTGGGCAGGGCGCTGCCCACTCCACTGCCGCATGTAGGCGCGCGGCTCCCGCAGGCCGATCCGCATGTACTCCTGCTCCTGAGGCAACTTTCTGTCCAACTGGAAGGGACGGAGCTTCCGGCTTGGAACTAAGACATAAGAATTCCCACACAATTTCATACAATCTACACAGATTAACAACAAATGCAAAAAACATAGATATTAGATAACAACTGTGTGTGTGTGTGTGTGTGATAAACATATTATATATATATGCAATATTATATATATTATATTTAAGTCAAGTCAAAGTGAACTTTACTGTCATCTCACCATAAACAAATACATAGAGTGATGAGACTGACAATTTTCTAAACAAATAAATCAATAAAAGCATTAACCTGGCAAATAAACTGTTAAAATCCTGAAAATTGTGATTTCTGTAAAAAGAAAATAATATTGAATTATGACGGGTTTATGGCTTTTATTGTGCGTGTACATTTTTGGCCACACAGGGTACTAAAGGGTGCAAAATGCATTAAGAGAGTATGGATGACAACACTGGATTTCAAGAATTTGCCTACAAAGAACGTTTTCTGCAAAAACGTAAGCCACAAGCTCTAACACAGCCAATAGGATCCACTAAAATAAAAGCCGACTCGTACCTGTGCCTAGCTGCTCTAGGTGGTGGCAGAGGCAGATCTCGATGTGCGCCAGCTGCAGGGAGATGCCCACCGAGGGCACAAACCAGGGGGCGAAGCACGAGTCCACGCGGGTACAGGCCGCCAGGGCAGTGGGCGACACCAACTGGTCACAAGGGACCTGGGAGCCGGAGTCACTGTCTGAGCTAAGGAAGACAGCAACAAAGAATGCTGGGTACGTAGCCATTGCTTAAAGACAAGATAAACCTAAAAACCCTATTATTTTTTATGATTAAAAGCAGACGAAGGAAACTCCAGGCCGGCATCCGCTGCTTATATGCAGGAAGAGAGCGCGATGAGTGCAGTAGCTGCGCTGCTAGAGGGCATCGTGGGGAGCGTGGGGAGTGTGCGGCGCCAGGTACGCTGCTCGGGGGGGGGGGGGGGGGGGGGGGGGGAGGTCGCCGCTGCACATTATTTGCATGTCACGGCACATAAACATGAACGTTTGCGTAATTGAGCTAAATGACCATTTGCTCTGTAATTTGTAGCTACTATGACTTCAGCATTCAAATTCTGCAGGAAACCTCGAGAGGTGGGGGGGTTAATGGCTGGGGCACGGCTCCGTAAAATGATAAGAATCACATGTTCCCAGTTTTTCCTCGACTCCCAGTTGGCAGCAGAGATCACGGTCTCTCTCCTACTTTTTTTCCCTGATTTTGCGGCAGAAACCGACTGCAGGAAGTTAAGGAAGGTAATGAGTTTTGATCAAAAAGGACAAACAATTGCAACATAAAGGAAATGTACTGAGCACAGTATGATTATAATGAAGTGCAGATGTATATTTTGTTTTTCGCGGGACGGGGATTTTTTTTTTTTTTTCCCGCCACTTCTTCCCTTACATGTTTTCTTATTCCTCCCATTCAAGTCCTCTGGAGCTCCTAAACCCACACAGAATGTGGGCTTGGCAGTTCGGTTACAGGGAAAAAAGAAGAGTGGAGGGGAGGCGTGAAAGCACGCTGGGGTTTGGCCGGTCGGCCTTGCCCTGGGAGCTGAAGGCACACAGGGGCCGCGCCGAAGGCCCTCGACTCCTCTTCCTCTACCTCCGCCCACCTCTCCTCCCTCCGTTCAAATTAGACACACTCAAGGTAAGCAGGAAGGAATCCGGATGAGCCATGACAGCAGCTTGGTGTGCTGGGAAATCTCAGTGGGCTCATCTGAACCCCATCCAAGCTGCTGCCGGCCAGATGTGTGCGGCGGAGCGACCGACTCTGCCGGCCCGGCGGCGGGGGAAACGCTGACCTCTGCTCGTCGGCCCCGTCAGACGCGCTGTTGAGGACGACCCTCCAGAGGTCGGAGGCCACCAGCTCCTTCTGCTCGTTGGACAGAGCGAGGCTGGGCAGCTGCAGCTCGCAGGCGCTGCTCTCTGATAGGCTGAAGTCGCGGTAGGGAACGAAGGCCCGCTGGAGCTCATCCCAGTACTCCAGGCTGCAGGGAACCTGTGCCACACACACACACACACACACACACAATGTGTGTCACAAATGCACATAATATGAACCAAGCAGGATGCTAATCTTTCACGCCATACATTAGGAACAGCTAAATAATCAGCGCTAATCGTTTCTGGCCACGGTGTGACGGAGAGAAAGAGAAAAAGGGAAATCTTCACCTCTCCTTTAGGCCCTGAAGGCGAGTAATGATGCTACTCCCTCCTCCACCTCAGCAACAGTTAGCTACTCGTCTACCACCGCTTCGCCCCAAACCAATGTCCTTTCATTAGGGTCTCACTCACACAGTGTGTGGTCCCTGTCCGTCCTCCGCCTCGTGACGAAAAGTGAACAGGACCCCGCCGAGCACCCAAGCCCTGGTGGCCGGAGTGAAGCCAGGTGGGCGTGGCCGCGTTTTAGCACCTGACCCGCGGGCCGGAAAGTTTCGTGGTTTGAGGAGGTAGGTTCGTGCTTTGCATCCACCTGACGCCATTTAACCCTTCCCTTCCCACACAGCCATCTGGACAACGTCTCCGGCTCGGCCTGATTGTGTGTACACGATCGCGTAAACACGGGGGAGAAAACTCGGAATACCTTGCATGCCGCGGGGAGGGGTGTGCACATGTGTGTGTGCGTGCGGCACATGTGTAAGCGTGTCCAAGGGCTGTGTTTATGGAAAGGTACCGGCGCGGTGGTTTATTTACCTATCTCTCCTCCATCGCTCTCTCAATCACTGCATGCACACGGTCCAGAAAACGCCAAATCCCCCCCGTACATGTACGCTTCGGCCAGACCCTCCCATGCATTCCGCTTTTTGGGGTCTGAACCGTTCACGGACACACCGCACTCACCAGCGAGACTAATTAAACTGACATCGGCCTGGACAAACGTCGGCCCGCGTGATGTAATGAGGAGGCCATTTTGATTAATGGCCCGAACACGACACGGGATCTTCTGCTCTCTCTGTTTTCTCTCCGCGAGGGTAAACTTTTTCGGGGCGGCGCCCCGATGAATGAGGTGCAAAGCTCTTCTCGATCTAATTAACCACGCACGCACCGTCCCATGCTTTCGCGGCACATCGGCTGTGACTAATGCACTGCTGTTTGAAAAACTGTCCCGCTGAAATAATATGTGCTTTGGCTGTCCAACTCCACCTACTGGCCGTCGGACTGGCTTCCCTGGGAAGTCGTGCTTGTGCTGAGGCTAATGAGTATGTGACTAAGTAGAGCTAAATAAAACGGGGCGTCAATGAGAAGCACTAATAACAATGACTGCAGCGCCAGCTGCACATGACACACATGCCACACTACGGCGGGGAGGTTCATCTGGGGCCATGGCACCCCGAGCGAGGCCACGCCAGCAGCCCAGGAGGGGACAAAGGGATTGTGGGAAGCGCGGGCCAAGATGGGGAGTGGATGAACGGTTCCATGAGAGCGAAAAACAAAGTCTGTCTCCAAGAATTTGGACTTATTTTCTTAAAACTGAGCTAATTTAATCCCTTTGGTTGGTCCCTGTTTTTCAACTATGGAGACCGCTGTATGGAAGGGTGTGTGTGGTGGGTGTGGTAGGAGTATGAAAAAGGAGAAGTAGATGAACAGATAGGAGGAAAAGCAAGGCAGAAAGAGATACCTGTTTAAAAAGACCTTCAGGACTGAGAAACAGAGGTTCCTTCTGCCCGAGACACACCTGTACTCTCAGTTCTTCTATTCCTCTCCATGCTAGCCCATTTTAAAACGGAATGTGCAACACTTGGCCTTCTGACTAATGGAAGTGTGTCCAATTCCCTCCTGAGATGCTGGAACCAGTTGTGAAACCGCAACTATTTAAATGCAGGAAATCTTGATTTTATAGAATGCAAATTTGATCGGCTCTGGGGACGGCAGAGTTGGAGCAGCAGGAAACGTGCTGTGTGGCCTGATGGAGGAGCAGCGCTGAGATGCTCACCTGCATCGGCATGCAATCGTAACATTGTTCTTGTGCTCATTCAGTGGTCTGGAAAGCTCAGTATTACATTTTTGAAGGCATTTCAGCAGAACACATTGATCAAGAATGCATATATATTAAATTCTAAATAATGCAGTAAAATATTTGGCTAAAACGCATTGTTCTGTACCTGGGCGAAAATGAGTGAAATTCACAACAAACAGTGGGTTGATCATGGACAATGAAAGAGGGGTGAAAATACAGAGACTGATTTAGACCCAGTTTTAAAGACCCATGTTTCTCTCCATACGGCTGCCTGGTAATTTTAGAGTCCTGAGAAATGACTGCTGCACTTCACTTTCCATCCTCCTTCCACTCCACAGCAAATAAATGGAATTCCTACTGAGTTTTTTCCCCTCTCTCTCCTGTTTCCCGACTTTTATGACTGCATTTCCGGACTTTTTCAACCTCTGAGAAGTCAAATTTTTAAAAAATGTATTAATTGAAGCCTTTTGAAGTATTCCTCCATGAAGAAAAGCAAACAAAGCTGCTCCAATGCAAGGGCTGAACTCAATTAAATCTGGGAGCACAATGAGTGGGATCATGACAAAGGGCCCTATTCAAAAACCCCTTCCGCCAACACACTCGCGTTCGTATGAAAAACAGGGCACAGAAGTGTGTGTGAGAGTCATTCGTAAAACATATCCAATGTCTAATAATTACAGATCTGTCACTCCTTTGAAACCCCCAGAAATATGATACTTCTCCATGCCGAAGCACGGCCTAATAAATTCCTCTGATTTTACTACAACTGTGGACACGCATATATTTATGTAGTTCAATGATTTTAACCAGCAAGAAGCTGACTTCAAGTCCCCCAAGGGACAGTGTTACATACACACATATGTGTGACAAAAAAAAAAAGTGAGGCAGGACCACCTGATGATGAAGTATTCCATATAAATACTATATCATTTATACTATTTATATCTTAATTTATTAACTCTGAAAAATTGATTATTTTGGCAAAAAAAAGATGAATTATGTCTATTGTACACATTAAATATATAGATCAGGGTTCGCTGAACCACGGGGGGGACCTGATTTCAGATTGTGTGGACCAATCACAATCAATGCATTTCGGAGCTATGTATTAGACGGGCTCTGCACCACAAGAAAGAAAGAGGAAGAGCGCAAGGTGCATCGAAGCGGAAACCGGATCGCCTGTCTGATATCCAGATGATGCTGTATGCCTGAGTGGAGATCATGGCATGTGCTGTGTGGAGGAATGGTGGATGGATGGTATTGGCTGCTGACGGATGACAGCCTGGCCTCCTCCTTTCAGCAGCTCCCGCGCTGCTCTGCCTCGCACCTGATTCCTGTTAAAAGATTTGTCAAAGGAGACTCATCCATGCCAGACAGCTGAGAGGAAAAAAAAAAAGACAGAGGGTGGGGAGAGATTTGGAAACCACATGTTCGTCATCGGCTCGGTCCAAGCACCCGTCCCACGCTTTGCCCATCGCCTGTCGGAGATGAAGACTGGCGGGACGAAGCTACATTCGCTCCGTGTGTTGACTGTCAGCATTTCCCCCAAAATTTCTTTTCATCGGGTCAGGAGGGGAAAAAAAAAAAGTCTTTCACTGATAGTGTATCAGATTACAGATGCTGAGACTGTCCTTCTCCTTCTCAACCCCCTCCAGGTCTTTCAGGCAAAAGGATGCTTAAGAAGTCTGCAGATACAAGGGACAAACATCTGCAACACCTTGTAACCTTACAGTGTCTCCACTTGGACACACCAGGAAAATGATCTTATTGACTGATAAAGGACTGAGGGATGGCAGGAACAGGAAAGAAAGAAACTGAGAGATGCTCAGAGATGCTCAGTAGATGGGAAGATATTCCCTCCTGGTTCAGTCTGCCAAAATCCAACCTCGTTTACAAAGGCTAAACCTCTGTCCAACATGAATTATTTAAAAATTAGACACTGCCGAACAACAGAACCTGGACATAAGTTACATTACATGTATCTAACAGCACAGTGTCCCAGAGAAATGGGAAAATCCTTCACCTGTCAGGAATGACACTCAACGTTCACTCCTGCACCAAACAACATGAGCTAAGTGGCTGTAGTGGAGAGTCGCTGTTCACTCCACCTCACATCTGCTGAGACAACGGACCGGTAAGTCCGGCAGGCCGCGTCCGTGGGACAATGATTAAGAATGATTAACACAGCTCTGTTAAAAGGGTGGTGACATTTGTAGACTGTGTATAGCTTGCATGCATCATATGCAAACTAAACAGCGTGAATCGTTATTTTCTCCTCTGAAATGTTTCGGAACGTTACGCCTGATGCAGATGCTCCAGGATGTGTGAAGAAGTGCTGCAGGGCTTCACCCTATGTAACATGTATGAAGACGGCTCCTACCTGCAGAACATCGCCCAGATCTGCGGTGCTGATGTCTGGGTCTTCGGTCGTGTTGAAGGGCACAGGGGTGATCCGTACAAAGGTCAGCACCCTGGGTTCCGGGTACCGCCACAGCATGACCCCGGGACTGTCGTCAGTCTCATTGTAAAATACCACCTCATGGGCTCCTGGCAGCTTCTGAGAGGCTGGAAGACAGAAACACAGTACATCAACATCAACTAATGGTTACTGGCCAAGGAAAGGTTGTTCAATATTTACGTCCAGTCTAAAGACACAAGTGAAGTGATTGTCATTGTGAAACACTGCACGGTGCACACAAAGAAATGTGTCCTCTGCATTTAATCACCCTTGGTCAGCAGTGGGCAGTCATGGAAGGTGCCAAGGGAGCAGTGTGTGGAAACGGTACTTTGCTCAGTGGCAACCTTCCGATTACGGGTCCGCTTTATTATCCCACATTAGCCATGCATTCCAGTGAAACAGTTTAAACACACATATACCACGACATCATGGTATTTTCAAGCCACGCTGTCCTACATTGGGGGGCCATTGATGCACCGAGGCATCTACCATAACCACTCAGTCCCAGCCACCGGAGTTTAATCTGATCTAAATACTCTAGGTCCTGGTTCCTGGCAATGACCTGCTGTTGAGACGTACCAACATGAAATGTACCACAGGGGCACCACAGCCACAAACGCCATAACGGCTGAAGCTTCAGGGATCTTCAAATGACACTGGACTAAAAGCTGCTCTGCACTGTCCAGTACCTCAAACATGGACAGATCCCCACCACCACACCTGTTGGACAGTTTCTTTTTCTTGGACAAATTATTATCAAACAGGGGTGCAGAAAGTGTGGGGGGTGTCAACGTAGGGCCTGTCAAAGCCCATTGAGACATATTGTATGTGGTTTTGGGCTATATAAGAAATAAATGTTGTTGTTGTTGATGTTCCCTTCGGAGCAGAACTTGCCAGATCTAGAGGCAGGGGTCGGCACTAGACTGGGGAGGAAGTGGAAAAAAAAAACAACAACTTTCTAATGTAAGTCAATCACTGTGCATCTCATTACAAAAACACAATAGTGTATTTGTCATTCATAACACTGACTGGCGGCCAGGACCCTCAACCATTTATTTTCTTTTAATTGTGTTTTTCCCCCCGAAAAACAAAAGCTACCACTTAATTCGACTGCATTCCATCTGCGCTTGTCAGGCGGCTGTTTCAGTTGTCCACAAGGGCCCAAACACTGAAGCGCTCGTTCCAGAAAATGTGTTGCAGACCATATAATTGTACCCTGGCAGTGGGCGGCTTTCATCTCGTGGTGATCTGTGGTCCTGCTTGAAGGTGCACATGATGTATTATTTTCACAGAGCCACCAGCTCTTTGTTTTCTGCTGCGTCAACAGTACGTCTGCAGTCGCTGTGATGGAGGGTTGTTTTCGTTCTGCATCTCATTATCGGCTTCTACAGCTTGGGACAGCTGTTCCACACACACACACACACACACACGTCCAAGGCATGGACACGGTTATCCAGGGAGCACAGACCCTGAAGAGGATCCTTCTACTCTACTCTACTCTACCCTGCGATGGAGATGGCCATGTCAGGAGGAGAGTGGAGGGGACATGTTTTTTTCTGGCCATAATGGATGCAAACAGCATGGTGCTTGTACTGAACTTAAATGTAACCAAGAACAGTGACTCAGATCAGAGGGACACGAAACCAAGAATTGAACAGATTATGGGCAGAGCCGAAGCCATGATCTATCACCAGCATTTTTGTCCTATTTACACATCAGGTAAAAAAAAATTAATGTTATTGCCTATGTCGCCCAATTGGTTACTTGTAAATGTTCCACTTTTATATAGTGGGTAAGTGGGTAACACACTTGCCTATGACCCAGAAGACCCAGGTTCAAATCCCACTTACTACCAATGTGTCCCTGAGCAAGACACTTAACCCTTAGTTGCTCCAGGGTGGCTCTCTCCCTGTAACTACTGATTGTAAGTGGATAAGAGCATCTGATAAATGCTGTAAATGTAAATGTGAATGTAAAAAAACCCCTCTATAAGAAAAAGACATTTCCCAAACACTGTAAGTAACTTCAAAAGTGCACAGTACAAGTAATGCAGGTGGTCAGAGGTCCAAAAAAAGGTCCAAAATCACCTGTCTCTTTGAAATAATAAGTATGCATTTCCAGCCATAACATTTTGTACAAGATTTATTTAAATCAATTGAATGCTGGTGGGTTTTGCTGGTTCCATGTGTGCAGGATGCATTTCTTACATCTAAAGGACATTTCACCAATTATCTTAGCTGATACAGGGTCTTTCTAGCAAAAAAAGAAACGTGTTGTGAAATTGTTATGTCCAGCTTCCAAACTGTACCGGTCTCCAACAATACATTGAATTCTTATATTCCAAAGAGATTTTAAAAGTTCTCATACATTTTGCATACACTTAAGTTAGCTAGGGGGGAAGGATAAATGCTGTAAATGTAGATAGCAATGTCCTGATGATGTGAAGAATCTGATGGAATATGAATCTGATTTGGTAGTGGGGTGGGGGTCTCTGGTGATCACCTGGGTCCTGGATGTATTGGAAGAGGCCGGTGCGGAGGTCATCAGAGCTGTGCTCCGTTCTGGACAGGTGAAGGGTGGGAGATGTGGGCGGCCTGCTGGTGGGTTGCTGCTCCTCTGCCAATTCGGGTCCGCTGTCCTTGGGCAGGTAACTCTGAAGGTGGTCCTGTATCAGCACCAGGCAGTTCATGTGCTCCTGGCCCCAGAAGACCTGGAGTTTGATGGACAGAAAAACAGCACGGTGAGGGCCTTCTTATCATCAACACTGTGCCGTACTGTTACCAGAAGTGCAGTGGTATTCCCCGGTCCTTCTCATCCAGCAGCTCGGGTTTGGCTGGGGGAGCAGGAATCTCAGAGTCAGAAAACTCAAGTAGAACAGTTCACACACAGAGCTGCAAACCAAAAAACAGGAACATTCGGGGATTTTTCAGGTTTTGCAGCGGATCAGAAGAAATACTGGTGGTTTTAGCACAGGAGTTGATTAGGAAACAACACGGATGCCCATATTTCCAGAAGAAAATGTATGATTACGTATTGAGTGTTGAGTTGTAAGTGATCTCCCCGTCAATGGCACGCAATAAAAGCATTATGGAAACCCTGAAGAACACTCCCCTCAAGCCACGTGGAATTTTCAAGCTGGGATGTATTTATGCATTAAAGAGGGGACTTTTCGCTGTGGGTAATATTCCGCCTACTCTCGGAATGCTGGCACCTTTAGCTACTGAAAAAAAAAAGAAAAAGCACACTCAGGGAGGGACATGGATGGAGATTTGGGGAGGCCAACAGAAGGGAATTTTAGGTGAATCAGAGTCTGGAATGAACAAAAGGGAAGTGAGGTAGGCTCTGGTGGGTGTAAGACTGGGAGTGGCGTGAACTGTACATACTGGATGGGTTACGGGCAGCAGAGGTTAAGCGTGGAGGTGTGAGAACATACCATGGGGTAAACGTAAAGGGTGTTTAATACAGACTTAAAAAGAATAGAAATAAGGGAAATGGGATACATGGGATTAAAGAAAGCTAGAGTGGAAAGAAAATGAGGAGAAGAGGAGCTCTGGGGAATATAAAGGAAGCAGTGGAAATGCACAACCAACCACAAAAACCAGAACAATGTGTTGGAGTACTGTGTCTAAATAATGAATGGTGCTCAGAAGAGTAGGCTAGGCAGGAAAAGCCGACAAAAGTTGTCAGCAAAATTCAAAACCCGAATTCCAAGAACAATGCAGATAGTGGGATTGAGCTTTTTGTGGGATTTTAAAAAGATGCAGCCAGTTTGATTCAGAATGGTCCAGAAGCACAGTAGAAATAAATCGCTAGTAAAGTGAAAAGTGAAAGCAGGTGATTGTCATTGTGAAACACTGCAGCACAGCACACGGGGACACAACGAAATGTGTCCTCCGCATTTAACCCACCACCTTAGTGAGCAGTGTGCAGCCATGACAGGCGCCCGGGAAGCAGTATGTGGGGACGGTGCCTTCATCAAGGGCACCTCGGTGACACCTTGACGGTTCTGAATTTGAACAAGCAACCTTCCGATTACGGGTCTGCTTCCTTTCCCAGCTAGTCAACTATGACCAAGCATGGAGGTAGAGTGGCTTGTCTCACTGTGAAAAGTCTAAGAATTGATGTTCAGGAAACAATGTCATCCCACTACTGAGGTTGTCAGTTAACATTTACGCCCTTACGCAGAGCGACTTAAAATCAGTAGTTACAGGGACAGTCCCCCCCTGGGGAGACTCAGGGTTAAGTGTCTTGCTCAGGGACACAATGGTAGTAAGTGGGATTTGAACCTGGGTCCTCTGGTTCATAGGCGAGTGTGTTACCCGCTAGGCTACTGGCCTAGCAGGTTAGGAAACAAATGCCGAAACGCCACACTACTCCCTGGGCGCCTGTCATGGCTGCCCACTGCTCACCAAGGGTGATGGTTAAAAACAGAGGACACATTTCGTTGTGTCACACCGTGTGCTGTGCTGCATTGGGTCACGATGACAGTCACTTCACTTTCACTTTCAACGTTTTGGGTTTTATTATGTGTGGGTGTGTACTTTTCAGCTTGGTGTAGTCTGTAAATCTACAATCAAATCATTTATTCAGATAATATTTTTGTATTTATTCAGATAATGACCTGTATACAGATCATTTGTCCGATAATGAGATAATGCTCAGGCTGTACCTGCAGCAGGCCACCCTTGAGGTCCAGCAGCAGTTTGGGGGGACCGGACTCAGGCCCAGGGCTGGCACTGTGTCGGCACCAGCGCGCCTCCACCTCGGCACCGCAGCCGAACGGGCCCAGCAGCAGCCGACTGCGGTCCCTCAGGCCGGTCTTCAGCCGCAGGTCCTGCACCTCCACCACCACAGAGGCCAACTGCACGCCGCCTGCAAGGGGGAAGATGGAGGAATTCACATCACGCACACCAGCCTCACGCTTCACGAGAGAGAGGCAGAATGACAGAAAGTTGGAAGGACGCAGAGGAGACCTGAGAGACCTGCAGATGAGAAACAGAAGGACGGACATAAATCACTCCAGCTTTTGTTTTTGGTGTCAAACGACTCTTAGCAGAGACATCTTTTCAACTACTGTTGTGTAACATCGTGTGCGGAGTTGCAGCAGATGTCCTGTACACCGGCTAGAAGAAACATTCTTCTCCCCGGCATGAGCCAGTGACAAGCAGCGGTGACTTAGGAGACCCGTCACCAGACACGGAGCCCAGGTCGGTGGCACGCTCGCCCCTGCGTGCTGAGTAATATTTCCCGGGAATAAACGCTCGGATATGGACCACAGCTGGAGTGAAGACTCGCGGTTCAGCTCGGACGTTCCGCCAAAAAGCGGCCGCCCCCCTCTGGCCATCTTACTCGGTGGCAGAAATGAACGTAATATTTAAGGCCTCGCTGTCGTGTTATGCAGCGCGGTATCCAGGCACGGTGGTTATTTATGACACCGCGCTCACGCAAGAGCGAGAAAGAGAAACCGCTGGCGGGCCTTTGTGGGAAGAGCTCTGGGGAAACCCCCGTCTTGCTCCAGCCCCGTCCGGCGTGACGCGGTTCTTCCACCGACCGAACAGCTGACCCAAGCCATGCGGACCCGGCTGCGGCGACGACAGCCTTCATAATTCCGCTAACTGGCCGCACCGGACGGAGATGGCTGGCCGAGTGGCGAGAGCGCGCAAACAGGAGCTGAGCTTCGAGATCCAAGCGTTCCCACAAATTAGCGTGGTGAGGGAGGGAGCGAACGATCCGAAATGGACCAGCGGTTATCATCTGATCCCAACACTGAAAAATTGAGAGAGGAACGGTTTCACCAAGTTGCCAAGCTGGACCCGTAATGGGTTCGAACCCCAAATGATCAGGGTGCCACTGAGGTGCCCTTGATCAAGGTACTCATGGCTGCCCACTGCTCACTAACCCTTAATGATGGGCGTTGTGTGTCACTGCAGTGTTTCACAATGACAAAAAACTTGGGGTGATAGCAGCCTAGTGGGTAACACACTCGCCTATGAACCAGAAGACCCAGGTTCAAATCCCACTTACTACCATTGTGTCCCTGAGCAAGACACTTAACCCTGAGTGTCTCCAGGGGGACCGTCCCTGTAACTACTGACTATAAGTCACTCTGGATAAGGGCGTCTGGTAAATGCTGTAAATGTAGCACACTCATCTATGAACCAGAAGACCACAACATCACAGGTTCAAACCCCACTTACTACCATTGTGTCCTGAGAAAAACACTTAACCCTGAGTGTCTCCAGGGGGGGACTGTCCCTGTAACTACTGACTGTAAGTCACTCTGGATAAGGGCGTCTGGTAAATGCTGTAAATGTAAATGTACTTAAGACAAAGACATTGTTGAACAGGCATTCGTGCACCATGTCATTTGTACCGCAGCGCTTGTAATATACAGCCCCCACAGCAGTAATGTGTGCTTAATATGAAAAAAGGAGGCCACGCCCTCCCCCTCCATGATTAATACGTTACAAACGCAACAACATTTAATCAGATTTTAAAGCCCAGGCCCCGTCGTACCTCAAGGTTGTGTTTTGGCGCAGGAAAGTTCATGAGGAGTTCAGGCCATTGAGGAGTAAGCAGCGTGGTCGTTATCAGACAGCTTCTTTCATCGCGGTGAATGGGAGTCAGCGTGGGGAGTTTACCGCGGTATCTCCCCACTCGTACATTAGAAGGCCGGAGAACGCAGGCGTGCGTCAGTAACCGGGCCAGAGAGCCGCCATCTCGGCCCCCTCGACGTTATAATAACAGATCGCGGGCAGAACAAACTCCCGTTACCGGCGTGGTTTTTGTTTTTTTATCTGACTGGGTCACCAATTACAATTTCCTGCCGACACACGAAAATGGCCGATATTTCGCGCATGGCCCACGACACCGCCGAGCGAGATTAGAGGGGCGCTCCATTTCACTGCACCTCTCTCCCCGGCGGCCGACCAAAAAACGCGACACATGAGAACGGGCGCAGGTTGTGACGGTGACCCCGGAGGCTTTTCCGTCTGGGAAAGCCATAAAGTGGGAACGCTCAACTGTCACTCTGCCGGAGCAGCTGTTGTTTCGGGGGGGTGTGCGAGGTGGCCTCTGGCCGTCCTCGGCAAGACGCGCGCCCCAGTTGGGGAAAAACGATCCCGCAGGAAGTGATGTCTCGGGCCGGCGCGCCGCGGCCACCAGGTTTTCCAGAGAGTGGGGCTTAGGCCGGTGACCTGTGGGGACCTGAGTGTGAGCGCGAGTCTCACAGCTGAAGTGTCAGCGGGTCCGGCAAACTCTCTCTCTCTCTCTCTCTCTCTCTCTCTCTCTCACACACACACATCTGACCACAATTCTGAAATCCAAGCTCATCTCTGGCTAATTATGCAATTTAGCTTGATTTAGAGCGTCGGTTTAATTCTGGCAACTGAGCCCGACCACCCCGTAAATAACGCCGGGCGTACTGTCCCCGTGATTGCTGTGCCACGGAAAAAGACCTCGGGGCCAGTTTACCTAAACACACACTGTGTCCAACTAGATGAGATATGACGAGAGTGTGATTTAAACCTCTCCGACCTACACCGCTTTGGGGGAACGAGCGGCGCTGATTTATGGCTCGCCCGGTTTCTGGAGGTGGACGACGCACTGGGGCGTCAGCGTCTTTGTCCAGAGGTCTCCAGCGCTAATCTGGCATCAGTTTATTTCACTCATTTATTAACAGCGATTTCCGTCTCGCATCTCCCGGTGAGCGTCGTTCCCGTCCCCGCATCCGTCCTGATGCTTGATGAATAGGGGCGAATGCCTTTAACCAGAGTAAACAAAGAGTAACTGGATGCGGCGTGTACCATGGAAGAGGAGAATAAAAAGCATCAGCTGAGACAGAGAGAGCGAGGGAGCGAGGGAGAGAGAGAAGTAATGGCGGTGTTTGTGCTTTGTTTCGCAGACAGCAGTTTTCGTATTAGTAAATCACGCTTACGGAGCGCCGCTCCTCTGGGAATCGGGAAGCTTCGTGGGCCGGACCCCGTGATGGCTCGCTGAAGGATTACTGGGGTCCCACGTCCATCTGTTACTTCCCCCTCTCTGTTATTTCTTCTCCTTTATTTGAACCTCCACCTCGGGGACCGACGTTCCACTGCTTTTCATTATCACAGGATCCAGTAACACACTTCGCCGTCAACCTAATCCCCTTTTACTCCGTCTTGTCCCTGGCAGAGGCGTGCCACAGATGTTGTGGGGCAGCCGGGGTCCTGGCCTCGCCGCAGGCTGGCCATCTCGCCGTGATTTGTGGTCCCCGCTCTGCCCCGCGCCCCAGTGGCATCCTCCTGGAGCGGAGCTGCCACATCAATCCTGGTCCGCCACTGACGGCCGGCGGAAAAGACCCATATCTCCCCGTCTGCTGTTGCTCGAGAACAAGGCGTCCCCCGCGGGCAATTCCCCGTGAGTTATGAAGCCCGCTTCCACCTCCAACGCGCATGGGAATCCCGGACTTCATTACCGCTCCAGTCCCGGCTATCTGTTTCAGTCTGATGCGATGTGTAGCGGACATCTCGGCATGACGGAGGAGGGTTCAAACTTCCAAACGCAACCCCTCCATCTTTACCGTGAACTAAACGGCCGATTGAACGTGGATTCGAGATGCGCACGTTTCAGGCGGCTGGACATCTACCTGTAGACAGATAGGGTGGTAGTAGCAGAGCCTGAAGGGTGGCAGCGGCCTACGAACCAGAAGGCCCAGGTTCAAACCCCACTTACTACCATCGTGTCCCTGAGCAAGACACTTAACCCTGAGTGTCTCCAGGGGGGGACTGTCCCTGTTACTACTGATTGTAAGTCGCTCTGGATAAGGGCGTCTGGTAAACGCCGTAAATGTACATGTAGACAGTGTGAAGAAATGTTAAAAGGGGAGCTCAGTGCCCAGACACATGACGACTGCATTAGTCGGCCTGGGTAATAATTTCTTTATTCTCCACTTGAGAGAAGCGAAGAAGAAAAAAGAGAGAGAGAGAGAGAGAGAGAGAGAGAGAGTGGGGGGGGGCGCCCAGAAGAACCCTGTGAACCGCTCTCTGGAGTCGGCGGCGGCGGCGTTTGGTGGCCTCGTCGCACGTCACCGGCTGAGGACGGTCCCCCGGGTCGACGCGAAATACCAGCGCACAAGCCCATCATATTCTGTTTATAGTAAACAAAGGGGAGAACACTTAGTGACACATCTGTCCCTAACAGGCCCTGACGGCGGAGGAACGCGGCTAAAAATAGGCCCGGGTGCCGGGAATTTATTTTCACACTGTTCTCGCTCCGTACCAGTTTTTCCATTGTTTTCCAGCGCGCCGTTTTTCGACTGTGTTTATCAAAGTCAACACATCAATCGTGGGCGAGCGCTGCAAAGCTGGTGAAAATCAGCGAGGGCCGCGGCCGCGCGTATTGTCTCATGGCGGAGTTATGTCGACTCGAGTAAACAAGTGCAAATTGTTGAGGTTTTAATTAAAATTTTCAACAATCATTTTATCTGAAGTAACCCTATATAACAACATCTGTACGGCAGATGCAAGTGTTTAAGAGCTCCAGAACCAGTCTTCTGTTCAAATTCCCCATTTCCCACCCCCATCAGAGAGAGAGAGAGAGAGAGAGGCAGAGAGAGCACGCACCTCGTATACGACATCCATGTTTTTCGCGGATGACTTTGTATTGTATGTTTACGTCTACTGTACTGCGGTTACTGAATCCTACGCTCTTTAGTATTATTGCATGAAATGGATTGAGACAGACTAAGAGAAAGAGAGAGAGAGAGAGAGAGAGAGAGAAAGAGAAAGAAATAAAGTATAAAGTGAAGTGATTGTCACATGTGATACGCAGCAGCACAGCACACGATGCACACAGTGAAATTTGTCCTCTGCATTTAACCCATCACCCTGAGTGAGCAGTGGGCAGCCATGACAAGCGCCCGGGGAGAAGTGTGTGGGGACAGTGCTTTGCTCAGTGGCACCTCAGTGGCACCTTGGCGGATCGGGAATCGAACCTGCAACCTTCTGTTTACAGGACCGTTTCCTTAACCGCTAGGCCACCACTGCCCCAAATAGACAGAGAGAGCGCACCTCGTATACGACATCCATGTTTTTCGTGGATGACTTTGTATTGTATGTTTACGTCTACTGTCCCGTGGTTACTGAATCCTACGTTCATTAATATTATTGCATGAAGTGGATTGAGACAGAATGAGAGAGAGAGAGAGAGAGAGACCCTGCTGCTAAGTTCAAAGGCATCCTGAGGATATACAGAAAGAATTAGATAAAGCAAGAAAGAACCAGTTGGTAATTATCTCCATTCTAGAAGGAGATAAACGAACTTGCCTCTTTGTTGGTGTGTAATTATATCTGTCACGCGTACGTAAAGAAGCAACAGGCCAGAAGATGACAGGAAGGATAACGGAACATCGGAGGGAGGGTGAGGCACGAATGATTTCCTCGTTGGCCTCCGGACCGGCAAGGACCTGGCCATTGTTTGCTACACACGACAGCGACGCAACGCGGGTCACTTCCTGCACTCCGTCAGGCACGCTTTGTTGCGGCTCACCACGGAGGTATTTGCTCCCAGCGAGGCACGAGAGGTCAGGTGACCACGGTTTGGTAAATAAAACGCAAGCTGCGCTGGGGGTCAGCACTTCTTTTTTTAAAAAAATGTTTAGCATTTAAAGGGCAGAGGTTGAAGAAACCCGGTTAGCCTTCGGTGGGGAATGACCGTCTGAACGGAATATGATCGGCGGGATCTGGGAAGGCGAAATAAGAACCGCCCACACAGGCTTGTTGATGTGGGGCAATTGTGGCGAAATCAGAGGGGTGCACTGACCTGACGGCTTGGGCCCGTGTCTCACCGAGAGGCTGCCAGTCATTCCAGACACGGACGCAGTCAGGCTGGGTCGGGCGGGATGGGCCTCCGTCTCCATGACGACCACTATCTGGGCAGTGTGAAGAGAGACCTTGTGGAAGGGCGTGAAGGCTTGCAGGGGGGTCCAGGGCCTGGTTGTGGGGTGAACGGATGTCCGGGGGGGACACGGCCTTCGAGGGGACGCCGGAGGCGGGCTGGACGCTCGGCCGAGATCGTCAGGGAAGATCTTACTCAGGAAGGCCTTCGCCTGCTCCAGCTTGGCCAGAGTGGGGTTGACCTTCAGGGGCCGGGAAAGTTCCACGCTCAGCTCGGCTGCAGAGTAGAATGAAAACACGTTAAAACTATTCCATGAATAACGAGCATAAATCATCTTTTATAGCATGCAGGTTTTAACATTATAATACAACAATGTTCACACATTATGGAAAACAACAACCAAAGAACCCCTGACAAATAAAACCATAAAACTGAACCAAACGGGCGAATAAGACGAGAGCGACCGCGGTGGGAAAGTGCGCAGGTCAGTCCATCCTCGTCCAATTTCCAGAAGAGGCTTGCTTCACCTTCTGACAGGAGACACTTTCTCTCTGGCCACCGCGCGTATTTATGAGGTGCACGGTGTGAGAGCTGCTCGACTGGAATGTCATAAAAAAACGAACAATGTTTCCGCGCCGTCTTGTAACATGCGGAGAAGCGGCGAGTGGAAAAGCCGGGTAATGGAGGCGCTCATCCGCCGACTTGACGGGAGAGTGAAAGTGAGGGGGAGGCGGGCCGCGTGATTTATCGCCGCCAGCGCGCTACGATGTAACGCCGCCGCGAACAGATGCCTGCCGCAGAAGGCAGAGGGCCCGGACGCCGGAGGCCGGGACAAGAACAACAGCGCTGTTCCACGCAGCCGGCCAGACCTGGAGAGACCGCGCCGAGGTTGCGGCCAGCAGGATCCACACGTTGCATCTGGGGTTTAAAATCAGAATAAAAGTATTTAAACTCTTTTTTTTCTAGTGAAAGTGAAGTGATTGTCACACGGTGCACACAGTGAAATGTGTCCTCTGCATTTATCCCATCACCCTGAGTGAGCAGTGGGCGGCCATGACAGGCGGCCGGGGAGCAGTGTGTGGGGACGGTGCTTTGCTCAGTGGCACCTCAGTGGCTCCTTGGTGGATCGGGATTCGAACCGGCGACCCCCTGATTACAGGGTCTCTTCCATAACCGCTAGGCCACCACCGCCCCGCACTAATGGTATAACAGCCAAGCGACGTCTCTCACTTTTCACCACATATTGCAATGCAGGGGTTCTTCACTGCCAACAGATGAAAGGTAATCTGGTTTCACAGCAACATGTGGCTCCTGACCAAAGACCCTTTAAAAAAATGTGGACCCTTACACAGAAAAGGGTCAATTTATCCGTATTCTTTTAATCGTTATGAAGTTGCAGATTGTATGAATTACTTAGTTTAAAAAAAATAATAATAATTGCAGTGACGTTGGGGAGCAAAGTGTACGTGTTGCCGACTGAGTGTGAATAGTACGTAAAATGAGCCATGAGGCTACTGACACACCTCAGCACGTGCAGGTTAAAGGTTTACACACACACACACACACACACACACACACATATTCTTGAATAGTATGAGCATGTGCTGATTTATTCAGTGTGAAGGGCTGGAAATGTCACAGCTTAAATGGCTGTGTGTGTGTGATTGTAAGGACAACAGACCTTTTCAGCTACTAACTACTCATCACTGTCCTCATTTCTTCAGCAAGTGTCTAAGTGACAGGGGCCAGTAATAACACAGACTCCCGAATTCGGCCAAAGAGGGGCTCAAACCGAAAAAAGGTGCTCTGTGGGTGACCTTAACTTTGTGGACACCTCCAGGGACGGCGCTGCAGTTCCCACTTTGGGGTTACGACCCCTTGCCTCGCATTCGCTGCTGTCCCAGCACTCCTACCAGCGCTCAGCAGAGCAGATCATGTATTTTTATGGCCCTGGAGTCGTGTCAGAGGATGAATCCGTGCGGCGTGCTAATAAAACAGAGCGTAGCATTGTACAGCCACATGTACACCCATGTCACCCTTTTCGGTCCACTTTGGCTCCACGTGTTTCCACTGTTCCTGTGAGCCTGGGGAATGGGGCAGATGTACTTGAGGAAAATAGAAGAGGGGAGGAGGAACATTTTATTGGTCCAGTTGGCTGGTGGGGTAAAGGAGGAGCCAAATTTGAGAATTGCTGACCCCTGTCCTAATATCACCGCCGGACTCTTTAATTAATTTCTGCAGGGGCCTGGGGCACCAGTCTGGAACCCAGCACCGGTTCAAACTACTGTGTATTGACACATTTTAACTTGAGCTACCTTCAAAAGCTGCCATTTATAAGCTCTCGGTTGTGCCAAGAAGGGGGGGGGGAGCGAGGAAATTCCTGTAAATGAAAGAAAGATGGCCGTGCTTCCGTCCGAACAGGGGGCAGGGAATCAAAAGAGGGGCCCTGTTTAAAAGTGACATTAGTGCAGGAGTGTTTTGATTAAGAACACCTTACATAGCGGCCTGCCAGCACATGCCAGCGGACGGCCACAGCCCCCCAGGCTGGAGGAGCTTAGAAGTGAGAATAATCGAAACCAGTCCCCACCCAGAGTGGGCAGCCCCGGCTCAGGTGTCGGCCTCTATTAGCGCTAAGTAAACCGGGAGAGGGGGTAACGGAGAGGGAACGGGAGGCACAGGACCAAATGGGTCCTGTTCGTTGCCCCGGTTACTGCGTCTCGTTGGTGAGGTCAGGCTACGTTGATCTGAGACGGAACCAAAGCCGAGGCTCCACCACCACAGTCTTAATAAGTATAATAACATTCAGTGATGACGGTTGATGACTGAGTAACAGTTATTTTTTTTAGTCTAGTCTTTGCGTCCATCTGTCACTTTTGTTGTTATTAGTCTTAGTCACGGCCATACACAATTTAGTCTGAGCATTTCAGTCTCATTTTGCTCAGAATTATCCATGACTTGGTATCTTTAGTCTTTTTGTTGTAATGCAATAACCCAGTCAATATACAACAAGTAGAACAGACAAAAAAAAATATTTTATTCAAACTATTAAATCAAGGTTTTCTTATTGTATTATTGTTATTACCTTATAGACCCAAGAATCCTCTACATCCATTCCAGTGGCTACATTTGTCTCTGTGTTTTTGGACCACACATTCTGTTTTCTTGAACATTTAATTGTAAAGAAAGCGTGTCAGAAGATCACTTCATATTTTCTCCCAGCCACTGGCTAACCCACCACCATCTACAGTACAGGCCAAAAGTTTGGACACACCTTCTCAATCAATGTGTTTTCTTTATTTTCATGACCATTTACGTTGGTAGATTCTCACTGAAGGCATCAAAACTATGAATGAACACGTGTAGTTATGTACTTAACAAAAAAAGGTGAAATAACTGAAAACATGTTTTATATTCTAGTTTCTTTGCTCTGATTACTGCTTTGCACACTCTTGGCATTCTCTCGATGAGCTTCAAGAGGTCGTCACCTGAAATGCTTTTCCAACAGTCTTGAAGGAGTTCCCAGAGGTATTTAGCACTTGTTGGCACCTTTGCCTTCACTCTGCGGTCCAGCTCACCCCAAACCATCTGGACTGGGTTCAGGTCCGGTGACTGTGGAGGCCAGGTCTCCACTTTTTGTTAAGTACATAACTCCACATGTGTCCATTCAAAGTTTTGATGCCTTCAGTGAGAATCTACCAACGTAAATGGTCATGAAAATAACCATTTGGCCTTTTGGCCTGTACAGTACCTTGCACCTCATCTACATTCCATGACGTCATAAAGGTTCATGACAAAGATATTTAGTCAAAACTTAAATTGACAAAAAAAACACTAGTAACAGTAATAGTAATACTATTAATAATAATAAAAATAAAGTATAAGTCCTGCCGTGGGCTGAGTGAGTGAAGGTGGGTGCTGTGACCCTGCTATGGATTAAGCTGTTAAGTAATAATAATAAACGACGCACTTCTGGGGAAAAAATAAAGACTCTTATTCTTCATTTACAGCATCCTTCTCTGCTGAGGGACTCAAATTAAAGACATTCTGGAGGATTCCGTAGGGCGAGGACCTGGTATACAGCCCTGACAGCGGCATGCCTGACATAATCCAGGAACACTGGAATGTAATGGTTCTAATTTGTTCCGGCTAATCTATGACCTGACGAGGCTTTTTCCTGGTGTCTTTCTGCTGTTTTCTAAGTGTTATTTTTCACTGTTAGAGGCAAAGGAAGAGGGGCGGGAGAGGAACTGGAGTCAGAACGGGCCGAAGTCAGCACTCAAGCTTCCTCTCTTTCCCCCTCCACGCCACGTTCAAAGCCAGCCGCGGGTTCAAGCAACTGCTCCCAACCGGTATCCTTGACAGCCGGCCTGTGATTGGTCTGGAAGAATGTCAGGGCTAAACGCGGAATGAAATTGCAAGCACATTGCTGTAAACAGGGGGAGGCGAGACCTTGCGGCTACATGCACCCGTTTTACCCCACACTGGGGGGGCTGGACATCAAAGAGACAGGTGTTGTTTTTTTTGTTTTTTTTTAAGGTTTTTCATACACACACACACACACACACACACACGGTGGTGAGCAGCAGCGAAGGCAGGGACAGAGAAAACGCACGCCACACCTCATTAGCAGCCTTCCCATGAGCACCAGCACACACGTCCATACCACAGACGGGAGAGGGAGATAAAACTGAGCTGGACACCCGGCCTGGCTCCTGTCTCTAAACGTGTGAGTGCGTGTGTTTTCCAAGGTGAAAATTTCACAATCACCGAACTGGTTCAATTATTTTTTATTAATCTTTAGTAAGTACATATGTTGAGCATGATGTAATTGGCCTCATTATGCTGTTTATAGGCGTCATTAGGAAACATGTGTACACATGAAACAGAATGGGACGGATGTGTCCAACACACACTGTTCACCAGAATTCGAGCACATCAGGACACAACAATGCACCTTCAGAAATGGAGCCATATTTTAAAGGTGCACATCTGCGTGTGTGACTGGACGGCTGTGTGTGTGTGTGTGTGTGTGTATATCGCGAGGTCAGAGTAACAGTGAGTGTATGGAAGTTGACAGAAGGGGTTTAATGTGGGCGACAGAGCCCAGCATTGTGCAGTCGCAGCTGGGGAGAGAGTGGGAAGGTCCCCTGTCTGAACGATGGAAGAGATTTTGGTATGTGTGCGAGTTCCCTCGATGCACATCAATACACACCACCTGCGCAGGGTCTCTCTCACACACACACACACACACACACACACACACACACACACACACACACACACACACACACACACACACACACACACACGCGCATCCTGCACAATTTATATACTGTACACACATATATTAAAAGAGCCATTTTCAATGAGGCTACTATTCCTAGTACAACGCCACCATTAGATGATGTTTATAAAAATGTAAAAATATCTGTTGAAATCTAATAAGCTCAGTAAATAAGCGCAGTTTATTCAATCTATGGCTGTAGCTGGACTATACCAGATATCATTTATTAAATTTTTACTAAAAATAATTAATTACCGTCAATGCCCACTTGTCCATAAAAGTGTGATTAAAAACCAGTTTCTTTACATTTATCGGAAAACTTAACCTCATTAAATCAAAAACCAAAAAGCTTAACCTGAATTACAGCTTGTATGAACAGTAACAGGTGTGTAGTTGAAGTGTAACAGGAATTCTGTATATAATTTAGTCACAGTTAATTTATGAATCTTACATAACTGAGTGTAATGGGAATTCTGTACCAGCCACCATCGGTGTGATATTTTTCTGTATATAATTTAGTCACAGTTAATTTGTGAATGTTACATAACTGAGTGTAACGGGAATTCTGTACCAGCCACCATCAGTATGATATTATTTTTCTGTATATAGTCAGTTAATTTATGAACGTTACATAACTGAGTGTAATGGGAATTCTATACCAGCCACAATAAGTGTGATATTTTTTCTGTATAGAATTTAGTCACAGTTAATTTGTTAATGTTACATAACTATAATTCTGTACCAGCCACCATCAGTGTGAAATTATATGTGTTATTACATATTTTGCTGCATTTTAAATGCTGGTACAGAGAGGTGTGCTGTTGTAGACTGATTGTTCAGACTGGGTATCTGAAATCCTGCATCATAATCAAATATTAAAAATGGCCCAACTACAGCATAACTACATGAGCTGTACACCTCCAAAGTGGCTGCTCATCTCGCTCTGCTCTGTACTCAGCTCTGGATAGAGGCTCTTTGTTGCTTGATGCATGAGGGAGATCCACACATCCTGTGGCACTTCCACAACCCCTGTACTCTGCTGACACTTCCTCTAGTGTGAGTCATAGAGAGGCTACTGTACTCACCCAGGGCACCCAGAGGAGTGAGTAAGCATGTGTGTGCATGTGTGTGAGAGAGAGAGAGAGAGAGAGACGGACAGTAAATGTCTGTGATCCACACCTGGCCCGTTGAGGAAGTCTCTGATCTGCAGTGAGAGCAGAGATGGCGGGATGCCTGTCCGGCTGTCGGTCTCTCCTGCTACCGTCTGCAGCCAGAACACATTGTAGTCCAGAGCCTCTGGGAGACTCTTCCCTGGGTCTGATAGGTGGGAGAAATTTGTGTTTTTGTTTTTTAATTTCAAAGTACAAATTATGTAAAGTTTTCAAAAAACACCAAATAACATGCAAAAAAAAAAGGATTTAGTCATGAAAAACTTGGCAGTTCTGAAAAGATCTGATGTTCTCACTGTAATTCAGAAGACTGGTGCAACTATTACACAATTAAATGGTCCCAATTATATATTACAATCATTCTATTCATATCTATAAACACAACAGTTTTTCACCCACTTTCCATAACCGCTTATTCCTAAACAAGGGCATGGCAACTGGAGCCCATCCCGACACACACTCGCCCATGTATATGCATATATTGAGAGTAAGCAAATGAGACTAGAAGGGCTAAAGTCATGTGTGTTTTTGTAAATCAAAATAGAAATATAATATTAATATAAATATATATTTAATGTTTTTAATGTGTTCACATGAATAGGGCTAATGTGTACATGTGGAATGATTAAGTTTATGATTAAGATTAAAATTTGGTAAAATAGAAATATAACTGTTAATCCCATTTACTGGCATGGCAATTAATTGTCTGCAAAATTCTAATAGAGCATCTATTCGTGCAGATATTTGATATGTTTAATAAAACAATAAAACAAACTGGTCCTGAAAGCAATCAACCCACTCACCCAGGCACTTGTAGGTGGTGGCCACGCCCTTAAGAACCACGTCAAAGACTGACAGCTCCAGCCTCTGCTTGCGGTGGTGGCAGGAGAGCAGGGCGGATGGCTGCGACACCTGCAGGTAGAGCAGCGGCTCCAGCAGGGCGTCGCCCACCCCCCTCCTGCCCGGCTGCCGGACCACGGTCACCCCCAGCGCCTGCCGAGCCGCCGAGCGGCTGGGGGCCTGCAGACTCTCCAAGGACAGCAGCCTGTCTGTGGAGGGAGCTGTGGAGGCGTTGCAGTTGAGGAGGTCTTCTGCAGTCAGCCCGGCAATATCGGCGGCGGGGGGCGTCTGGGTGCTGGTGGGGGTGGGACAGGCAGCGTGGGCGTCTGGGGCCTGTTCGCTCTCGGACACGTTCAGGGCACTTTTGCTAGGTCGCTCACAGTCAGGCTGAGGTTTGGGGTTATGGGTGGAGGCGTAGGTCATCAGGGCCACGCGTCCAGCCGTGACGAATACGTCGAAGGGGATGAAGCTGAGGTTCTTGGTGATCGTGGGCTGGCGTGAGGGTCGTGCCAGGCGGTGGCTGGCACCACTCTGCTGCTCAATCTGGACGATGCGCAGAGGGGCGGAATCGCTACCAAAGCCACTATCCTGGGCCCCGCTGTGGCGAGACGACGAATCCCCAGAACCCAGCGATGAGGAGGAACGTGGCTGCTGCACCCGCCCCTGTACCTGAAACACACACAAATGTGATATTCAAACCCTCAGATCTCACTACGTCAAATTTGTTATACAGGTTGGTGTCACTACAAGTGACACCGCATTACAGAGCACGACAACAGTTGCATGGGGACAAAAAAAAAAAAGTCCATGAGCCAAGTATCAAAGGGGAACCTTGAACAAATCATTAATATAATGCACAGGCCAGTATGGGCAAATGCTAAATGCATCCAAATGCTAAAATGCATCCACAAATGGAGGGAGAAAAAAATTGTTTCTTAAAACTATTCTGTATATGAAAAAAAGCAGTGGCAGCAATAATAATATTGATACATAACTTTCCCATGAGGCCGCCGCGGTGCTGCACTCTCCCGAGCCGGCACGGACAATAATCTCAAAGTTCACAAAGTCCTCCACAATGGCCCTTTATTAGTCTCTTAGTGGTAAAACACTGTTAAAAACAGTGTTCTAAACAAAAGCGCATTTTACGCCGCCAAGTGTCATTGTGAAACACAGCAAACAGCTCTCTGGCGTGTCCTCGGCTTTTGACCATCACCCTTGGTGAGCAGTGTGGCGCCCGGGGAGCACCTCAGTGGCACCTTGGTGGTTCGGGGATTTGAACCGGCAACCGTCTGATTACGGGTCCGCTTCCACGCCCGCTAATCCTCCACTGCCTTCTCGGCTGTTGTCTGCGTTAAAGCTCTGGCCATCCTGTGACGCTGCATTTGATTTGCTCTGATTGCTCTGAATGTTTCAGCACCGGCTTCCTCACCAGGATATAACATGTCGTGCTAACAGGTGTGTGGGTGTGTGTGTGTGAGAGAGAGAGAGAGAGAGAGAGATAAAGAGCGAGAGGGGCATCCTTACTGCTTCACACACACCTCTGCTGTTTACTCACCACTCCTCAAACATCCTCACTTGTAGCACATTTGCACACTAAACCCTTGCAGGATAGGAAAACTTTGAAATATGTTTTTTGGTGAGTAAATTATGCAAGAATGTGTTGGAATTATTCTTTTTAATTGTTCGACTTGGTGCCTTGCATGGTCCTTCACTGCAAGCCTCATGTCCACAACCCCTCCGCCCCACCCCAAAAAACACACAATGCAATCTCTTCCTCCACATGGTTTCTATTACAGTGAAGTGCCTTCAGAATGGACCCATGTTCACTGCAGTCCCTCTCTCTCATGTCGGAGTGCCCTTCCATATTGCATGTGTGTGTGTGTGTGTGTGTGTGTGTGTGTGTCTGCAGTGGCGCAGATACTGTTTCAGACCTCCGGGCATACACTCGACTCACTGGCAGCAGATAAAACAGAATACTTGACTTATTAGATATTTCCCATTCTAAAGAGTGTCATCAAAGGCAAAAAAACAAGAGGCCTGGAGGAGAAAAAAAAAATCACACAGTTAAGAAAAAAAAAGATAGAAAAGAGAGAGAGAGAGTGAGAGCAGTAATGTAGACCCATCCATGCAGTGGTTGCGCCAGAACCCGTCTTCTTTCCAAACTAATGAGGAAAGGATGTGGACCTTTTTTTACTCCACACAAAAGCAACTAAGATTTTCCAAGCATTTCACATGGTCCGGAGAGGCCTGTATGTGTGTGTATGTGTGTGTGTGAGCGCGCCATGTGTTCTGTGTTATAGTTCAACTTGTATTTGATAAGGAGCTATTTGAAAAAGGTATCTGGCGAACACAAACATCCCCTGAAAAGCCAGAAAGCTGCTCGTCGGACGGGAAACGAGTCAAGTCCGCAGCCGTCCAGAGGGCCAGAGCGGCATCAGCCACCGGCCCTTTCTCGTCTGCTCCCTGCTCACGCGGTTACAGCAAACACCCAGGTTCCCAATCGCAATTAATACGAGGCAGAGAGCTCCCCGAACAAACTGCAGGAACAAATACACGAAAGAAAAGATGGAATTAATCAGGCCTGAAGCCAGATTAGACACAAAAAAAAGACATTTTTCCTGACTGGCATCGTCAAATACGGCCCCATCAGGGACAAATGATAAATGACCTGCTGAGGATCAGAATTAATCCGTGCCTGAATCACAGTGCTGTGTGTGTGTTTAATGGTTCTGTGTGTTCACAGATTCGCACAGAAACACACGTACAAATACATGCTAATGAAGCCAAATTGGATAAAAGTGGGCAGGCAGCCTGCACCAGGATGCGTTCCGGCTTCTGACCTGATCCCTGGTCTGGGGTCAGCGGTTATGGATAACGAGTCTGTAAGTTTTTATGGGGGCAGTGGTGGCCTAGCGGTTAAGGACCACACACTGCTCCCCGGGCGCCTGTCATGGCTGCCCACTGCTCACCAAGAGTGATGGATTAAAAGCAGAGGACACGTTTCGTTGCGTCACCGTGTGCCGTGCTGCAGTGTTTCACAATGACAATCCCTTCACTTTCACTTAATGCTACACTAACAGAACCCCCGGCGTCAAACAAAGCCCATTTTCAGAAATCAATGTTATTTTAACCGCCAGGACGTCACATGTGGCCAAAGGGCAGTGGTGGCCTAGCGGTTCAGGAAGCGGCCCCACATGTTGCCGGTTTGAATCCTGATCCACCAAGGTGCACCGTCCCCACACCCTGCTCCCCGGGCGCCTGTCGTGGCTGCCCTCTGCTCGCTCAGGGTGATTGTTAAAAACAGAGGACACATTTCACTGTGTGCACCGTGTGCTGTGCTGTTGTGTATCACACTTTTTCACTTTATACATGTAAAACACACACAGGATAAAACTGGTGGTTCAGGCAGGAAGCCGGTGCAACTGCGTTGTTCTCGGGGGTCAGGAAGTGGACCCGTTATTAGGAGGCGGCAGGTTTGAATCCCGAAGTGCCAAGGTACCACACTGCACCCCGGGCGCCATTCGTGGCTGCCCACTGATCACTAAGGGTGACGCATTTCACTTCACGTCACAAACTCACTGATTTCAGAAGTGCATCTTAAGACCCATCTGTGTGATTTGAGACTTCAAAGCCTCAGCATGGCTGGTAAAGTCAGTGCTCGGTGTCAGCCCGGTGGGACGCCACCCCATTAGTCCAGGGCCGAGCTCTGGCCGGTCTGATGTTAGCTAGCTCTATTTTACGGCTGGCGGCGGGCTCCTCTCGCCCGCTGCGCGGCCGCTCTGCGTTTGATGAAGCATCTTATCGCCGCTTCGCAGCTGCGCCGCGGCATGCAGAGTAACCGAGCAACGCTAAACAAATAAGGAGGGAGGCTGCAGCTCAGCCCGTAACGGCTGTATTCGGCAGCAGGGAGCGCGGGGGACCTCTGCGGCCCATGTGTGCATCCCGAGCAGCTCGGCTGACTGGCTCTGTCAGAGTCGTGGGTGACGTCACCAGGACTCCGAGGAGGACGGCGGTGACATTATTAGCGCGAGACGTCGCGGTGGGAGAGGAAGTTATTGAAATGACATCACTGCCATGGGGATGCCACGAGGGGCAACAGAGGTACGGAGAGGTGATGGTGACAGGGACCCTTGTCCCAGAGTCAAAGGTCGTTTCAGTTAGCCTCTCGGCAAAGACAACAGTGGAGGTGGGAGAGGAGGAGGTGGAAATAAAAACACAAAAAAGGAGTGAAAGTAAACACAGATGGAATGGAGGAGGGGAGTTGACCGAGCAGCCTGATGGGGTTTAGTCAATAATTTAATTACTTAAATCATTTAATGACACGATGCACTCAGATTACGTGTGAAATACCGGAGTAGTGGAGTAGCAATAAAAAAAAAAAACTTATCCAGACACAGGCAAGCTGAGAAGATTTTTCTCTAAAACGGGAAAATTTCTATTCGATCTGGCCATGCGTCCACACGCAGGCGCAGAGAAAGGCTCGAATGCTGTTTTTCACCCCCATCCACACCTGTAAGTGACGCTGTAACTCCCCGCCAGTATTGCACCATGATTTTACCCTCTGTACATAATGATGATATGATAAGTTGCATAAGCACGACAAGGTACAGACGTCTGTTTTCATTTGGCAGGTTATGTGCAGCTGTCTCACGTGCCTTTACAGCCCATCAATGCATGAGGTAACACGTGGTGAAGCACAAAATAAAGAATGAGTGGTTTTAGGGTGGATTTGCATGTTACGGAAGACACAAGACGTGAATGGGAGAAAGGCCCCGGTTTCACTGGGTGATTAAAGCATCCTGTTGCCGCTGCAACGTGTGCATGTGTAGAGATTAACCCTGCACTCCACACAGGTAGAGCATCCAAAATATCTGAATTTGCCTTACAACTGACCGTCTCTTAGTTAGGTTAGTTAGAAAAGAGCATGACCTCATCTTCAAGCTCTGTTGAAGGGTGTGTTTTTCCTCAGTGGACAGTGTGAGGACAGTGTGGGGACAGTTGAGTTTAGGTCAGACTGTACGGATCGATGCACCCAACTGAGCCATTCGTGCAGCAGTAATAACATAGCACGTCCCTTGTTTCCTCTCTAAAACAGCAGGACACAAATCGACTCGGTCCCACTTTGAAGAAAAACAATAATAACGGAAAAAAAAAAAAAAATGCCATTAAAGAGCGCAATTCATTTTCTAATGTTCTGGACGGGCCGGGGGCCGGGAGGGGGAATTAGAATTTATGATATGAAGTCATTTCTCTTTGTGCCCCCGGCATCAAAGCGAGTTGCATTAGCGAACTGAACTCTGCCTCGGCAACAAAGGCAACCTGCTCTGTACTTCTGCTCAACCACAACAAAGGCTGAACGAGGGGCCGCGACCCCGGCCTGCGGGCGGCTGGGAGCGCTGTTCGGCTGCGGTTTAAAGGCCGCTCCCCTCCGGGCGGAGTCGCGGAGCGGCCGGTGTGTTCTGGCGTGGCACTGAGCGATTGGAGCTCCTCTCTAATCAAACCCTTCACTGCTACAAACATCCACATGTTTACCAGGGCTCTCCTGCCCCATCAACCTGGAAAAGTCTGAGACGCGTTCGGATGTCTTTACCTAACGGCTTTAGAAAATGCTACATTTGATAATATTTTAGCACTGGAATTTTATAGCTGCAATACGTTCCCATACTGTAATATGGCCTAGCGGGTAAGGAAGCAGACTCGTAATCGGAAGGTTGCAGGTTTGAATCCTGAAACGCCAAGGTGCCACTGAGGTCCCTTTGATCAAGGTACCGATGGGTTAAATGCAGAGGACACATTTCGTTGTGTGGGACCGTGTGCTGTGCTGCAGTGTTTCACAATGACAGTGACTTCTGCCACTGAATATACGTGTTGGATGACCTGTATATACTTTTCTCTGAACCCATCCACTCGGTAACTCTCCACACTTTTCACACACTATGCCATTATTACACAGTATTTATATTGAGTATTTTTACTCAGCCTTACCCCACGTCACCCTAGGACGCACACCGGAAACACAGACCTGTGGCCAGTTGAGAGCCATCACCTACGGTGCATGCCCTGGTGCACCTGGAGGAAACCCACACCAACATGGGCAGAGCAGAGCCGCTCCAGAGTTCGCTTGGTGCAATGTCATCTGATTTGCTGTCATTACGAGTCTGTCGTTTCACACGCTCGTTCCGTTAGAGCATATCCGACAGAATGTGTGTTAACTGTTCACTGCAGCCTATTTCAGGACAGAACATAATAACACACAGTTCACGTACAGCAGTCTTTTGCCATTTCTGGTACCGCAATCAAAGCATTTAAAATATTATAAAATGTCAGAGTAAATACTAAATGGAAGCGAAAGGCATTTCCTCCTTTATTTAAATTTGAACTGAACTGTGACACCACTGTTTTGTATTGGAATGAACTGTAATGCGATATTTGTTCTAAATGATCTGCCACACTGACAGATGTGTGATTTAACGGGCATATTTAAACAACACCATAAACAAGTGTAATTCATAAAGTTATAAAGACCTGCTTTAAATCAGGCTTGATTGCAACGTAAAATAACAGAAATAAAATTATGTGCGTCACGCTTTGAAACCTTTCTCAACTGAAAACCAGTCGAAGGCATGAAACACCCACAGAGTGAAAACAGAAATGACACAACCGAGGAATCGTTTCCCAGCCTCGCTAATGCTACAGTTGGATGAAACATCCGGTGACGGCAACAATCGGAGCAGCTCCACATTCCCCAGATCCTCGGGTGGGCACTGTATCTCCTACTAGTGATTAAAAGAGCACATCAGAATCCCAGAACACGCCAATCGTCTGTCATCCTGTCAGTGCAGGGGGAGTCCAGTCCCGAGGAAAGATGCAGGGAATTGGGAAGGAAAGAATGGGGGGGGGGGGTTACCCGTGTTTCTCATCTGTTTTGTGGCTTGAAGTTGTGGTGGAGAAACAAAGACGGGATAATAAAAGCTGGAGTCATAAAACAAAGCGTACAAAGCGCAATGCAGTGATTAACTTACGGCCCCTGGTCTCCCTCCACCCATACATACACACATTCACACACACCCAGTCACCTCTTCCAACTCAGTGTTGGAGCAACAATGGTGTTTGATGGATAATTAACAGAAACTAGAATATAGTTGAGCACTAACTGGGCAAAACACTTTACGGCACGTCATGGTTAATGTATGTCTGCGGAAACTACCTGTCCAGAGGCAGGTCCTACCTTGTGTATATTGTATATTTTCATTAATAGCCAACTAATATGTTGTTCTTATATTTGAAAACACCAACAAGCTCTCATATTGATAAATAGAATTAAGATTAATTATTAAGTAATTCATGTGCTTGTGTGTAGTGTAGGACAGTGAGAACTAAAAAAAAGCAATATTTGTTGTTTTAGCAACATCAGAAAAAAATGCATAATGCTTTATAACACAAAACAACAATGAACCGAAGACTAAAAAAAAAAAAGAAGGAAGGCAGGGCTGGAGGCGAGGCACCAGAGAGGGAGTTTTGGTGAGCTATGAGCCGATTTAGAAAAGTTAAGCATGTGCAATATTTTTGAAAGGGGATTTGTTAGCCCAACTACACTGTGAATCTCGACTCATTACAAGGCCACAATAAATGCAGTCATTCACATGCCTTACTAAAACAATATAGCAAACAAACAAAAAAAAACGTATCAGGAAAGGAAATGAAGTCCAGACTCCAGTATGGTTTAGAAATTTTAACATGACAAAGATCATTTGAAACATCCTCATAAATACTTTTACGCAAAAGGGCAGCGGCCGCAGGATTCCGTCCTGCAATGAATGCATCTGGGCCTCGGCAGTAGTGTTGGTCATGCTGGTCATGTGACGATAAATATATGCCTATATTATGTAATATTCTTGACAAATAAAAACAAGATTAAATGTGGTTTACAAATTAAAAAGAATTCAAAAATGTCTCTTTATTTTCGTTGATGAAAACGAGACAAGACGTTATTTCCTTTTGTCTAACCATCTTAATATTTTTATGCAGTGTTTCTGTTTCCTGTGTCTCCCATCCAGCCGCACAGATGACGTCACTTCCTCAATACGCATTTGTAGCATTAATTAGATTTCCGTATATTTGCAGCGGGTTATCAGATGGTGGGGTGAAAATGACAAAGCGACCTTTGGAAGTACTTTCTTTACAATGAATATGTAGTTGAAAAACACGGGGTAAAAATGGCCACTGGAATAGTGTGTTCTTGAGTCCATAAGGTAACAAGATGTGTTTGACTAAAAGAAAATGTAGTTTTTATCTATGCTACTAGGTACTTATTGCCTGGATAAAATAGAATTGCATTTCTTAAAAAAAAAAAAGAGAGACTAAAATACTATTTTCATTGACTAAAACTAGACTAAAATGTCATCAGCTGTTGACTAAAACTATACTAGAGTAGTCATGGATAATTCAGACTAAAATTCTCAGACATTTTAGACAGAGGGACAGACTAGACTAAAACTAAAATCAAGACAGGCTGCCAAAAACATCTATAATCGCACACAAAATGCAAGGGGCGCAGATGCCATCAGCACAGAAAGAGATGGACCGGGTGAGAAGGACAGCAGACCCAGCGAGGAGGCAGGGCCAGGTCCCCTCGGACGAGATGGAAGAAATGGCTCATTCATATTTAGGTTACAGATTTGTGTCTGAGTAATTAAGAAAATCTAATATTTATCAGACGCTGTTATCCAATCAGTGTGGGGCAGTGGTGGCCTAGTGGTTAAGGAAGCGGCCCCATAATCAGAAGGTTGCCGGTTCGAATCCCGATCCGCCAAGGTGCCACTGAGGTGCCACTGTGCAAAGCACCGTCCCCACACACTGCTCCCCGGGCGCCGGTCATGGCTGCCCACTGCTCACTCAGGGTGATGGGTTAAATGCAGAGGACAAATTTCACTGTGTGCACCGTGTGCTGTGCTGCTGTGTATCACATGTGACAATCACTTCACTTTTAACTTTAGTAGTTACAGGGACAGTCCCCCCTGGAGACACTCGGGGTTAAGTGTCTTGCTCAGGGACACGGTGGTAGTAAAAGTGGGGTTTGAACCTGAGTCTTCTGGTTCATAGGCGAGTGTGTTACCCGCTTGACTACTAGCACCCCGACAACAACTGGGGAGAAAGTGTGTGTCTGTGTGAACGTGTTTCCTCACAGCTGAGCATCAGGCATGAGACGATGTTAGGGGCGACGCTTCGTAGCGCGGCATCACCGGTGGATGCACGTGTCAGTGTTTGGGTAAACAAGAGGAAGACTCCATGACGCGCTGTCTACCGCGGCAAAAACAACAAAGACGTCTGTGGCTTCAAACAGCCGCGCGCTTCCCCTGCGCCGGGTCCGCTGCAGTTCTGCTATAGTTACGGGGTGGAGAAACAGCAACGTAGGGGAAAAACAGGCGGTTGAACCGGGGGTGAGCGCCGCAGCGAGGACGGGCCCCGGGTGGCTCCTCCAGGCGCTCCGAGAAACTGTTGTGATCTGCAGCCGGGCCTCTGGGAGAAACGTGGTGGAGGGGAGCGCGCGAACAACCCCTCCTGGCAGGAGGGTTGTTTAGAGGAACCGAATTAGGAGAGATGGGGAGGGGGAAGCAATCTTCATTTAATTTAAAGCTGGACGGCGGCCCGGCGCTGATGGACGCGGCTGTTTTGAAATGTGGCTGCGCTGCCTGGAGAAGTGTTAAAATGCCTGTTCTCCCAACAGGGATCAGGGGGTGAGGGGACAACACTGTAACAGTACCACTTAACCGCCCTCCTGAATGTTCAACATGAAATAACTTGAGTGACCCACACTCCGTGAGGCAAAATATGAAATAATTTTAAATAGGCCTGAGACTGTATGGGTATTACGGGGGTCACTGTTCGGTACATGCAGTCGTATGGAGAATATGAATGGTTAATATAACGCCGTGAGTTTCGAGCGCTAAACGCGAGTAGAGATGATATTTTACAAGATACCAACGGAGATGCTGTTGTAACATAGTGATGACGGCGGTTTTTACGCGTGTTCCTTGTACTGAAGATAGATTATGATTGGGGCATTGATTATCAAACTGATTTCGAGGGCAGTCAATGTCTTGAAAACCAAATTTGAAATAAAAATTATATCATTTGAAATATATATAACTAAATAAAATGTTTAATTACATGCAGAAACAAATCATTTATTTAATTACTTATTTGTTTACATTTTTTTTAACTCTGCTTATATTTTATTTATATTTGTTGAAAACTTCTGGTCTGCCGAACCTGTATATTGTTACAATAAATATCTATCTATCTACTTATGTCAAAAAGCATGTAAAAATTTGTAAAGCAAGCCTCTGTAATTACCTCTGTAATTAACAGTTATTTTGCTCAGATATTTGAGGGTAACGTGAACCCCTAAATTCAGGAACATTAAGGAGTTGCACATCTGACACCTTTTCTGTGAAGAAGTGTATTTATGGTCATGGTTTTCACTTTTAGAGACCACTGTAAAGGTGGACAGAGAATGGGAAGTTACCTCTAAAAATAATTCCGACAGATCCTGTATTGTAGCCCGACAGTGACAGAATCCATTTAAAAGAAACTTGATCTTAACAAGGGTGGAAACAGAAACCCCACTACATTCATTCACCTGTTATTGTAAAACCCTAATCCTGCTTATACAGGTGGAAGATGTTGTTCTTGCCCTCTGTCCCTGTTCCACCAACGACCTGGGCTAATCAAACCAAACACCAAGCCGAGTGGCTGTCCTCTGAACCAGTTTTCATTTTTACTGTTCCCCCGGGTACGTGACCCCATTTCCTGCTCTGGCTGGGGGAGGAGGCACCACTGTCCCCTCACCTGAGCCGAAACCGGAGCCCTGGGGTCATGCCAGGGTCTGCTGGCTCGCCCTCAAAGGCTGCATTTGTTTCCCTTTAACATCATTTTGAGCTTGCTGATTTTATCTGGGGTTTCACGCCAATTTTTTTTGACAAACCGATACGAGCGGCCGATTCAGCTGCTACTGATCTCAGATAGATTGGGTTACCAAGGTGACCCGGAGAACGTGGCATGATTGGGCTCTCCGTTTGGCCCTACAGACGGTATAAGGTGAATTGTTTTGACTGTCTGTCAATTAACAGTTGATTCTCGGACGAGGGGTCACCACGCACCTCTCAGAAACGAAAGAAAAACACACAATTTTTTTCAAAGATTCTGTTTCACAACAAGAGGATGAGGGCAAGGCCTGCGCTGGCTCCGAAAATACGAAACTATTTCTGATGAGCTGGGCCTATTCGCTTTGACTAATGACGCCAACAGCAGCAGTTGTGGACAGTTGTATTTATTATTGCTCTCTCCAGGCATGGAGCTAGAAAAACAGAGATGACCTGAGGGAACAGACCTCTACTGACAGCACTGACCTGATCCCAAACTGGATGAATTTCCCCAATATATCTGAAGTGGGTTTTCCACACTTGGGTCACTGTGAAAGGAGACAACTGGGAGAAACGTTCAAACGTTGTATACACACAAGCACTCAATATATACTACTTTTACACTTCAGAACATGAGCTGTACCCCTCTGTGTGTGTCTCTTTGACCTTTGACTTCCAACGCCAGGGGCTGGTTGGGGTGCCGGGTAGGAGCTGCTGACCTCACAATCCATTACAGGTTGAGAGGGTTTAAAAAGCTCCAGCTCTCAATCTACATAAACACAGAGCTCACGATCCCGACTCTCTGGACGGAAGTCAAAGCGTCTCAACAAAGAGACGCCAAGAACCATGGTAAACAATGATGCGTAGATACATCTGTTATTAAAGAGCACCCACATTAACCCTTAGCCCCTTCTATTAGGTGTTAACAGTAGCTAGTGGGGTGTGTGAGTGGGGTGTAGATCGATTTCAAAATGAAATTCCAACCAGCTGTACAGATCTGAAAAATATCAAACTGTTCTAATTTAGAAATGAACACCTGCATCTGCATCAGAAAAGAAGAATTTGGGGAAATTTGTATTTGATTATTATCAATACTTGTAAAGCAAATATTCCTGAGTGGCTGATACTTGATGGTTGAATCAGAATTGAAAATGGAAGCCAAATAAATTCATGATCATGGAGTCTAAGTGATGCTGTGGACTTTGTGGGGTGTCTGTAATTTGGGGTCGGAACAGTCGCTGAGGATCGCGTGAGGCTGCACTGGGCTCTGTTCTGGTCAGTGTATGGCGCATGAATGCCTGTCGTGTTGAATACCTCTGTGACTCAGGCGGTCTGTGTGAAGCCGCCGGTGATGCCGCAGCGTGACTGTGCGTGACTGGGTAAGTACATGCGATCGGAGCGTGTGCAATTCCCCTGGCGCGAACAGGTCCTTTTCACTGAGGTCGCGGCGTGGCGCCGTGTATGCCGCTGCTCCAAACCACGGAGGTCCGGGGATGCCCGCGGCGCGGATATCCCCTCTCAGTTCTGCTTCCTCTCACTTTCCCTCTCTCCGACATTCCGGGTTGCCATTGTTGGGATATTTGGGAAGGTGTGTCACTGTGGCGGTTGGTGGCTGCCAAGCTTAGTTTTTCAGCATGGCACCAAAACATGTCCCGCCCCCTTCCACTCCAGACCTTCTGTGCCTCCCCAGGAAAGAAACCCCCACCTCTCAGACCCCGGCCCGAGGCTCCGTCAGCTGTACCCCACTGGCAGCAAATGAAAAGAGAGCGACTTCAAACGGGGGAAAGTTACAATGCGAATGTGGGGACAATGTGTAGGTTCGGGGGAGGCTGCTGCTGCTGCTGCTGCTGCTGATTACACAGCCCAGAGAGAACTCTGCATCTGCCGCTATTCTTAGCTCTGGACGTCCTGCTGGGAGACCTCCTCCGATGAGGAGTTTATTACCGACTCCGAACCATGAAATTTCTATTGTAATGAAGCGGCTGTAAAACGATACGGAAAGGAACGGAGAAGCGGCCAGGCAGGCTCACCGAGGCTGAAATGAAAAGAGAGTGGAGGTGTCACACAACGTGAAGGCTGAGACTAGGTGAAGACATCAGAACGTCAAGCTTTGGCGTGGAGAGATAATCACCAGGCCCCCGATACTGCTCTGGCCTCAATTTGGTCGTTTTTTTATACAGCAGATATGGCCTGAAGATGCATGCGCAGTCAGCTTGAGGTCCACTACGTTACATTATTATTCTTGAGCAACTTTCAGATGAGGACATTTCAAACATTCATGCTTAGGAAAATAAGAGAAAAAAAAATATGTGTTGCACAGTTCAGAGTGCACGAAATATAAAACCTGCATGTACGCTCCAGGCCAAAACTTTTATTACAAAAGAAATGTTAGATTTACTGTAGTCTGCGGTAACACATTATTTAGCCACAAAGGCTCAAGCTATTGGTGGCTGAACAGGACAAAGCAGGTGTGTCTCTGCACGCGGCGAGAGAACACAGGCCTGGAGAAGCTTTTATAAACCACTTCAGCCTGGACTAAGCCGCTCCAAACACTCCGTTTCCAGGTCCTTCTGAGAGTTTTACTCATTCAGCAACAGCTGGCTACAAGCTGGCAGAGCGGCCGGAGTTTCAGCAGCAAATCAGGACAGGAAGAGCGATGGCAGACGGCGGGAATGTTGGCAGCTTCTGCCACACTGATGCCAGTCAGCTGGACCTGGTCGCATCCCAGCATGCCCTTGTGTGGTAGGCATGCAGTGTGTGTGTGTGTGTGTGTGTTTTTATGGTCTGGGCTCTAGTTGTGCAGCACCACAACGCTCGTCCCTTCAAAACAAATTCATTAGGGCCCAATAAAAGCCAGCTGTCTGAGGGGGGCTGCTGGAGTGCAGCGTTCTCCATGTGGAAAAACATGGTGAGTCAGGGCAGCCCGTTTCAGCAGGACAACACGATTCAACATTCAAGGTTTTTTATCCGTCTGGTGCATAGTTACAGCACCACAACACGCAGGGAGATGCATCCTGAACTGCTCTGCTTTGGCTACATCAAACAGAACACAGGGAATAAAATACAGGAATAAGGCTGGAAAGAAAGGTGAGCCATGTTTGAACAGAACATAAGACGCAGACAGACATCACTGGGTGTGGCTGTGGATGCTGCACCTACGCAGTGTGAAGCAGGATGTGAATGTTGTAAATAAAGTAGTGAGTTACAGTGCAGAGAGATTCCAACTTAAAGCACATTGCGTGTTGGTTGTGCAATAACCAGGGTGGTGCTGAAATGAACAGACAACAGTCACCATTCAGATGGTCGGGTTGGGAGGTGTGAAAGTGAAATGACTGTCACATGTGATACACAGCAGCACAGCACACGGTGCACACAGTGAAATCTTTCCTCTGCATTTATCCCATCACCCTGAGTGAGCAGTGGGCAGCCATGACAGGCGCCCGGGGAGCAGTGGGTGGGGACGGTGCTTTGCTCAGTGGCACCTCAGTGGCATCTGGGCGAATCGGGATTCGAACCGGCAACCTTCTGATTACGGGGCCACTTCCTTTACCGCTAGGGCACCACTGTCCCCCCGTGAGGTGTGGTGTCGTGTCATGTCCTGTTTCAGCACCCTTATGGCCCGAAGCTAGAAGCTCCTCCTGCGTCTCAGTCCTGGCCGTGATGCTTCTTTCGCCTGATTTTAGATGTTGAAACAGGCTGTTGTTTAGGTGTGTTTTGTCCTTAATAACCCTGATGGCCTCCATCAAGTGTCCTGCAGATGGAAGAGGTGCCCTGCAGCAGCATTCTGCCGCACACAGCTGTTACCAAACCATGAAGTAAGCTTGTGTGTCAGGTTTCTCCCCACAGTGCCAGTGTAGAAAGTCTTTAGGATGCCTGGAGACTCCCTGATCCTTCTCAGCAGTGCAACTTTTCTCAAGCGTGTTTGGTGGAACTCACGATGCGTAAAAAAGCCACGCAGCACCCTCCACCACCACTTGAGGGCCCTGCAGTCTGATCCATAAGTGACGGGGCCGCTAGGGAGACGCCGGAGGTAGGGTATCTCCCCCGTCCCAGAGCAACAGAAACGCTAAATATCGGGCCCTGAACCCAGGTGAACTCTGGGAAGCAACCTCTTCAACTGCAGCCCGTAACAGAGGCAAGGCATGAATCATTACACGAGTGGGGTGAGGGCTGCGAGATCCCTCCCAAACCAGAAACAGATGCACTGCACCTCCTGAAAAATGACTGACTGTCCCACGCTCTAACACCACTCATATAAACACACACATTTATTTGTTATAATAGAAGAAATATTAGCTCTACAAATTGGAGATGACGTTATGTGCCGCGAGGTGGCTGGTTGGTGCTGGTTTGGAAGCTGACCACTTGTAACACAGTAAAGGGGGCACAACTCTGAATCCGTGTGTGAGAGAACAAGTGAATGAGTGAGTGAGAGAGAGAGAGAGAGTACAAGTCAGAGGTGGGTTTCTCCCTGTGTGTGTTCTGTTAGGAAAAGGCCATAACCCTGCCACTGTGCCCACCCCTCAGGAACAGTTCCTCTTTACAAATGCACCATAACCTTTCCCTTCCTGATGCCTGTGCTCCCCAAGCCGCCACTAAATATTTTTATATTGTATTCCATTAAAAAGCTTTATTAAGTGAAGAGGCGGCCGCGAGCGGCGCCGAGCCCCCCTTTCTGTAAACAGCAGAGCGGAGCTCACAGGGTCGCAGCTGAGGACCATAAACTAAAGCGAGATTGGCCGATCTGTGTTGCTGCACAGGAGTAAATATTTAACTCTGTTTAACCCCCCCCCCCCAAAAGAAATGTTGTCCCCCATCAGAGGCAGGTCCTTTAGGTTAGTGTACATGGATCTGTCCAACCACGGTAAAATGGAGGCGCATGGCAAGGTGTGCATTCCTGTGTACCTTCAGAAATATATATTTTGATTTTAATTGATGTTGAACTATACAATGAGACACAACATGACAGCCTAATTTGAAACTTGTTCTCACGTAATGATGAATAAAGCTGAGTGTGAAGTAAACTGATAATATGGAGTGCGTGTGCATGCATTTACCTCGCTTTTCTTCTCAGGAGCATCAATACCTAGGGTGTTTGCATGCAGCAGCTGCTGAAGCAGATGAACCTGAGTGACACTCAAGAAGAAGTCCAGTCCTGTGGTGAAGTTCACCTCTAGAGAATGACCACACACCACAATCTCCTGCAGAAAATAGAGAGAGATGTGTGGTTATGAGAAAGAAAAAAAAAAAAAAGAAGGGAAAAAGAGAAGGGAAGTTAAAAAACTCCACCCCCACACGGCACAGGATCCTGGGACTCATCTTCATCCCACACCCCAGATATAAAGCCCCTAGGCTGGCCATGATTCACCCGGACACAGGGAGCGGGATGGTGGGAGAGTGGAAGGCCTGCATCTTCACTGTGTGGCTGGCCTGTGAGGAGCTCTCCCCCACTTCGACTTTTGTTTCGTTTCTGGGTCAGCGCCACCTCCTAATTTCTTGGTGTTACTACCTTGGAAGGGCTCCATCTCTGGGAAGTTACAAATCACTGTGTGCTGTGTGTCTGTGCAGAACAGATTAGCTGCTACGCATTGTCAGGGGGGAGGTTAGCCTGGACGAATGAGGCATCAAAGCATCGGTAATTCAAACGCCCTGCCAACTGCATCAGCTGTACAAGCATGCAAGAGCTAATGTCAAGATGGCAAAACATTTATTAGCCTTTAAAAGTGCTTTTCTACTATCTTCATTGTCTATATAAAACTATAAAAATGTCAATCTAAAAGGCAACATTATATAAAACTGTTAACTCATGTGAACAAACTTCTACTGTATATTGCTGATTTGGAGTAAAAATTCCAAATTCCTTTCCTGATCCTGAAGCAACATCGGGAACGCAGAGGGCTGAGGGCACGCAAATAATTACTGCGAAATCCGAGAACCGGCGGGGGGATTTTTACTCTGGTAGAACTGGCCTTCGCATGTTTCACTGATTTATTTATCAAGGCTGTAGGCAGTGATCCCGGCATAATATAACACGGGCAGAACTGGTACTGTATATAGGTGACATGACAAAGTCATGTCATGTACGACCTGAAAAGGCCAATATTAAAATCTCACAGCGGATTCCCCCACCAATATAGAAAAGGGGAAGAAAGTCACGTGACTGCAGTCGCTGCAGGACTTACCTCCACCTGGCCATGTTCGGGGGAGATGGGTTTGCTGAAGATGATGGCCGGAGCAGCAGTGACTCGCACCGAGAAATCGGTGAGGATGGGGGTCAGGATAGCCCTCCTCTCCTGGTGCCTCTTTATGCTGAACAAAAAATAAAACCACAGAAAACCAGACAGGTAAATAACACACGTATACAATGTCCTCAAGAAGTAAATTAAATAATAATCTTTTTTTAATCAATTTTGAATATATGAGCTTTGCATTTAGTGTGATGAATAAGTTGTGATTTATGGCATCGTGCCTCCTTCAACATACCAATCATATAACACAGTTCAAGACATTAGTCACGTATCACATGCTTTCATCATGTCATGCAGCTCTACAACACACAGACACAAACTCAACACCTGATTTTGTTAAGCTCACATGCCCATTACACTCCAATTCTCCCAAACCTCCCATTCTCACGACACATCAGTCAACCTGGGAAGTATTTCTGTAAGTGGGCACACACCAAGGCATGTCGGCTCCGAGCTAGAATAACTTCAAGATCAACAAGTCTCGAGTGGGAACACACCCCGAGCTGTATGTATACACAACTACAAGCCTATAGTGTAAACCCTCCTCCTCACTTCACCGACGCTCATTCCCACCATCGACTCGCATTTGTTGGAACATTTGTTAGAAATAGAGCAAATACACAAGTCGGCTTTATAAGGCGGTGTTAATTGCAACATCTGTTGCTATTAAAACAATCAAACAGCGTAGCTTCCAATATTTATAGCCGGCTAAGGATTAGGGGAAAAAAGGGCCGCTTTAGTGATGCACGTATCATGTATTAGCCCATCATGCCCAAATGTGCCCTCTGAGGATAAAGGCCAGCTATTTCCTTCATGAAGGAGGGAGTAAATGGCTCTGATCCGAACGACCTTTAGGTGCTTTACTGATGTGTCCAGGCAGTGTTTCCATATGGACAGAAATGTTTGGTATACTGTTGCAAGGAACAGGTGTCCCCTGTTGTCACGAGCACGACTCGTTTTACCCAAACCGTTCACGCCAACGCAAGGCGCTCAGGGTGCAAAGAGACCTCCCACTGTGGTTTCGGGAGGGTTGGGGGTTTTGGGAAGGTGCAGGAAGGTGGAGTCCTTCTTGCTCGTGCTCGGACCGTGGGCGCCTTTCGCCAACAGAGCGTGAGCGTGGCCGTAGATGGCAGCTGTTATCGGCACAACTGACAGGGAAAGTTCCTGAACCGTGAGGATCAACCCAGGGCCAAAGCAGAGGGAAGAGAGATGTTTGTGAACTGTTGTCAGTGTGCACCTTTAACATGGCGTGTACACCAGCAAACACACACAGGCAGAAGTGTGAAGTGAACTCCTTCACGGCCTACAAGGCTTTAAATCTCCCGTAATTACAGCAACACGGGCCGGGAGTAGAGAAAGCGGAGCGAACGTTTCACTTCCCCGCACAGCGCCTCTGCTCTCCGTGTGTCATATCCATCAGGGCAGCACAAGAGCTACTGGTTGGGATAAATTATGAGGCAGGAAGGCCTGCATTCGAGTGCCATTAAAAGCCTTTAACAGCAGTGGCGTGGGCCTCATGCCGACCACACAGGAGTCTATCATAAACATGGGAAAATCGGCCTTTTTATACACACTGAAACTGTTTTTTTGTGACTCGGATGGTAGAATTCAGACCGAGAGGAAAAAAATCCTGTTTGTGCCCATTTTACGTATAATTATCATAGCTGTACCATAATTTTAGCCTCTATACAATGTATTATCAATAGTTCCAAAAATCCCATTGTACAATTACTTTACCCTTTAATTTGTGGATTTGCATGGTGGAGTTGCAGTTACGGAAGACACATACGCAACAAGCATACGCAACATCACCGTCAAGCTTACAGACATGAATGGGACAAAGATTCCAGTTTACTGGGTGGTTAAAGCCAGTAACTCGCACTAATCTTTATCTAGCACTTGATCTTAAGGATCTAGGAGTTGGCTGAAAACATTATGTTATGGGGTCTGTCCATTTAGGGCCTCAAAAATGATCAATAAGATTTTAAATTGAATTAAAAAATGAACCGGCAACCAGTGCAGTACCGCAAGAACTGGGGTAATGTGTTCTCTCTTTTTAGTACCAGTCATACTAAGGACTTAGTGTAGGATTCTAGGGAACCGAGGTCGAATTTAAGGCAATGCTGGTGCCAATGGGCTTAAAATTAACACCTCTGTTTTGCTTTCATTAAAGGGTAAAAAGTTCAAAGCCATCCATTCTTTGACGTCATCCAGGCAGTCAAGTAAGGGTTTTAAAAAGCTTGTATGTGTCTGTTTTAGGGGCAGGTAGATTTCCATAGCATCACCATAAAAATGGAATGAAATATCAGATTTCCTTAAAATGGTTCCTAGTCGGAGAGCATATAAAGAAAACAGCAAAAGGCCAAGTACAGAGCCCTGGGGCACCCCATAGTGAACAGGATCCCAGGAGGATGTACAGTCACAGAATGCTGACAGAAAAACTAGGACCTAAACCATTCTAGTGCAGTCCCTTTGATACCCACACAATGCTCCAGTCAGGAAATTAATACACTATGGTCTACCATATCAAATTCTGCTGTAAGGTCCAGCAGTACAAGGATGGCATAATCACCAGAATTAGCAGCTAATAAAAAATCATTATAAACCTTCAACAAGGCAGTCTCCATGCTATGGAGGCCTTTAAAAACTGACTGTAAAGGTTCCAGAATCTTGTGCTTATCCAAATATGTCTGGAACTGGGACAGGACCAGTTTTTTCAGGAGCTTCAAGATAAACAGGAGTTTAGAGATTGGTCTAAAATTATTCGGAGTGGAGGTGTCTAGATGGAGTTTCTTTATCATTGGTTGCACTAGAGCCTGTTTGAAGTAGTTTGGGACAATGCTGAAGGTAAGAAATCTATTAAGCAATTTCTGAATGCAGGGACCTAGATCCATAAAAGTATCTTTAATTTCACATTTGAAATCACTTCCTCAATGATGGACTCAAACTGGCTCAAACTGACTGATAGATGTTGGGAAAGAGGATGAAGCAAATGGGTCATTCAAAGGCGTTGTAATTAGAGCTCTAATATTTTTAACTTTGTCCACAAAATAGTTCAAAAAGTATCAGGGGAGGCTTCCACATGCATTAAGGCAGATTTTCTGAGCAACGTCAGAATGGAAATGTGTATGTGTACAATAATTTTTCTCAAAATTCTATCATTTTAAGCTGCTGAGCTCGACCCCGACCTGAGCCCGACTAAAATAAGGGATAGAAACTGAGCCAGAACCTGCCAAGATTTACATCTCTTCTGTGAGGTGTGTCGTATTGCTTGGACTGCTGCTGAGGTAATACTGTCAGATCACTCGACAAAGGTGAGTTTTTTTTTTTTTTATTATTTTATTTCTTTTCGCAGCCATGCTGGTAAAAATGGAGATCCTCCTGAATCCATTTCCAATGTGCGGGGTTGGAGCGCAGTGACCGTGGATTACTGACAGAAATGGTAATTTGATTTAACATGTTGATGAGAACATCTGCCAGCTGGTCTGCACATTCTCTGAGCTTCTTCCAGGTGTGTTGTCTGGTCCAGCAGCCTTTCATGAGTTAACTCAATAGGACGAGGGATGATTTTCTCACATTCATAATGTTCCATGTGTCGAACCGTGCATAAAAGTAATTAAGCACATCCGGTAGGGTGGGGTCACCGTCGCAGGCAGAGGTGGTAGTCCTGTAGTTTGTGACAGACTAGATGCCCTGCCCAATGCGCTGTGTGTCCACTCACCACGAAGCGGCTGAAGTAAGTGAAGTGATTGTCATTGTAAAACACTGAAGCACAGCACATGGTGCACACAACAAATTGTGTCCTCTGCATTTAACAATCACCCTTGGTGAGCAGTGGGCAGCCACGACTGGATGGTACTTTGCTCAGTAGCACCTCAGTGGCACCTTGGCAGTTCTGGATTTGGCAAACTTCTGATTACAGGTCCGTTTCCTTACCAGCAAGGTCAACCACTGCCCTGTGTACTCCTCGAAGTTGATAGTGTTGTCGCCGTTGGTTACAGCCCCCCTGATCATTTGCATGTCAATGAATTCAAAACAGACTTCAAGAGCAGAGATGGCTCCTGCTGGCCAGGTTCTCACCTGCTTCAAAACTGGTTTTGTGCACCTGACAAGTGGTCTGTATGCAGGACTTAGCATAACAGTCACTGGGCTCCGCTCATGTTTGTGTACACAAGATGCAGCGCGTTTATCCCGCGACGCAAAGTGCACATGCTGATGGAAAACTGATTCGCAATTGCTGAAATCTTCAGCGACAAGGAACAGTCAGTCAGGGTTTGACTAAAAGAAAATGGTTTTGTACTTCCAGTACATTGACTGGGTTAAACAGAATCACTTTTTTAAAAGAGAGACTAAATTTCAATGTATAACTAAAATGACAATTGTGACAAAAATAAGACTAAAATGCTCAGACTTTAAGTTGATACTAGACTACATTTAGAGCATTTATCAGACTAGACTAGACTAATAAAAACAAAAATGACAACTTGACACAAAGACTAGACTAAAACTAAAATGATGACAGGCCGCCAAAAACAACTATTCATCCATGTAAACTGCATGTGTTTTTACTGTGGGAGGAAGCAGACCACCCATTTTTAACCACCAATTGTAAATGGTGTGGAAGTTCAGGCTGCACCAGCAGGGAAGGCAGCAGCTTTCCTTTATGCCTGTCCCTCGCTGTGACGCCTGTCTTCGATGAAAAACAAGAAAGCTTTGCAGGGCAGCCAAAGCTACTGGACACAGAGAAGCAAGGAGGGGGAGAAAGTCAATGAGGCTCAACGCCTTTCAATAACAGTGACCTCTGAGCCTGAAAGATTTCAAAGACGGCCGCCTGGATGTCTTCTGGCAAGAACCCCACATCCAGTCTAATAGCGCAGAGTGACAGCTCTGACCTTTCCTTCATGACTCCACTACTTTGGCAGGTACAATGTAAAAGCACAGCCTACAAAAAGGTGAAGCTGCAGGCTTCTACGGTGTCATTGGAAAGCCCTGGTGACCAAAACTGCCTCCATCCCAATCAGGCCGGGGGTTATTTTTAGTTGACGAGGAACAAATCTGGAATTCTGGCCTGGGATTGTGTGATTTTTGGGACCGCTCCTTCTCAAAACATGAGTGGAAAACTTTGGTGAGCCAAACAGGCCGTTAAACTTTGTGCTTGTTTAAGCTCCCGGCTTCATAAAAAATATGACAGGCTGGGTAATTATAATATTCTACGACAGGGCCGAAATCAGCTCTGTTGTTTCGACTAGAACTGCAGTGCCCATCGGTCCACGGTAGTGCGTCAACATGAATCCACCATAGTACGGTAAATGGCTGCGTGTGTGGGGTGATGATTGGGAATGATGTTTGGGATCAGAACTGCCTGACCCAACTCGACTGAGCTTGCGCTGTAAATGAACAGTCAGCAAACACAAACATTTGGTCTATAGTACCTATTCGCTGCTTGAAAATTTGTTTCAGTGATTGGTAATAGTGTTTCGCATTATGTAAATTAGTTTTATTAAATGATTTGAAATTCTCGGCTGCTGTTGTCAGGTGATGTGTTTTAATTATTGTGTGAAAGTAGATGCTAAGGAGGTGAAACGAAGGCTAGACTCTGGCCATGATGTTTTAAACACACACATTTCCTTTCCCTCTTAGTCTAGCGCTTGTAGCATGTTCACAGAAAGAAAAAATGCTGTACTTGTTGGGTCTGATTCTGTCAGGTTCAGCAATATTTCTCCCCGCAACTCTGATGCTGTCTGGGTTTGATGCTATTTTGATGCTATTACATTCTACACTACAGAACAAAACCAAAACTGTGAATGAACAAACACAAGGCCATGTTGTAAAAGAAAACAGTGAACTTTTAGTGTGATGACAGCTTAACCAATAGGGAAAGTTTCTGGTTTCATAAAGAGTTCCTACATATAAAACTTGCATTTTCTTAACTTATGACAATGGCCATCTCTTGACATGATGATGACAGTATGCAGAGCAGTCAATTGAGACAACATTTTCTGACCCAACTCCATACCTGCTCGCCATGTTCCATTCCAGCGCTGGATTCTGGGAGTTTCTCTCGCTCTCTGCAGGCGTGCCACCTTTCCCACCATCCTTCTCTGGACGGAGCTGCTCCCAGCAGGCTGTGCCGATGTTGATGGACTGCAGGTCCACCTGATACTGCCGGTCCTCCACCTCGGAGCCAGGGTCCCTCAAGATTCCCAGGTTCAGTGCTCTCCTGTATGGAGGGCAGATATAAATTGGGGAGTATTGGCCTGGATGTTAATAAGCCCCCCGTTCTATGTTTATCCAACTATATTTTAGCATAGGAAGCAGTACTAGAACAATGAGGCTTTATAGAGCATACCAGTCCTCTTAGCGTGGAAAGTTCCAGAGTGAGATGTTGTGCTATACCTTCTGGACCATCTCAAACAAAACACAGGGAACAGATACCAAAACGGCACAGACCAAACTGTCAGGATAATTTACATGCTTCCACAAAGACGGCCTGTTGATTTCCACATTGCCCACAAACCCCGGAGGTACGCTTTGTTCCATTATGCAGGGGCACTCCTGCCATTATGAGTGAGTGGGCACTAACCCACTCCAGACACTGCACATCATGTTACAACCAACACTTACAGAGGAATACTAACAAAATACTGTGTTCACACGAGAAAGCCTTTGCATAAAACTGTTTTTTTTTCGGATTCGAAAAAAGCCTGCGTCCACACAGAAGGGATATGTGAAATATTTGTATCCACATGAAGATGCAGAAAACGTCCCAAGCACTATTTTAATGCCCCTCCACACCTGTAAGTGGCGCAGTAACTTCCCCACTCTCAAATGTAAAAGGGCCTGTAAAGTTAGGCCCGACCTGGCCCGAACCAAACATTTACATTTACAGCGTTTACCAGATGCCCTTATCCAGAGAGACTTACGATCAGTAGTTACAGGGACAGGGACACAATGGCACTAAGTGGGGTTTGAACCTGGGCCTTCTGGTTCATAGGCGAGTGTTTTACCCACTAGGCTACCACCCAAACACAATTTGACCCAACCAGACCCAACAAGTACAGCTTTTTAAAAGCCCTGCCATCTTTGCGTGCTCTAGACTAAGGGCAAAACACCTTTAGCAATTCATACGAAAAGGATAGGTACTATAGAGGAAGTTCATGTTACCTCAGCGCTTACTTACCACATGAACTCAACTTGATCTGACCCAGAAAAAAAAATGAGCCCGAAACTGACCCCACACCCACAATGTGCACCGTAGGGCAGTTTTTTGAGGTTCTTTGAGGTTCTGCACAACTTTGAACATGTTATCTGCCATTGTTGTATTTATGACTGTGCATTTTATTCTTATTTTAGACAAAATTAACCATGACTATTTTAGAAAAGTTTTAGTCAACAAAAACCGATGACATTTTAGTCTAATATTAGTCAATGAAAAAAAACCCACCACCAGTGCCTCAGGAATGGGGGTGTTTCATTAATATTTTTATCAATAGTGGTGTTATTAATTGCTCAGACTTTGACTGGATGCATTAAAATTATCTAAAGGATTTTTCGTCATGAATTTTGACGACAAAAAATAAAACTAGGCCTCAGACACCAATTTACAAAATGGCAAACCGAGGTTCTGTATCGGCACAGCAAGCAGGTGAAAATGCCAGCCAGTGTTACAGCCACCTATAAAGCATCAGGAGTGCACAGAAGCTTGAAAAAATGGGTGAGTTCTCACGCAGTGTGGCAAGCTTACGGAAGCGTACTCAAAAACACAATGATGTCAATTTTATTCGTCTCTTGCACAGGAACAAAAAGCTTAACATCTGTAGATGACATCAGCACTTGCGCGGTTATGACACGTTTATTTGTCCTGCTGAATGGGAGCGAGGGATTAAATGGCATAAATAAGGACTTCAAAAAATGCCAACAGACGTCGCGACGGCACCGTCGTGACTTACATTGGCCTCACCGGCGATTTTCATACACAACCTCATCGTTTGGAGAGTCGAGGAAAGTCATTACCAAAAAGAAATGTTATGACAATATGATCTAAACACAACAACAGTGCATTCGAGAGATCAGAGGTGTTTAATTCAGTCTGCAGACACATCAAGCTACAGCACACCAACTTTCGCATTTCCCACACAGCTTTGGAATCTCTTGGTGGTATTTTGTCTGATTTGTCTGATTGCCCTCTTGTAACATTATATCTCATTTCGTAGTGTTTTTCAAACCTGAGGCCCGGGTTATCATAAATGGCACAAGTCAGAAGTCGGGCAGTGGAACCGGCTCCTGGTTCAATATCAAAAGACATATTTCACCTATTCTGAGGAAATGCACGAGCCCTTATTACTGATGAACGAGGAGGGGAGGAACTTCACTGTCCACCAGGGTTGCTTGAAAATGCCTCTGACATTTTAGACTGCACAGCGTGCCCAGGAGGAATAAGACGAGTGGAAAGTGGTAAGACGAGTGGGGTGATTCACAGCACAGCACACGGTGCACACAACGAAATGTGTCCTGTGCTTTTAACCAATCACCCTTAGTGAGCAGTGGGCAGCCATGACAGGTGCCCTGGGGACGGTGCTTCCGCTTCCCTAACCGCTAGGCCACCGCAATAATATAGAAAACTGAAAGATAATTAAAAGTCATAAGTTACACAGATGAGGGTGACAGAAAGCTGCCTTGGCTCTCGCTCTAAATTCCATCCTTCGTTAATTGCAGGAAAAGACCGCAAAAGCACATTATTTTTATGAGAAAATCCTGCTATATATAAAAGACCGATCAAAAGGGAGCATTTCATGGCGTTGAGGCTATTATTTTAAACATTCTCTTCCTTCACACAATTTGAGGTCATATTTAGCTCCGCCAAACAGATTTCATATCGGGCCTGAAATACAGTACTGCGGCCTCCCCGCCGCCCTGTTTGTGGGCACACCGGGGGTACGGAACAGTAGTTTAATTCCACACCAAGAGCGCAGTGGTGGCCACTTCCTGCACCACATTCCCATGCACCCTCACAAAGAGGCCTTTTACGCCACCGACACAGCCAAGAATCCCTCATTGTTTTCATGAATGTTATTAAGCGGCCAGCATTTACGACATGAGGGATTTAAGTACAGTACGGGCTCAGGAGGGCTAGTTCTCTGTACCACATTTGTGCTATGACCTTCAGGGCAGGTCTTCTGTCATAACTGATGATGTTCTGCAAGTGAAATGGGGGGAGTGAAGTAGACCCACAAGAGCAGAATGGGGGTTGGAATCATGGTCCGGACTGGCTGGTAAGCACTGATCAGGTTTCCCGTGTTCCTGTCATGTGATCAATCATTTAAACTGTAGCGCACAGTACAACACAGGCGTCAATCTTTCTCCAGATAAGCCTGCATCCTTGTGCTCCTATAACCTAGTGAAGAAGGGAATGCCCTGCTTCCACCAAGTGTGTTTTTTCGAGGGGGGGGGGGGGGGGGGGGGGGTTAAATGTGGTTCAAGGCAATAAAAACAAGACCACAGGGCAATCTGGAGCAGAATAGGCTTGTGGGACCCGGAATGAGGATCTGGCTGAGGTTCTGCAGGTTAGGCATGTGCACTAACGTGGCCTTCAGCTCAGCAGGGAGGTTCACGGCCCTCCAGTTTTGTAAGTGTGGGTGGGTACACTGTACGCCCGGCCACAGGGGCAGGAAACACTGGGGTAATACCAGGCTTCCAAGCTCCTGGCTCTTGTCAGGAGCCAAAGCTGCAATCCGAGCTCGCAGCAGCCCACACTGCTTCCCACTCCATTTCCCTGCCATCACATGCAATACATGTCTGCCTGCACGCACCACAGCCTGCTGGTGACTGGTTTCTCTTAATGGTCCCTTAATGCATGTACTTACACACAAGGTAAATAACACATACACAGCCAGAGGCTTCTGGTTTTCTGCAAACCAGTACCATGCTAGGCAGAACTTACCCGCTTTCACCCACAAATACCGGGAAAACTTAGGAACATTTTATTTCCATCACCAAACTGAACCAAGCACTGTCTAGTCATTGGCATCAGGTTCCTGATATGATCAACGCTGTTTCTGTACTACTGTGGTGACCACTACAATACAACACAAGTTCTAATGTTACCAGAGTCTGCTGTTTACCAGTACCAATGCACCGAGGAATGATGTTGTCCTGCTGGTCACGACATGATAACTACAATGAAATGACGAAAACGAGGCAAGACATTATTTCCTCTCATTTAATCACGATATTATTATGAAGTATTTCTGTTTCATTAGTCTCCCATCTGGTCGTAACTTCCACAAATGATGTAACTTCTGCGTTTGCGGCATTTTTTTAGATTTCAGACTACATGTGGTGGGATGGCTGGGAGAAAAAGACAAAGCGATCTTTGGATGCACTTTCTTTACAAAGGTATGTCACTTCAAATGGTTCCCACACAGCCTTTTGACCCTTTATACTAAATCCTCATACTGTACTAATGTATCACATATATTTAAATTTAAACTTCATAATTATTCATTTCACACATCACATAGTGAACCGATTCTAGTCGGTTTTATGCTATATTTCTTCATTTTTTCTCTCTTTTATTATAAAAAATTGCCAGGCAAATGCTGAGTGTCTTAACACCAGGCTGCGCTCCCACATGGCTGAGGTAAGGATCTCTGGCCAGGATCTCAATCACCCCAGTGGGAACCTCACATGGCTTATGATACATGAAACTCGCAATTACTTAGTAAGTTAAGAACCCATTCTGACGGTGGTCCGCTCTCAATTGCCAACGGTCCGCGACTTCTGGGTAACAACATTGTCAAGATTTATTGCCCAAGTCAAGTTGAATTACATTTAATTTGCATCTAAAATTATAGTAATTAGAACAGTGAATTAGAGCTGCAAGACGTCTTTTAGACAAGACGAGAGAGTGATGCTGCGGACGGAGGGAGTGAGTCAGCATTTTTTTATTGGGTGAGGGCTGCCATTTTGTGGCATTTTTGTCAGGTACTTGAAGTTAAATCTATTGGTTTATAGTCAGTTTCTAAAACTGCTGTTGTGAAAAGTGCATCAGAACGAAATCAGAACATTATCAAAAAGTTGATGCCACTGAAGGTAATACAAGCATGATATTCATCTCAAGTACAAGCTTAATTAGTATGCATATTAACTAAATGTAAATTGTCATTTTCAATTTGCATGTAACAACATTATGGACTATTGTCTTTTCCAGTTTAATTACATAATTAGTCAAAATGAAAAGTGAGATAAATATTTGGAGTTTGGGAAAAGTTCCAGGACAAGAATGCACCCAGACAAGAATTTTGGGCACAATGATCTATATTCAAAAAGCATTTCGGTGCCTTTAATTTATATTGCATCCACTGCAAAAAGCTCTAATCACATTTTACAAATCTGGAGAAAAATCTGCAGGATTTCTGTGCAAAATTAGTAAATAATACAATTCATGATCACAGCAACATCTCTATGCACTAGGCAGGAAGGTCTGGGTGTAATAAGTGGCAGGATATGTGAGTGTGCATGCTTGGAGCCTGAAGTACTGGCAGACAACAGAAACCGATCATTCACCTACCAGCATACGGTCACTGGGAACCATTCGAGGGGAGCTGGCATCACTTTAAGCTGATAAGACTTTAATAACCTCCACACCCCTTAAATGCATTTATACAAAATAATGCAAAAAAAAAAAAAAAAAGAGAAGCTAAACACAGGCACAGCGCTGGAGATATTGGAAAAGGGGGTCTTTTTGCTTGCAGAGCGGTGGTGTAAACTGAAAATCCCTGTTTGCACTCCGATTTCAACATCTTAATTGCCTCAGCCATTTATCTCCCATGGAGTTTATGTGAGAGAAGGAGTCGGGCTGTAAACACAGCACATTGGCCGCGGCCCTCTGAGGGCCCATGTGGCCAGCACGGATGGTCGAGAGATAGAAGCCCTTCCAAGTCATTCTGGGGTTCAAGAGGGTTTTAATTCCTACGCCCTGTTTAGCTCCTCATCATTTCACAGTGTGGCTGATACGATCGAAAACCTGGCCGACCCCGAAGATCTAATTCAAACACCACACCTAGTGATTATCAGAGAATGCTGGAACTGGGATCTCCATGCATGAAAAAAGGAACAGGATCTGGACGAGGCAGCAGATCCTGCTGCCTGTTTACTCTACAGCACTGTGGTTTACATCAAGCTGCAGTGGCAGCCACATGCTATCAGCATGATCCAGGGCTTCTGCTCTGATGTGTCTGTCCAGGCTGATTTGTCCAAGGTCTGCTTTGTATACCAGGTCCAGATGAAGCAGGTAGCGTGAAGCCAAGTTCATGTGATTAAACCCAAAAGCCATCAAAGCAAAATGCCAACCAGAGTCCATCTGCAAAAAGGCATAGACTTTGTTTCTGCAATCTATCTGAAGGTGGTTACAGATCATTGTTGGAATGACTACTATTGGTCATTAACATTGTCTATGTACAAATTTTCCTTTTTTTTTTTTTTATCAAAGAATGTGCACTGACATGGACTAAATCAACCAAGTATGAACAGAAGACTTTGGCCATCGTCGTCCTTAAATATGAGCAAAAACGGGCCTTCAACTTCCCAGAGGAGTAAACGATGGGTGGAAGATGGAAGAGTTTCAGATGTGAAGGTGTGAAGGCCATGACGTCTTGACTTCCTCATTGCTATTCGAACCAGACGCAGCTGAGACACTTTGTGGTGATGTCATCCACATACCATATTAATTAGAAAGGGTCCATTTTGAATGAATCCTAACACATACATGAAAAGACTATTCCATACGAGTTTATAATCAGCGTCGGGTCGAGTTAAGAGAGGTGGGAGGGGATTGTGACTGTTCTGCACTACAATCATTTCCATCAAGGCATAACAAAGCAGGCACATGCTTTAATGCTACTTACACCATAATTAAAGGAAAATAATCCTCAGATGTGAAGTTAGAGCCAATCTCCAGACGGACTGGCATGATTGACAGCATTTGAACCAAGAGCCCAGAATCAATGGAACCACTGTCGCCCAAGCGTGGCGCTTTTTACGGCATCTGACACAGCATCAGAGAAACTGACATATGATGTAAGGAAAAAAAAAAAAAAAACACTTTTACAGATGTGACTCAGACATGCATTTCAAAAGCACATGCTAGATTATCATAACTGGGCTGAAGAATGGATCAGTGAAGGGCAAAGGGGCTTCAGGCGGACATCTGACAGAAACCACGCCCATTTTACTGACTCACACACGCTATTCGTGATCCCACCTCTGATCAGAGAGTGGAGACTCGCTGTGATTTACTCTCACAGTAAATTGGGCTGTGAGCTGGGCAGTGTTTTACAACACTGTAAAATTAGTACCGATTTACGACTTGAACATCGAACACCCAACTGCAGGTTCTTTCCAGTCTCCTATAATTGATTGAGCGCCTCACTGCTGACCAGCGCTTAAACAATCTGGTTTGTGTTTGGTGTCATACGTGTCATCTCAGGGTATTGTGGGATGTCCCATTTTTCGGAGAAAGGCAGACTCTTTTGGAAGGAGCTCTTTGAAGTTGATTGGGGCGATGTTAAATCAATATTCTGACAAATGTTTAAAGAAGTGAGATTACATGTCAGGCATTTATCCGCGTGGGGATAAAGGATGGAGATTTTATTCCTAAACAAATCTGGCTAAATGATGGTCATATACTACAGGTTAGCCAGTAAAGCTGCACAAACATGTAACCAGATCACAGAAACGGTAGGTCGTCGACCCAGCGCTGTATCCCCCAACCTCAAAAACAAATTAAATAAATAAAAAGCAAAACATTTCAAACTAATTCAAATGTACCTCTCAGTAAACAAAGAAATGAAACAAAATACAATAAATTGGTTCTGGAAGCTCCCAGCATAATGGAATTAAGAACTTATGTTCAGATCAGAAGATTTGTTTTTTCCCCCCCTCCAAAGTACGGGACGGGTCTGAAGCCCAAAACCTGCCCGCGACAACGAGACTTTAACCACTTTCTCATGAGATAATGTCCAAATCCATTTGTCAGCAAGGAGTACAGAGTAAAATAATTAAAATGATCTGCAGCACAGATGCTTCCCCTGTCAGCTAATTCCGGCTCCCAGAAAAGCACTCAGAGGAGTGTTTGCAATTCCGAGGCGTATCTGGGCCGCTTTAACTGCTCCGTATATTTATACAAAATGACGTCTCGGAAGAGGGAGTTCTCAAACCGGAGATCATTGAAAAAAAATGGAAAATCTGCCTCTGACATATCTTGGCAGATTTATGGCCATGATGACAGTGGGGTATATTGTATGTATGTGTGTGTGTGTGCATCTATGTCTGAGCAAAAGTGAGATGGAAACAATGGATGGAACAAGGGACAGGAGTTGAGTGTGTAAAGTTGTGCAGAGTGAGTGTAATGAGTGGGCAGAGCTACAGAGCAGAGTGACAAGGAGTAGAGCAGAGTGGAGTGAGGTGCATGGAGTATGTGGCAGTGAGTGGAGTTGAGCAGAGTGAGTAGAGTGGTGCAGGGTGAGTGTAGTAAGTTACCAGAGTGTTTGAGCAGAATGAAGTGCAGCAGAGTGAAAGGAGTATGACAAGTAGAGGATGCAGTGTGAACGAAGTGTTACACTGTGCAGTCAGTGAGCAGAATGACTGAGTGGAGTGAGGTGCACGGAGTGTGTGGCGCAGCGTGAGTGTAGTTAGTGAGCAGAGTGACTGAGCGAGGCGGAGTGTAGCAGAGTGAATGGAGTGTGCCTAGTGGAGGATAAAGTGTGGAGGGTGACACTGTGCAGTCAGTGAGCAGAATGACTGAGTGGAGTGAGGTGCACGGAGTGTGTGGCGCAGCGTGAGTGTAGTTAGTGAGCAGAGTGACTGAGCGAGGCGGAGTGTAGCAGAGTGAATGGAGTGTGCCTAGTGGAGGATAAAGTGTGGAGGGTGACACTGTGCAGTCAGTGAGCAGAGTGACTGAGTGGAGTGAGGTGCATGGAGTGTGTGGCACAGAGTGAGTGTAGTTAGTGAGCAGAGTGAATGGAGGTGCATGGAGTGCAGTGGTGGAATGTAACAAAGTATTTGTACTTAAGTAAATTTTTACGTATCTGTACTTTACTTAAGTAAAAATAATAATGCATACTTTTTATTTTTTGTCTCGTAATTATAAGGTTTATATACATAGTTTAACGCAGTAAATAGGTCTAATAATATACTTGATTGTGCTAGTTACTTTGTTACCACTGGTGTTTGGTTACTGTTGTGTTTCCCTTTTACTGCTACAGAAATGTTGAATAGTTTTGCAAGTACATAAATGATTTAAAGATATATCATGTCCTGATTGGTTTATCTTAATGGTATATTAGTGGGTAATACCTAGTAGATAACTTGTCATCCACATAATTCTAAGCTACACACAGTATTGCAGAGCGCACGCACAATAAGCACACCAAACTTTCCAATGCACATATACTGTATAATTGCTTGTAATTATTATGAGCAATGACATCAGTACAGGCATAAGTCAGTATATGTACTATGCTTTTACAAAATGGCACACCCCAGATGTTGAGACAAACCATTGTGTGAATACTTTTACTTAAAAAAAATACTTTAAAGTAAATTTAAAAGTAAGTACTTAGGATTTTTACTTAAGTAAGATTGTTGATGTAGCACTTCTACTTTTACTTGAGTACATATTTTGCAGGTTACTTGTACTTTTACTTAAGTACTAAGCTTCAGTACTTCCTCCACCACTGATGGAGTGTGTGGCGCAGAGTGAGTGTAGTCAGTGAGCAGAGTGACAGAGTGGAGTGAGGTGCATGGAGTGTGTGGCGCAGCGTGAGTGTAGTAGGTGAGCAGAGTGACTGAGCGAGGCGGAGTGGAGCAGAGTGAATGGAGTGTGACTAGTGGAGTGGAGTGAATGATGTGGAGTGATTAAGCAGAGTGAATGGAGTATGACGAGTTGAGTGAATGATGTGTAGTGTGTGAGTGGAGTGAGGTGCGTGGAGTGTGAAGAGTGGAGGTTTGGGTGCCAAATGAACAGTTAAACCCTTGAATTTTGCAAGAGAAATGGAGAATAAGGTTAAAAAAAAAAAGCCTGCATGTTGGACACTCTAACCACAGCCTTGAACACGCAATACTGGCAATATTTGCCTGTCGAACCACAGTAGCATACCCAGCATCCCCAGCACTGCTGAGAGGAGAAGCCCAAGGGGCTTGAATATCACAAGCACACAAACGAGTTCAGACGCTTGGTTTTAGTAGCCATGAGGAAACATGGAAGATAATAAGGCAACAGAAAACAGGATTCTCCCCTGAAGTGAGAGCCGGTGAGCCTCTGATTAGGTCTGTGTGTGTTTAAGTCAAGAGCCGGCGCTCCCGTTGAACACAAAAGCCTCTCAGTAAACAGCACACGTGAAACGCATTAGAATGGGTCAGACATCAAAGAGCCCAACACCAGGCTTCCTTCCTCACGACCCTGCCGGCAGGAAATGCTCTACAACATCCTGTGAGCTGACCAGCAACGCGGGGGTGAGGAGGATTCTGGGAGGTGAAGCAGGGCCATGAGCAGCAACAGAGGGGATGGAACTGGCAACATCCCGTTTTTTTTTTTTTTTTTTTGCACAAACGAGCATGATGCTACATTTGCATACATGACAGGTAAAGTGTGAATTCTGAGGACCAAAATGGACACCCATTTAGTACCGTGGAAGTAGTGGCCAGTGACACGTGGAGAGGCCGTCTGCGAGGACGCTGGGGAGTGAATTAGAGGATAAAAGGCTTCAGCGGGAATCTGGGCCTAACAAAAGCCGGCGCTTAGAGGAGGCCGCCGTCAGTCCGCTCAGCTCAGTGTGATCAAAGTCGGGTCTGGTCCATCTACCGCGAGGCCCGGCTGGCAGATGACCTCCTGGTGTCCTTCAGAAGCTCGCTGACAGGGAGAGGGAACACATTACAGCTACTCCACGTCAAGGTTCCATTTGGCCTAAGGTGCGGCGGGTTGGGACGGCACTTCCAGTAGACGTAGCTCTTGGGTTTAATACGTTGTTCTGGCGGCCATGTGACACTCATTAGACTGGTGATGATCTGGTGATGTGAACGCGCAGCTTGTTTAGGGTGTGTGTTATTGATGATGCCCAACACATGTCTGTCAGCTGGTGTTTCAAACTGAACCTTTCTGCCACTCTTTGAAGAAAAATTAAGTGCTTCCAAAAAGCCAATAATGCCAATCCATTAAACAGCGTGATCGACCTTAAAACGGCTTCAAATGATTTCACTTGTTCAGACGGAAAAAAATGGGCAGCAACACCGACTGCTCCAAGGCACGTCATCATAATTGAACCAAGTCGCGCCAGCAGTTGGAGAAGCTCGAGCGGCTATGTGCTCTCAATCATGATTCTGTGTGAGTGAAAGGCATAAAACTTGGTCTATGTTTGAGTATGTGACCAGGCATCTGTCAGTGTGTGTGTGTGTGTGTGTGTGTGTGTGTGTGTGTGTGTGTGTGTGTGTGTGTGTGTGTGTGTGTGCGCACGTAATTGATCTACCAAAATGAAATGTTAACCATACAGACGAGAGGACTTCTTGTTCTTTCCACTAAACAAAGAGAAGGTGATGTTGACACTGCAGCACATTTCCATGTTGTTATTCGAGCATGTGTTTAACGCACCGAACTCGTCTTGCCCAGGAGACCATTTCATCAGAGCCAGGGCAAGACTTCTGAGCTCCCTTTTAAATGTCTTAAATTAGGCCACTTATTGTCCTCGGCATCAGAGCAGAGCTGAGAAGGTCTAATAAAACCAGTACAGGTGGAGGTCCTCCCTTATTGTTTATTCGTGTTTTGTATTTTTATGGCACCACTTTTTTCCCTTGCTGGAAGAGCGGCCCGCATAAACAGACATGAGGGCAAAACAGAAACGACCAGAGAATTACTAGAAGCGGGACCCTCAGAAAGCATTTGACTGCAAGGCAGTGGGGCTTTAAAGTCCAAATTGGGCACCCCGCGGTTGTAATGTGCCTCTTATTAGGGAGGCATTAAGCAATTATACCATTTCTCTTCCACTGCCACAGAGGCGCTTGTGGCTTCACACATGGACATCTGAGGGCCTCAGTGCAACTTTGCATTGTCCATGTGTCTGAGCGCAGGATCAGCATGTGCTTGTTGAGCCCGAACACAAATCTCTATTAATAAAAAAAACTATTAATAAACAGTTGGTACCTTCAACATTACCAAGAATTGTTACTACATCTCCTGCAAGACTGACCCGAGAGTAGACTTGATGCTACATCCATTCTCCAACTCAATGAATTAAGACCTAAACTACCAGTCAAAAAGCAGGAGAAAGCGAAGTTTGTCTGATGAATCTGTCTTGAAAGTGAAGTGATTGTCTTGGTGAAGCCCTGCAGAACAGCTCAGGGCACAGACAGCAAAATGTGCCTTCTGAATTTAACCCACCTCTTTTAGTGAGCAGTGGACAACCGAATGGTACGTAGATCAAGGGGACCTCAGTGGTACCTTGGCAGCTTGGGATTCCAACCCACAACCTCTGATCATGAGTCTGCTTTCTTATCCACTAGTTCACCACCAGGCCACAACTGCTTTGTTCACCATTGTAATCATCAAAAGCCACTTTGTGAGAGCATGAACCTTCTGAAACCGTTTTCTAACTTAAGATGGTGGAGAGAAGCCAAGAGTGTGAAATGCTGCCATGGTTTGTAGAGATGCAAATAAAAAAAAAAACTTTTTTTAAAATTATTATTACAAAACCTCTCATATGGTGTTTCATATTGTCATTGTTTTTGTTCTATAATGTATAAAATACAAGACCTATGCAAGACCTATTCAGAAGAAAAATAAGCATAAAACAACACAAAATAATCCAATGTCAATTAACAAGTCCATTTTATTTGGGCGGTCAAGAGCTGCTGAGTGTGACACAGTATAGGGTAGTGGAAACGTGGTGGCACGGTTAAACCCCACTACTGTCCAAAATGATTCCCAGGGTTATCAGACTGCAATATTTCAGGGACAGTAGACAGCAGTGCATGAGAGAGCCAGAGCACCTTATCTCTCTCTGCTCAGATAAATCTGAAGAGACTTTCCTTCAAGCACTCTTCCCCTGAATTGGTAATTACAGAAAGTTGCAGGTCAGCAGGCTCGGGCGCCAGCTGCCCATCTGCAGGAGAGATTGACTTGTGAGACGTGACATTTTCACTCATGGACCAAGTCCAGCGCTGCACACATGCACCCCATTGGTGAGTAATGTGAACTGTTTGCAGCGCATTCATTGTCACTACTGCAGAGCAAATATTTTCCCTAAGGTTCAATAAACCAGAACAGATTTTCTCCCCTAAACAAGTGAGATTAAGACACTTATTCAGAGTCTCTGTAATTTAATTTATAATATTAAATATAATTATAATGTGAAAGTGAGACGTCCCTTTCCCCGTCCCCACTTCCCCTTCCCAAACTAATCAAACTAGATTATTTCAATAAGCCTTTAATATTCCACCTGCACCTCGCTCTTCCCCTTCCTTGGTAGGGGAAGACACATAAAACAACAACACAGCACACAGTCCCATGTGTGCAAAAACACCACTGACTGTGAGCATAACACCCATATACCATCCATAGACACACATTCAATACACAGAAAAAAAGAAATACACATCTGCAACCATGTTGATGTATGGATATTGTTCCATTATGACATGTATGACCAGTGTGTTTATGTTTGTGTGTTTTATTGGGGCAACAGTTTAGGGACAGTTGGACACACGCACACACACACACACACACACACACACAAGCATACCCATATAATCTTTCACCTACTCATATATACACACGCACACAGGGAGTAACACTAGTAGAGCAGCACATGACTGCCTGTGGACCGCATGGCAGCGTGGTATGTATTCTTAGAAACCTGCATCCTGCCACAGGACGCCCGGCCCGCTGCAGTCCCGGCCTGGGATCAGGCCCTTTACGAGTGTGCAACAGCTGAGGGGTGATCCTGCGCCCCTAGAGGCCCCACGTCCCTGCCCTGAGTGACAGCGCCCCCCAAAACATCTAGCACCTTCCGGGAAGCTCCTTTAAAAACAGGTCTTCACCCTACAATATAAAAGCTGGGACAGAAAGAGGAGGCCCCACTGCTGTAAAGAAATGTTCTCAGATTTCAAAGATAGAAAAGAACGAAACCAAGAGAATGCTGCTGCCATCCCACTTCCCCCACCAGAAGCAAAAGTGACCTGATCTTCATTTTTCCAACCGATCTGTTGGAGACCCAGAAGTAGAGAGCAGCGCGAGACAAGACGCCTGTGGTTTGGTGTTTGATTCTACAGAATTCTTATTATCTAGCCAAAACATCACTCTCCTCCAAAAAGTGTGGATTCATATACATGAAATGCCCTTAAATGTATGGTAAAGACAGCCTGCTTCTAAGCGTCTAATCCCACTAAACCCTTAAGCGCAGGGAAAGGAATACAAGTGTTGCGGTAGAAATTCTCACAGAGTATAAAACCCTGAGAATAACATCAGACGGCCCACAGATATTTATGGAATGAACCACAGGCTGTACACAGAAGTCAGCTGAGACCACAACAGAGACACAGCCCGGCTCTCCTGCTAACAGGAAACACAGCGCGGGGGCCGCACTGGAGCTAGCAGTTAGCACTGCCACTAAGCCCCTCAGAGCATGTTCCTACTGTACCAAAACACCACAAGCCGGTATCCTACTGTCCAAAAGCATCCCACAGTACTGTCCTACTGTACCAAAACACCACAAGCCAGCATCCCAGCATCCAAAAACATCACACATTACTGTCCTTCTGCACCAAAACACCACAAGCCGGTATCCTACTGTCTAAAAACGGTCCTACTGTACCAAAACACCACAAGCCAGTATCCTCCTGTCCAAAAGTATCCCACAGTACTGTCCTACTGTACCAAAACACCACAAGCCAGTATCCTCCTGTCCAAAAGCATCCCACAGTACTGTCCTACTGTACCAAAACACCACAAGCCAGCATCCTACTGTCTAAAAACATGACACAAAACGGTCCTACTGTACCAAAACACCCCAAGCCAGTATCCTCCTGTCCAAAAGCATCCCACAATACTGTCCTACTGTACCAAAACACCACAAGCCAGCATCCCAGCATCCAAAAACATCACACATTACTGTCCTTCTGCACCAAAACACCACAAGCCGGTATCCTACTGTCTAAAAACGATCCTACTGAACCAAAACACCACAAGCCAGTATCCTCCTGTCCAAAAGCATCCCACAGTACTGTCCTACTGTACCAAAACACCACAAGCCAGTATCCTACTGTCTAAAAACATGACACAAAACGGTCCTACTGTACCAAAACACCCCAAGCCAGTATCCTCCTGTCCAAAAGCATCCCACAATACTGTCCTACTGTACCAAAACACCACAAGCCAGTATCGTACTGTCTAAAAACATGACACAAAACGGTCCTACTGTACCAAAACACCACAAGCCAGTATCCTACTGTCTAAAAACATGACACAAAACGGTCCTACTGTACCAAAACCACCACAAGCCGGTATCCTACTGTCCAAAAGCATCCCACAGTACTGTCCTACTGTACCAAAACACCACAAGCCAGTATCCTACTGTCTAAAAACATGACAAAACGGTCTAACTGTACCAAAACCCCACAAGCCAGCCTCCCACTATCTAAAAGCATCCCACAGTACTGTCCTACTGTGCCAAAACCCAAACCTAGTCTCCCATGGTCCAAAAACAGATGATCTTAAGGTACAAATGTTGTATCATGACAACATTGTAAAACTACTGTGGTCTATTTTTATGACCTGCTGCAGTTCTGTGTAAATTAAACGAGTGTTGTAGATGTTAAGGACATTGAGCATGACTTTCTCTTGCTGGCCAGGAAATGGACGCGTGTGTAACACTACACACTCACTGCATCATGTGAGGCACCTGGAAATTTAGAGCAGGCTGCTGGCTTCATGAGAAAGACAAATATACGTCCTTCTGCGAAGGCTTGGAAAAAATACTCCTTTAAGGTTGGAGCAATAACTCAGATCCCTCCACTCAAACTTCCCGTTCAAATTACGGCACGTTGTCTTTGCGTAGTTCTACATGGGAGCCTATCCAAACCCATTCCAAATCCCATTCATTGGGATCAGACAGAAAACCCTTTGGATTTGGGACATAAATTGTGGGGAAGTTTAATAAAGTGGATGCTTGATTTACGTCGGTATCGCAGGTCCATTTTTAAAACAATTTTATCTTGCATTAATCCTGCGTGTCAGGCTGATGTAACCCATCTCTTACGGGTCGTAGCATCCAGGTGTTTCATTTGCTGACTGGGAAAATAATGTTTTCTCTGGCTGACCCGGAATTCCAGCGTTCCTCTACTTCTCCCTCTCAATTACTGTCATACAAAGGGACAGGAAAAGGGAGACGGAGATAAGGGAGGAGTGGGGGATTTAAGGGGGAAAATAAAGAAATTTAAATAATCTCAAAAGACATAGCAAAGACAAGCCAAATAACCTACACATCATGTTATGAGTGCAGCAAATGATGTGTGAAACCTCCCGATAATAAGCCATTTTGCCTCCACATTACCACAGAGTTCACAGGACTTTGGCAAGAGCAGGGCAGGAGCAGACATAAAGCACAGTTTGCCTCTTCAAATAACTTCATCGAGCCCCACATGACACTGTTAAATGTTAAATGCACTGTTATAGTTCAGAGCAATTTAAGAGTAAAGAAATTATTTTACTCTTCCATTTCCTTTATGGAACCACAGAAATATTAATACAAACCATTAAAATAGGACATAAGGAGCATTGTTCCATATGGGAGTGGTCAATCAAGCATAAATTGTGTAGTAAAATAGAAAGGATATGATTAGATTTGCTATTTATTAAGTGAGCCTATTTTGTGAGTACATTTGCAGATGGACTGAGCATTTAGGCCAAGAACAGATGTGCTTTGGAAAGGCTTTTCACGATCCTTCTTAGCACTGTCTTCATTTAAATGTCCTCCCACATTTTGAAGCATTGCATCAAAAGGGAATTGTGTATAAGTAGTAGTTAGTAATAAAAATATCTTTGGACTCACTGAATTGAGCACAGCCTTGTGCCTGGATAATGCGCAAATATTTTTTAAAATGTTTTTTATGAGAAGTGAAATTACATTGTGCAATGAACACTTATCAAACGTGTTTATTTTAAAGGCAACAAGGTGAAAAGGGCAAACATATTATCCTGACCATCAGGATGTACCATCATTCAATAGAAATGTCCACCAAAACAGTCCCAAAATTCTAAAGCTAAATGATGAAGTCGGCTTTGGTTGAGATAGGGACCCGACCTCAACCCTGCAGGATCTTTCACCTTAACATTGCACACTGCACTTAATGTACACTCTGTTTATAGATTTAGATTTCTGGCCTAGTTATTGTACTGAACATTGTTCATCTTTATACACTTATCGACCTATGTACATTCATACATATATTTATATTCAGCATATATATTCATAAACAGTAAAAACATATTCTACAACTACAAATAACACTTACACACATCCTTACACATTGTTGTTGTTGTTTTCTTCTACTCTGTACTTGAGAGACGGGGGCAGTGGTGGCCTAGCGGTTAAGGAAGCGGCCCCTGGTGCCACTGAGCAAAGCACCGTCCCCACACACTGCCGGTCCTGGCTGCCAAGGGTGATTGTCAAATGCAGAGGACAAATTTCACTGTGTGCACCGTGTTCTGTGCTGGGTATCACTTTACCATCTACCGGAACGGTAAATTCCTTGTATGTGCTTGCACTTACTTTGCCAATAAACACGATTCTGATCTGATTCTGATCTGATTCTGTGGACTAGACTACAGAGTGAATAAAAGGTTGTATTCATAGTTGGGGGTCCTAGTGAACCGGAACTGATCACTTCATCGATGGTAACTTAATCACGTTGTAAGTCGCTCTGGATAAGGGCGTCTGCCAAATGCCGTAAATGTATGTAAATGTACTACAGGAGGCTACAGTACTACAGGAACCCAACGTTTATACCGCTAATCCTGATTCCACTGCAGAGCTGCTGCTGCATCCTTAACTGCACCAAACACAAAACACAAACACTCCCGGGGATTCCCGGAGCGCCCTGTCCTCGCCTGACACAGGCTGCGGAGGGTGCGTGGGAGGTGGAGCGCGGCGGCAAACCGGAGAGTGCCGGCCAATAAAAGACGGCAACGGAACGCCGGCCACTGCTGCGGTCGGACTGGTTAACCCGGGACTACCAGGTTGGAAAGGTCTGGTTAACCCTGCTCATCTGCTGCGAAGGAAGCTTGCCGTGTCCCCCTGTGTGGCCCAACCTCCCGCGCCACAAGGTGCGGCCCCGCTGGCTGCTGTGAACACACAGGGTAATGGGGCACTTGGCAGCAGAAAAAAATAGCAGGGAGGAGAGAGCGTACCATTATCGCTGCGTCCTAATTCTTGGGCAGATTTTCATTTCCCCACAAATAAAGGAAATAAAGTCCTTGTTTTTTGAAACAAATGTTTGTTGCATTAAAAAAAACCCATGAAATTAGTACAAACTCCAGTCCAGACATGACTCGTGTTCATGACCCTGGTAGCTGGAAACCACTGTTAATGATGGAATATCTGCATATACGTAGAGAACCTATAGAACGATGTGTTCATTTCCCCAAGAGTCACGTTAAAAGCTTCACTGATAGTACAGTATCTGGTGGCAGTGGTGGTCTAGCGGGTAAGGAAGCCGACTCATAGGTTGCGGGTTCAAATCCCGAATCGGCAACAGTAGTGCATGTGTGTGTGTGTGTGTGTGTGTATATATACATTTTACACTTACATGCAGCAATACAAGCAATTTTGTTAATGCAAAAAAAAATAAAAAATAATTTATCTAAACTGTATATGGAGAGGAGCTCTGCTATGCCATTGTTCTCTGAGCAGCACTACAATATTATTTTCCATCTGTAGACTTTTGCTTGTAAGAAATCATTCTGTTTCTTCAGCGGATCACCACATATCAACAGCTTTATTCTACTCAAATTGATTTTTTGCCACTTTTTCCCCACAGTTGGTAAGATGAAAAACCTTTAAATAGTTTTCTTACTGTCTCGAAATTTGGGGTTTATGGGATGATTTCTGTAGACATCATGAGTATGTAAGCCTCACTCTTGCTGTGATAATGTTGTTGAACTGAAACGGTAAGTGATCACAGAGCAGCACGCCCTACCCACAATCCACCCACTGTCTGTCACCATTCCAAGAAGCGTGTCAGCCCACAGACATCACCGTCTGACCGGTGTCTCGCCCACTCACTGTCTGCTATCGTTGCTCCTGGTGGCCTTTAATGATTTCTAGTCACTGATGCTTTCTGGAGACCAGCTCGTTCTATGTGGAACGATGTGTGGCACGATCAGGTGATTAACAAGCAACTACTGAGAGCTGAGAGGGCGTGGTTGCGGTGGTGCGTTCTGCAGGTCTGCAGCGGGTGCCGTGCCAGCGTATTAAAACTATGGCGAGCGGTCCCGTGTTCATCCGTAATGAGGAGAGCCCATTCCAACAGATCAACCCCAGCTGCCTGCCCTGGTTCTGCTCTTCTCATTACGGTCATCACAGTCATCTATGAGAGAGGGCTACCAGCCCGTCTTCACTCAATCCGCTAATACGTTTATCCCGCTAAAATCTCTCAAACTTCCAGTGACCAAAATATGAACACATTCCTCATAACTAGCACAGATCAGAACTCATTGTTGGGGTCGGTATCTATGGGCAAATGATGGAATGATGGATCCTGGTTCTGGTTCGGTTTGTACATATCAAAAACGGACCCGACCAGGAAACCTAATGTTAGCCCCTAATGTCTAAGGGGGATTTACTATTAATGTTCAGATCAGGTTTTAAAACGGCACCACTGTTTGGGCAAAGCCATTTTCAAAATCATGTTTACACACACACACACACACACACACACACACACACACACTCACACACACACACACACACACACACACACAATCAGCTAGACAGGTCAGAGTGTTCTGGTCGCTTTACGTGTGAAAACACCGCATCCATCCGAACCACACAGTCTCCTCAGAGCGATGAGCATTTCACATGGAATTCCAGTGAAGCTCTGGAATGGCCAGGAAGCTCAGAAGTACAAGAAGCTTTCAATTAAGTGTTCCATGAGCAATGGAAAAAAAAAAAACAGCGAGAGAAGGAGCAAAGAGGGACGGGGGAGCGCGAGAGAAAGAGATCTGTGAGATTTTACAGAGCACCCAGACCACAAGAAAGCAGGGTCTGAAGCCGGACTGGACATTCCCAAGACTGCACTCATGAATTTGGGAAAAAAATCCCTCCATTTGGAGCTGGGAAAATGATTTCAGCTGTGTAAATTGACAGCGGCCATGCTGCAGGGGGGGTGCCAGAGAGCGAGGGCCCGGAGCATGTATCATGATTCCTTGCCCAGAAACCTCCGGAGACCCGCTGTGCCAAGGAACTGATACGGTTTCATACTGCGATCAACCAAAAACTGCTAATTGTTTCCAAATGAGTCTCACATTTAATCCATCCTTTTAGGGCAGAAACCATTTATTTTCTTGCACCGCTTCATTCTGTTTAAGGAAATCAGCAATTTTTCCAGAGATCATTAACATACAGTGTGTGTTGTTGATAAGAAACAGAATTCGGGGACAGTTGTGACATGCCCACGTGCATTTTATTCTATTATTTATTTTGTTTTAAATGATTTTGGACATTCTGATTCAAATCCAAAATTATTTTCCAGGCTGTGGAATACAACTCAATGTGTAAAACAGAAATCAACACAAAAGTCCATCTCAGTCACATAAATTGTCCCAGGCAGTCCACACACTGCTCAATTCCTGATGCGGAGCCACTGAGGCTGCATGTGCACAACAGGCTTCGGATTCTGGATCAGTGAGTCGGTACCGTACAAACAGTCAGGGCGGGCACAGCGTTATCTCTGGTCCACTGCAAAATGCAATACACAAAAGTGAACTGAAAGCAATAATCAATGCATCTGTTACATGTAAAACCACAACCTAATGTTTGGGCAACACTGAAAGAAGTCTGATAAGATAATACCAATGTTAACGTTGGCTGCATTAGAAAAAAAGTGTGTGTGTCTATATATAAATATATATATTAGTAGTAGTCATTTTTTTTCATTTAATGGTAATTGCACGAGGTTATGACACAGGATGCAATTAGCGGCAGAGTAAAACACAGCAGCACGAGAGAAAGGCTAGCGGCAATTATTCACTTCCCATGCAGCCCAAAGATATCACCGGACACGGGAGCAGGCACTTGTTTTTCCCCACAGAACGCCCTGATGGATACTTACTGCATATATCCTATGGCAGCCCAGCACTTCCAATTTGCTGGTTAATTGGTGGGTGAAGTAAATCACAGGCTCCCGTGGAGGCTTAGTGCAGGCCTCTGTAACATCTGCCCGTCTCAGCCACCTATTTCATGCCAGTTTCCCACTAGCTGGGCTAAAATTGCCAGGGATGGGTCCTGGTAATGTATTTCTAGAGCGTGGTGTTAGGAAACGAGTGTTATTTTCAAAATGTGGGTCTTCTCTTCCCTGTGAGTCCCGTCTGGCAAAAAAGGGTAGTACTGGGTAGCCTAGTGGGCAACACACTCGCCTATGAACCAGAAGACCCAGGTTCAAATCCCACTTACTAACACTGTGTCCCTGAGTAAGACACTTAACCCTAAATTGCTCCAGGGGGGGAACTGTCCCTGTAACAACTGATTGTAAGTCGCTCTGGATAAGGGTGTTTGGTAAATGCTGTAAATGTGAATGTAGCACACTCATCTATGAACCAGAAGACCACAACATCACAGGTTCAAACCCCACTTACTACCATTGTGTCCTGAGAAAAACACTTAACCCTGAGTGTCTCCAGAGGGACTGTCCTTGTAACTACTGATTGTAAGGCGCTCTGGATAAAGGTGTCTGATAAATGCTGTAAATGTTAATGATAGACAGATGGGGAAACTGTTTCCTATTTTTTTCCCCCCAAACAGGGCTTTTGGGCAGTACTTCAGTGAGTCTTTACTACGCCAACACAATCTCAATAAAACAGTTTAACATGTGCTTTAATTAGCACTTCCAGACCTGAAATCGGCCTGTCATCAAGAGTCGCTCGAATACAATTTAAATGTGCCTACAGCCGTCCTGCAAACTTATTTAAATTAAATCATATCATATAGAGATTGCAGCCACTAGTTGTCAGCAGAGGAAAGTGCAACTAGATGGGAACTAGATGCAATCGCGCTCAAGGGCTTACCAGATGGACACACACACACATACACACACACCCAAGTGTGTGTCTTCCACTGGGGGTTCCCATCTCAAGGCCGACCAAAGCAGGTGGAAAAGCCAGCACTACTTTCATCATCCGGTTCTCTTCATCGTCTAGACTCTTCCAGAGTCATCTTTTTGCACAGTGTGACTGTGTGTGTGTGTGTGTGTGTGTGTGTGTGTGTGAGAGAGAGAGAGAGAGAGAGAGAGAGAGACAGTCACAACTCTGACTGGCGTCCACAATTTCCCTCAACAAGAAATGAGTTTTATTTACTGTTTAGAGTTTAAAAGCCCCCCAGAAGCCCTCCTCTCACAGCCTTGATTCATGTGGCATTGAAAGTGGGCGGTACCCTCCCCCCACCATGTACACACACACACACACACACACACACACACACCACAAAACCTTGCAAGTAGCCATGACACCCAACAAGCTCCCCCGTGAACATAAACTGATCTGAAGCGGCCTGTCTCTGTCGACAGCGCTGATGTCTCACGGCCTGCGGTTGACTGGTGAGAGCTTCAGGGAGACACAAGCAGACCATAACAACGAGTATGCATGAGTTATGGCCTGGGGAGGATCGGAAGAATGAGAGACAGAGAGAGAGAGAGAGAGAGACACTCACTGGTAGATGTCCTTGCGCAGCACAGCGCGGGTGAGTGGGTTATCAGCTTGCGGGGCCATGCTGACTGAGCCAATTTTCAGCACCAGCGTGTCCTCCTTCTTCTGAGGGGAGTCTGTGTGACACACGAGTAAAAGTTATTAACTGTGACACACCATGGCACAGCACCCAGTGCACACAGTGAAATGTGTCCTCTGCATTTAACCAATCACCCTTAGTGAGCATTGGGCAGCCATGATTTTGCTACAACAAAAATATACTGTACAGACGCTACCTGTGTCCAAAGGACAGAACAGCCGTATGACGCTGGTGTTGACGTAGATAAGAGGCAGGCTGCTGGAGGTGAGCGTGTGACTCCGCATGGGTTGCCCAGTTGACCGGCCACGCTCTTTCAGCAGCCCGCGCTTGCGGGGCGTGGCCGTCCGGAACACGCCTGCCACCGTGGCCAGCAGGGGGCAGGACAGCACCAGGTCGAAGGGCTGCGTGGTCAGCAGGATCTCATGCAGATACTGGGGCGAGCCGTCCGCCGGGCCGTCACTGAGCTTCTGGGAGGAGCTCACGCCACCCCGCGACCCGCCTCGCTCCTGTCGAGCGGTCAGTTTATGGCGCACGTTCCGTGTCACCGCCTGTGTGTACGTCACGGAGAGGAAGCCATGCTGCTGGTGGGACACCTCCAAAGCCTTAGCAGCCGTCTGCTCCAAAGCAGGACAAATATGGTCAGGAAATTTGTCAATCAACCCTGCTGCCATGGTGAGGCAAGTGACTGAGAACCAGTGAGGTGAGAGTTAGCCAAGCTGAAGCTGGCAAGCTATGAGCAGCACTGAGTGAAAGCTTCACTATGTGGACTTTTACAGTGCAGTTCCATTGAAATGGACTGAATTCATCAGAACCATACAGAAATTCATGCCAAAAATTAAACACAATTTCACGAGACATTTCAGTCTGCCTATTTCCATGCACAAAAACGCTTCACATGTTACCATGGCTATTAACATCAAATGAAACACCTGCTCCTTTCAATGTAATACAGGAGAGGCATAGGACGTAGCTCTCTGTAATTTACTTGATGTCAATCCCTTAACCCCTAACCCTGTATATACATTATTAAAATTAATGGACATGCAATTTTCCCCTGCTCCAGTGGAAATGCACTGTTAGAGGACATCTAAATGCTCAGCCTAAAATATAACAAATCCTATCAAAATTCTAAGACGTTCTGTAAGAACATATTACATTAAATCTACAATTATTTTTTACAAATTCCATCTTAACTACAACAGAGACAGATTCAATGGAACCAAAGAAAAATGCATGAGCTTTCATTAGCCATGTAGGCTGCAACACAGTTGCAATGACTGGCAAAGTTGGGGGGAAAAAAAAGTCTCCTCACATCCAGACAAAAAGGAATCAACCGCAACTCCTTAAAAATATTTGTGTGCAATTTGCATACCAACTGTATAGTGGTTAAAAGAAAATACGGATTCTTGGAAGGACTTTTAAACTGTACAGGCTACACCACAGCCGTTCTCCCCATTACACACCTCTCTTGAAGCACTTAAAGCTAGTTATGGGAATGGCTAGTGTTTGCCAGTGGCCAAAGCTAATGGAAGCTCTTCAGGTTTGATAATTAACGTAGAAGCTTTTCTGGAAGATTCTTACAGGAGGAAAAAAGCCAGAGAAGTGGTTGAAAGGGTCCTGCTTGCTGACGGGTCGCACCAGCACAGTGCGTCTATTCAGCTTGTCAGTGCAAGAGAGGACCACCCCACCGCTACGGCCCACACAGGAGGAGACTTCCTCTGGGCTGCCACAGAGAGAGGGGGAAGGACAGGACACAAAAGGAGGAGAAAGAACACAAACAGGAAAAAAAACAGAGGCCAATCAGATTGGAATCAATAAGTCATTTGGAGATTTCATTGGGGCGAGGTCAACAGAACCATACAGATCAGAAGGCTGGCTAGCAACAGCTTGAAGAACAGCTCGAAAGGCTGATGGTCTTAACGCCTCGGGTCCTGCTTACCTACCAAACCTGCTCTCCTTTACAAAATAAAGTTTCTAAGCTTGTGGAGCAGACAAGATAAGCATTGAAGATAACTTTAAAACCATCAGCTGAGCTTTGAGCCACTGGCCCTGACCCAGAGTTGGATCTCAACGGTCATCTCAGCCACAATCCACTGCACAGATGGAAAGAAGCACAAAGATCTAGTCTACGAATTGGATACATCAATTCCTTTGACTGAAAGCTCAAATCTGATCTTTCTGGTCTGGTCTGAGGAACTCATGAACAGGGCGAAACGAAGATGTCTGTGCAGCTTCTTTCACATCCATCCAGTGTGAAGGGGCTACCAGCGTATGCTGGCTGCTCTGCTGAAGACCTCACCACTGCTTTGTCGTTGCACTGAAGAATGACTCCTTCAAAATGGCCGGCATGCCAGCCTTCACCTGGCCTGGAAAACACAATGTGCCACCCTGTCAGCAGTTATAATGGCGTATTAGGTCCTTAAAGACTGTCATGTAAATCAAGACAATCCAAAAACCTGTTTAATATCACATAAAACTACATAAGAAATAAAACATCGATACAACAGGAGCACTTTCAATGGTCATTGTCACAGAATGACAAGTCTCAAAGGACTTCTTCTAGATGTTCTCCTGAAGACATTGGTGGAAAATAATTGTTGAAAACATCCAACAGTCCAATTTGGCATATCAACCGTTCATGTCATACGCAACACGTTTGTCAGGATAGAATTATGTTGTCATAATAAAAAGATATTGAAAGTGACTGACCATAATGAGAGTGAACCAAAACCTGTTCAGCAAACTGTCCTTCAGAAATGGGGTTCTAAACCCTTTGTCTACACATCTATTATACCGTGAACTTCTGAATTATTAGACATCTTTGTGCACTTCTACACAAATAGAAATGTGAAAACATATCTCTTCTAGACACATAGTTTAACTACCTGAATGGGAAGATATACCATATTTGGACTGAATATAACTCCGGCAATTCTTGTTAACCATTAATATAGCCCTAACTCTGAGTCACTGACTTTATGGATCATAATTTATGTCTGGTGGTAATGATGTTATTACTCTTGGCACAAGATGGACAAGGTTTTGGTTCAGGCTCATTCCTGTGGTCTACCTGAGGATTAGAAGCCACAACATGAACTCAAAAGAGGAAGCCACAAATAGAATCCATCAGTAACCAAACGTCTCTGAGGAGTGTGTGGTAAACCCTCACCCGACTCCCATCGTTCCCGTTCACTTCTGCACCATGACGATAGATTAATAGCAAGAGGAGAGACACAGATAAGGAAAGAGAGAAAGAAACTAAAAGCAAATGTGCAAGAAATTTCCAACATCTAATGTTGACTACGTTTACATGGACGTCAACATTATGAACGTACCACGGAAACCACAATTTTTCATTACTGGAATTTGTATTTGGAGTAAGCATAACATGGAATATTCCTATATTTTTTCACATTATGCAGACATGTAAACATTTTATTCCTAAATCTATGTTGAAATTGCAGCATTTTCAGTCGACTTCCTCGGGAAGAGGAACAGCACCCAGTGCAAACAGTGAAACCTCAGTGAGTCCTCTGCATTTAACCCATCCCCTGAGGGAGCAGTGTGTGGGGACGGTAGCTTGCTGGTTTTGGGATTTGAACCCGCAATCTTTTGATTAAGGGTCCACTTCCTTACCCCCTAGGCCACCAGATTGCTTATGATATAGAGACAATAAAAAAAAGAATGAGTGAGATGAAGAAGAGTGGCTGAATGAATTGAAGGACACGCAGTAAACATGACAATTAGTGAAGAATGTGAATGCCCAAGCTGACATCTGCATGACTCCAGGATCCGCAGCCCCACCAGCCGTCTAGGGGCTCGGCGTTGAAACCGATGAGCACACCCTGGGCCCTGACACAGCATCCTCCACATCCATCAGGCCATCCATCCACTCGTCTCCGCTCCCGGCCGCTTGCCCAGCAGATGTGGGCTATCAGTGGTGATTTGGGTGTATCCCTCTCTGGTGGAGGCCACCCCCTCAGAATTGCAGCGTTCACACAGGAATCCAACACTGCCGGTTCGCTGCCAACGAGGCCTGCAGAGCGGCGCTTCAGCCAACCACCCGCCGCTCAACCCCTCGTTCACCTCACTGCAATCAGCATGTTACTTATTTATTTATTTACACATCACATCCTATCCAGCCTGACGCGTGTGCGCTACGCTGCTGGCGATCGGGGGTCCATCAGCCTGCCGGCAACGATGCCAGTGTGTTAGAACACAATCGCCAGCGCCAGAGGGTGAGACAACGACACAGCCACCCGCAACATGTGACCTCACCGGAGCAGAGATCACAGGAAATCTCACGGCTCAGCATGATTGCTACAGAAGGCTGTGCCCTCCATGGTCTGGCATAGATGATTATTTATTCCACTGAATAAAAAAAAAAAAAATTTAACCCTCCAATCAGTGGGAAGAAAATTATTTCCCATGGCTTCGGGTTCATGTATTTAATTTTTTATTTTTTGAGATATTTGTAGACATTTGGAGACGTTATAAAAACAACAGCAAAAACTATTTCCTTCCGATCTGTGCTGATGACAATAATTAAATAAGAGTAAATTACTATTTAAATCCTACCTGCCCTTGTAGTAGTCAATGTTGAAGCTGCCCAGTTTGCACTTGATCTTGGTGTAGATGTCCTGCACGTCCACAGAGGCACTGAGGTCCTCCAGCTCACTGAGTACACAGGTCTCTGAAAAGGTGACATATGACACTGAAATGGAGACTGGGTGCACGGTAAGGTGCTTTGTTTTAGTGTTTGGAGTAAAATAACTGCAGCGTATTTAGACATGGCAGCTGTTTGTATGAAATATTAAAGAATAATAAAGAATTTCACTGTAAAAAGCCAGTACGAGTGTAAAGATGTCCTACGTGGTCCTGTAGTTTGTGTGTATGTGTGCCTGCTTTTTTTCCCCCAGTTCTCTGTGCCTGTTCTGCACGTGTGTGCACGTGTGCTTGAGGATGTGGGGAACTTTTGCGAACTGTGCGACACACAAACTGAGAGAAAGCGAGCTCTACATGCTCCTCTGAGGGGACTGTAGTGACTTTCAGGTCTCCGGCAGCCCCTCGTGTCACGGCCCCATCACACACTCCCACCAGAAAGCGCCCCGTTGCCAAGTGCTTCGGGACAGCTGCCGGAGCGGCCAGTCACAGCACTGCTTCCTGCTTCCCGTTGTTTCGGTCAATACATCCGCCCACCCTTTCTGACCCCAGCGTACACTGAGCCCCGGTGCACAGTGGGAGCAAACAAGGCATCCCCGCTGAAGGTGAGTAAGCGCTTTGTCTCATGGCAAAGAGCTGATTCAACTTCCACAGCAGATACATCGCATGTCCCAGCCCTGGCTGTTCATGAGCTTCCTTTACCCGCTTTTTTTTTTTTTTGTCTCCTTTCGGAGAAGCTTTGAATCAGCGTTATTCGTGTCGCTTAGAGGAATCGGAACAGATGTGAATGGGTTCTGCCCAATCAGTGCCTGGCTCTCAGTGGGGACGATTTCACAGTCAAACTCAGATTTTCATTACTTTACAAAATTGTTTTCTATTAGCAAGCACAAAACCAGTCGATATGATGAAGTGCAGTTTGCTAAAGTAACGCTCATCTCCAAATGGCTCCTGACAGGGACGCACAAGCGTATCTAATCTTCGGCCGCGTAAAGTGACCTGCCGATGTGGGTCACCGTGGCGCGCCGAGATCCTTTTCCACTGTGGTCTCGGGCGCACAATCACATTTCCCCATGGTTGGGAGCTATTACAGCCCAGCTGCCAGGGAGAATCTGCCTGTAACATTACAGGTTTAATATCCACACGCCCCCTTTTCCCCTCAGCCCGCAGCAGAGTGTGTGTAATTACTTAATGGCGCTCTGTGTCAAGATTTACTCCTCCACTCATATGGGGAATATTAGACAGCCAGTGTGAAGATGAACTCCAGCGCTGCTGATTAGGACGCTCCTAAGTTAAACCAGCCCTGTCAGGTCCTGTGGAGGCTGCGGTGGGGCGGTGTGATCTGGCAGGCAGATGCAGGGTATTATCAAGCCCAATTAAAGGTAAACCTGCCTCTCAACACCACGGTAAATCAGCGGTCGGGAAAGCTGACCCGTGGAAAATCACTTGCTGTTTATTTATTTATATTCGCTCAGCCTTCAAATCATTTCGATCTCCCTCTATTCCAGTTTACGGTCATAGAATAAATCCAACAGGGGCTCATCTTCTGTGTTATGCCTCCGACATCAGCAGTAAGTGGTCTGACTTGCAGAATTACGGAATCATAATCTTATCATAATGTTCCATGAATGGAAAGATGATGCTACTGTGCCATTTGGCTGCCACTAGAGTTGAAAATGTATGTTTAATACCATTTTAGATTGGTATTCATTATATTACTTTTTGTAATATTTTTTTTGTTGAACTTATTGTAGTTATTAACTCTGATTTATTAGTAGCATCTGACTGCATTTCTTTAAACATCAGTAGCCATAGCTGATTTATTATATACATATGTATACGTGTCTAGCCACCGACTGCTGAGCAACACGGCTGTGTATGAATAATTATTTTTTCCATTGTATAAGTTTTAGACCTTTACCATAAAAAATGGTTCATGATTGTCAACTAAATATAAAACACATAAAAAATTGTATTACAGTTTGTTACCAAGTCTTGCTATTTACCTAGACAACTCGCAGCTCTCTCCTTCTGCATCAGCCCGCAACCTTGGCGTAACAATAGACAACCAACTCTCCTTCTCAACTCACATCAGCAATCTTTCCCGCTCATGTAGATTCCTTCTCTACAATATCAGACGAATCCGCCCTTATCTGTCATCCCAGGCCACCCAACTACTGGTTCAGTCCTTAGTAATCTCACGACTGGACTACTGCAACTCCCTTCTAGCTGGTCTACCACTATGTACCATCCGACCTCTTCAACTCATACAAAATGCAGCAGCACGACTGATCTTCAACCTTCCCAAATTCTCCCACACCACCCCTCTGCTACGTTCCCTCCACTGGCTCCCAGTAGCTGCACGCATCAGGTTCAAAATACTGATGCTGGCCTACAAAGCCAAACATGGAGCAGCCCCATCCTACCTCACAGCCCTTATTACACCTCGCACTGCACCTCGTATACTCCGAGCCTCCAGTACTGCTCGCCTGGTCCCTCCATCTCTGAAGGTAAAAGGAAGATGCTCATCTAGACTCTTCTCTGTCTTGGCCCCTCGGTGGCGGAATGAACTTCCCCTCGAGGTCAGAACAGCTCAGTCACTGAGCACCTTCAAACGACAGCTCAAGACCTTCCTCTTTAAAGAATATTTAGATTAAATTGAAATTTTCTTGTTGTCAAACTTTGTGTACAGAATCTACAACAGAGTGAATAAAATAGATGTATTCATAGTTGGGGTCCTAGTGAACCGGAATTGATCTCTTCATCGATGGTAACTTAAGCACGTTGTAAGTCGCTCTGGATAAGGGCGTCTGCCAAATGTCGTAAATGTAAATGTAAAGTCTGCTGTAATTATATTGGAGACAACATTCCATCTTCTTAAACCCTTCTACTTCTACTGCACATACTGAACATGTATTTATTCACATGCATCTGGAGACATAACATATAAATAAAAGCTGGGACATGGGAAAAAACATGGGAAATTCTGCATCAATTCACCGCAGAACATAATTGATTATATTATATTAATTATATGGGGTGACAGTAGCCTAGTGAGTAACACACTTAGTACCACTTACTACCATTGTGTCCCTGAGCAAGACACCCTGAGTGTCTCCCGGGGGGACTGTCCCTGTAACTACTGATTGTAAGTCGCTCTGGATAAGAGCCTCTGATAAATGCTGTAAATGTAATTTACTATTTGCTTGGTGATTTTCTGGTGGTGGTATTCTAGTTAAAATGTACAGCACCGCTCTGGGCAGGAATTCGGCCACGTACACATGGACGTTCAAAACGAACGCGTTTAGATACACGTTTTTGCAGAGCTTTGTAGCTGCATTGGCGTTTCTCTGGTGTTCGCTTGTTTATTTTGCTGTTTAAAGCTCATAGGAATTTGGACTTAATGACACCGAGAAAACGTTTCATGCAGCGTTTATCCAACGGCATCACGCCCGTGTGGACACTGGTCGGCGTTCAGTCCACGCTCACCTGACGCCACGAATGCCAGAAAAACACCTGGTTCAGACTCTCACCTGACTGACGTATTTGAAAACCTAACGTGAAGTGATGTATAAAAATTGATGGGATGCATCGTGATCGATAATCGGAATTGTAATCGAATCGTGAGACCACAGAAAGTGTACCTGGGGGAGGCGTACCTGCTTTTTTGCCGCTGTGTTCTGGAGCAAACAGCTTGACCGTGACTTTGGGCAGCATCCACTGCATCCACAGACTAACCTTCCCACTGGACCCACCAATGCTGCTGGTCTTCTGTTCCAGGGTGACCGTGTCCAGGAACGGAGAGTCGTCTGTAGCTTGTACAGAGTCCCCCTGACACACACACATACACACACACACACACACACACACACAGTCTGGGTCACTCACACAGAAACCAATCAACAGAAAACCGCAATAAAATAATAACCGATCGAGAGGGAACCCCAAAATAATAACAACCAATCAGCCACAGACCACACGAAGTGGCAGCTGATAGCGTGACTGCTGATGTTCAGCCACTGCTGTCCTGCCGCTTCTAATGGAAATTGATAGAAGCAAAGTGTTTAGTGAAACCACGTATAGTGAAAACAGACAGATTATGTTCAATAGCATTACCAGAGTAAGCAGCACCAGGAAATGGGACTTGGACGAGTGCTGGAGGGGGATATAAAAATAAAAAAATAAGAGTATGGCAGTGTGGCTATGTGTCGCTCATTACGTCAGCGTATGGTTTTGGCGGAGAGATACCAGTGGCGTAATGAGGCCAGGCACATGTGGATGCGGTGTGTGATGTGGACGTGTGTAGATCAGCGATGGTGTTAACCTCACAGATTAGCAAGCCAATAGGCCGGCTGGCGTCTGGCGACGGGGGGGGGGGGCAAAATGACAGTTGAAGATGGGGAGGACCCCCCAGGGGCGAGGCGGATGTATTCTGGCCCATTACCGCAGCCTATGATGACAGGGTGTGTACATATGAGAGCATGTACCAGTGTGTGTGTGTGTGTGTGTGTGTGTGTGTGTGTGTGTTTTTGCGCATCGAGCCCATTTACAGCTCTGAGCGTGTTTTTCCACGTCTCATCGCTCTAATTACACACTGCACGGCGTCCTGGTTTAAACTAGAGCCGCTTTTCCACGACGCTACGGTGGTAGCGGGGTTATCAACCGTCTCAATTAGAATCCCACTGCGGCTTTTACTGATTACAGAGCCTAAAGGGGAACCAGATGAGGCAAGTATGCGCCCTTCTGTAGGGCAACAAAGATGTCGGTAAATCGAATTTAATCACAGATTTGGCGCACCGGGGGGGAGGGACGGTTGACTTTGTGTCTCTCGTTAACAATGGCTGACAACAACGTAAACAAATTACGATTGTGACGGCGCAAACGTAGATGCACATCGCATGGGGAGTCGTCGCAGGCTGCGCTGATGAGAAGCATCTGCCCTCCACGGAACACAAGCGCTGGCACGGAACGCGGGACCGAGCCGGCTGCGAGTGCGGGCTGCGAGAGAGCCCCGCAGCGCCTGATTTATGTCGACGCGAGTCTCGGCAAACGCCAACGGGCCCCAGCAAAGAACAGGCGCGTCACGTCACAGCAATTAATCCAGCAGCCAATCTGAAGCCGCAGCATCTGAGGGCATTTGGTCATTATGCAACGCTGAGACAGAGACAGAGCGAGACGGTGGATCCACAGCAGAGCAGCCAGTGGCAGGGAAAATCTCAGCATGAAAACAAGAAGAAGGAAACAGACACCATAACATCTAGGAAGGAATGAACGTATGAGCATATGAACATAGATTTGAGCAGATATATGACAGATATTAGGATGAGCACAGGAGGATAATGAAGACGATTAAATAGAAGCACTAAATCTATATATCTAAATAGGCAATGAGATGCTCTACACCGTCTACTCAATTCTACTGATGTAAGGTAGATTTGCTGGTGTCTGGTTCTGATCTCCAGTGGCATTTTTGTTGTAAAAACGCTGCGTATGATAGTCTAAAACGAGCACAAAAAATTATTCCATAGCACTTTTCTGTTTTGTTTCACTTAGCAGGTATAATTCTACTTTGCAAATCGTTAAACTTCAGTTGAAAATTTCATTTGTCTCTAAATTTGATTAAAAAAAATAAAATTAATCAAACATGTTATTATCATTGTGTGCAACATATCATGACAGGATCAAGTCATGAATGATCCGTATGGGGGGAAAAAGAAACAGCGAAGTATAGTGCGTTATGGCTAGTAGTTAATGGGTAGTGGTTGAACAGCACTCTGTGTGCCCTCAGGGGCTTTCACAATAGTCACAGGTCAGATGCCACTGCCATGCAGGGTCGTTGAGAGTGGAGATGGTGAAAAAGTTCCCTTGAGCACACGTGCAAAACACACCCACACACACACACACACACACACACACACACACACGCGCGCGCACAGCCAAGCCTGTAAAGTACAGCAGGGATTCCGGCAGTGGGAAGAGACACGTTTATTTTCTCTCTGTGGAGCTCGCCTGCGTTCATCAAGCAGATCCAAACACACACAGAAGGGCCGGGCATGGAGCACTGGCGTGGGGAAGAGAAGGGGCGTGGCCCCCGTTAGTAACTGCCACCGAGACTTATCAAACAGCTCCTGCATTCTTGCTCAATCACCTCGGCCTCCCAGCGGACTAAACACTTCGACTGCTGTTGGAGCCTGAGTAAACATTGTCAAGTGGGGCTGTCACGGCCCCGCTGCACAGAACACACACACACACACAGTTATGAACATGGAGAACAAACAAACAAAAAGATTTCAGAGGGTTTTGAATTCATATTGATGCATTAAAAGGTTTGGACAACCTTCTGGACAATACTCCACAGCTATCAAGTGATCAAAATAGAAACTCTTTGTAGGACTGTTGCAAAACTATTCCCAAAACTTTCCCCATTTACGTGTTCAGTTTTATTCTATAACCTACAGAATAGTATGAAAAAGAAATGCAGGGTGAATATCAGAATCTGAGAATCGTTCATTTTAATAACACATTAACATATAAACAACAGTCCTAAAACCAGCATGATGCGCGGTGCTTCTAAAACAGCACATCATTCAGCAGTCTGAGCAAAACCACTGCTTCTTCACACTGGTCGGAGACCTTGGGGTAGACCGAGTGTCCGCTGAGGCGGTTATGCGCTCCAGCTGGCCTTGGAAAGGCCCAAGGTCCCCAAGATGAGCCGGAAGACACTGGCGGGGTGAAAGGAAACCGGGATGCGCCACTTAACTTGCCGCTAAGAACACCAAGAGCAACAGGCAGCGATGGACAAACAAGTTTGACGTTGTGCGCAGACTCCAAAGTCTGTTTACGTAGGTGGAGATCTGCTGGATCTCTTTGTGCAGTGTGGTAGGTGTCCCTTTGGCGTCCCTTTTCGCAGTTTAGTCCCGCTTTTTCTCTTGCTTTTCTTTTAGATCCTTCACTCACTCACACACACAAACAGAGATAGATATTTAAGGTCTAGTGTTGGCAGAGCCACCACTGTAACTCGTGGACAGTAGAGTGGGACACGAAGAAGCCACCGACCACACAGAGATCAGCGAATCGGAGACGTCAATTCAGACCAGTAAAACTGCGAGTGCTGCACCATCAGCCCACGGAAAAGGAAGCTCAGTTCCAGAACACACTCGCACCATAATAACAAGCTTTTGTTTTGGTTAAATATTCCCTTTTCTATGTATGTATATATTCCATTTTTTCCTCCCACTTTTCCATTCGACTGTGAGCCACATCCCCGTCATTCCTGCAGCTCTCCCCACCAAAAATGTAAATACGGGAGAGGGTTTACACTCAATCACACTGCCACTACACGATCGAACCCATATCACGTCTGTGGATGCCCACCGTTGCCATGGTGGTGGAACGAACGGGGGCAACAGAAGAAACAGCCGGCCCTCTCCTGCACCGGTGCCTAACCACACACCTCGTGTGCTAACAGCGGCGTCAACACTCCGGCCTGCGGAAAAACAAGGCGTGAAACGGGAATGATAGATGGCCCTGGGAGCGGATCGCGTTGCACGAGAGGCAATTATCCGGCGCTCTCCAGCATCCTGACTCAGCCTCGCTTCAGCCAGGCCATTTGGACCCCAAGCGTGGTTCTCGGCGGCGTAAACTTCTGACTCTCATGCGCTCCGGTGGCGCTCTGTTTACACGTGCGGAAACGGCTGCGTGTCACACCGACTGGTTTCTCTCACTCACATGCGAGACGTGCGAGGTTCTCAGGCAACCTTAAACAACACTACGGCAATGTTAGGGTTGTGACCTCTGACCTCAGTGGGGGTGCCAAAGTCAGCCGATGGGCTGCAGGTGCTCGTGTCGGGCAGAGCGGTGCCCACGCTGCTGGGGACCGGCGAGGTGAGGGTGGCGGCCGCGGACGGGGGGTCGGGGAACGAGGAGGTCTGGCGCAGGAACCCCCTCTTCTGCAGGCGGGACCATGTCAAGTCCCAGCTGAGAAACAGTTCGTACAACAACTGCACCTGAGAGAGCGAGAGAGAGAGAGAGAGATGGGGGGGAAAAAAGAGAAATAAGAAGGTGATGACAACAGTCCTATTGTGTGAAAGTGAAGTGATTGTCATTTTGAAACACTGCAGCACAGCACACGGTGACACAGTGAAATGTGTCCTCTGCTTTTAACCATCAACCTTGGTGAGCAGTTGGCAGCCATGAAAGGCGTGGAGGTGGTGTTAAGGCCTTAGAGCTGATTAACCACGATTGGTTCTGGCAGGTTTATTGACGTGTAACACCACAGCTTGTTAAGACACGCCCGCACCCTTTTCTGAGGTGTCATTGGCCTCACTGATGACTCCGCCTCACTGGAGAGTGGAAGTAACGAGATGGTCTGCATTGTTCATTCGAAGGAAAGAGAGTTCTAAATCCAAGGTAGCGAGAGTCGACGGGGTCGAAGAGAGACCAGGAGAGACCGAGTGACGGAGGGCGGAATGGAGACTCTGATGCGTTTAATATTTATTTATTTGCGCGGTGTGTTTCGGCAAGGCAGTCTTGCAGAGTGAGCTCACTGCTGGAGCTCAAAAGTACCCTCTCGGCCCAAGCTCCCCATCTCCCCTGGGACTTCCCTTCAGCACTGCAGAGGGTCCGGAGTGTACACACACACACACACACACACACACACGGTTACTCCATAAATAAGCATAAATCAAAGGAGGAAAGTCCAGCAGTGCGCCATTTCAAACACAACCAGGAAGGAGCGCTACGCTCCGCTAACATGCACCAGCTACAGGCCAACAGCTGCATGCCATACCAGACCTGCTGTGGAGAGAATGGGGGCGGGGCTTGGGGAGGTGGGAGGAGCACAGTGCCAATGACGAATACCAATAACACAACAAGCGGCCTGGGGACTCGTCTGAACTGTGGATCCAGGAGCACTTATGCTCTCTAAGGTCAGAGGATGGAGAATCATTCAATGTGCTTAATTTACCAAAACACAAAGTGCTTAGCTACCTGAGAAAAGTCCTTTCAAAGCCTCTCCATTTCTAGTCAGACTTGATTTCTAATTCATCTGAATCTCTTCTCCAGGTCATTATTTTACCCCTTCCTTCAACCCTTTTCCCATGTTTTTTTTTTTTGCTCTTTTGAGCTGTGTGAAATTATATACTTTTTAAATTCGCTTCTCTTTACCCACACTGCATGACCTTCTTGTCAGAGAGATGGGAAATCAAGAAATTTGTGTGGTGTGCGGGGACTACTCAGCAGAGGAAAGTGACATTTATTTCGGAGAATGAAAAACAAACCTAAACCTCACAAACTAAACTGACGTGTTTCCTTTAAAAACATTGGCCTATTGCATTTCCCAAAGAGCCAGACTCACACTGATAGGTGGCCACAGCTGGACAAACTGCCCTGACTTGAAATTACTATACATTTCTTTTTAACCTCTCGTTCGGTTTTTAACAGGGAAAATGTGAGAGCCACATTCCAAGATGTGCCGCACTCAATATGAAGAATACAACGTGTGCTGCGACTTCTGAATTCTTTACTAACGCACCAGGAGCTGCTGGTGTGTTGCTAGGCTACCATGGCCCACTGATAATGAACTGCTTGTATGGCCAAAGTCACTGTAAAGCATGTGATTTTTTTAATCTAAGCAGTGAAATCTGGAATACAGATGGAGTTCCTTCAGATGTCAGATGTATGGATTCGAGCAAGCCAGGGTGTGCCCTGATGTTCAGCAGTAGCTTGTAGAAGGCACCATGTGTTCAGTTCATCTCGGGCTGGTGCTCCAGAACTGGCTTTGCTGCATTCTGCTTATAGGAAATCTAAGCAACAGGGTCAGAGACCAGTTACAGGATGTTAGGAAGTCAGGGTGTCCAGTGTTAGATCCACCATTACCAAGGTGATCTTGATAAGCATGGAGCTCCGGCTGTGACCCCTCAACTTTTCTTCAACTTACACACAGACACACACAAACACGAATACAAATAGAACTGAATATTCTTCAGTGTTCAGTCATAACTCAGAGTGTTTAACCACCAAAATGCAAGATCACACACACACACACACACACAGCTGGTCTAAAAGTCCTTGCACTTCAAAAGCCTGCCACCATGGGTGTTCCAGCAGCTTCATGTCAGGAACATGCGACAGAACATGGTGGTCTCCCCACGGTGTGTGCAGCGAACTTATTCCCTCCTTCCTTCTTTTTCCTGAGCTGGGCCTGAAACGTCTACATGTTCACAATACAGTGCACTATGGGATCAGCCATGTTTAGATGCTGTCCAAAAAAAAACATTAAAATGTATTTCACTAAATGCTGAGGTGAGCAGAACCGAGTGAAAAGAAGCTGAGCCCATCATGCATTGCCATCAAAAAGAGCCATCAGAAGGCATCACTATATGCCTAAAACAGCTATGACGTGTCTCAGTGCCAACAACAGGTTGGGTGAAAACTGAGCTAAATTGAGAACATATTCATTTATTTATACCCAATCTGATCTGGCCTTGCATCCACAGGAATACAGGGAGCCCAGAACGGTTATTTTGTAAAAACGGCTTCCAGAGTGATTTTCTCTTTTCTGAGTGTACGTGTGGACGGCAAACCGGTGAAAACGCTGACATATTTGCATGACATTCGACCTGACCTATAACCCCGAATGTGTCGTACATACAACAATGGCGGATAACATGTTCGTGGTTGTGCTGCAGCAACTACAGGAAATCCTCTCTACGGTGCACATTTCCAATGAAAAGAGGAGGCTGGGGAACAACAACGTATTTAACAAGGAGAGCGGACAGATCCAGCGCCATTTACAGGTGTGGAGCGGGGTTACCAACCAGCGGAAGGTAAGGTGACCTTGTGTGCATGGACGAGGCCTTAGTCTAGTATATAGTGAATCCAGCATGGCAAATGAGTGGACATACGCACAACACACACACACACTCACACACAGAGACAGGCACAGACAGGCATATATATGTGAATCTGTGTGAAGTCTGTAGCTTCAGAGTTCGGATTTTTACAATTGTGTGAGCCTGAGAGATAAGAAACATGGACGTTTTTTTCAGCGGGAACTCTGCTCTGATCTGTTCTATTCTATTCTATTACGAGCAACAGCCCTCAGCAGAAGGTTCTGTAACTACTTCTACTGACTTCATTTATTTCAGGGTAGCTCATGTTTAACTTTTAATTTGTTCAGTCCGCACCATCCAGTGCTGTGGGATGTGTGGTGTGCTGCCTCTGGAGAGCAGGACCACCAGAAAGGATAATAAAATTTAGACCTTGGGCCCGTGGTTCTGACTGATGTACACAGATCTGTCAATTCATTTCAACCTCACAGTAACAGAACAACGGCCCACAAAACACCAAATGATGAGCCTCCTACCCGTTTCAAAACCCGTTCCCTTGTTTTCCCTGCTCATTACACGAAATGAATCGAATTTAAATAGAACCAAAAAGCTGTTTATTTCCATGCTATTATGGATAAACAAGTCAACACACAGCATTTGGTGATGGGCTAGAGTGAGCTGCCAAAACATTATTCAACATTTCCACTGCATGTCATCTGCACTTGGTTTCAGCTCTCCACAGCTGCTCTGGAGTCACTGTCCCAGGTCCTCGTGCTATCTCCGACCACTGAAAACTAAGGGAGATTCACTGGGAAGCTTCCATTGTTCCAGTATTATTCTAAATAACAATGCGCTGTGCACATTAGTTTCTTTATATTCTCGTAGTAACTATTAATAATAGTAATAGTAATTAATAACAGTAATTAGAGAATAATCCATCAGCTGGTCGGTAAGCGTGGCTATTTTTCTACCACCCCGGATGAAGAGCTTGACAAGGCCACGTGCCTGGGCGCACTTAATGAACTCAACTCGATCTGTTGATCATTAATTATGACTGAGAGGGGGAAAACGGTCTTTCCAACTGATCTGAAGACAAAAATGACATTTTTCCATTCGCTAAGGCTGTGAATGATCTCTTGATCCTCACACAGGCAGTGACAGGCGCAGAAACCGCTGAATTTGTAATGGAGGCAGCGAGGGTTGATGCCATTGCCTTAAGTTTGGCCAACGCAGCCAACAGTGTCTGTTTGTAACTGTATGTGAAATTGAAGCACAGCACACGGTGACACAACGAAATGTGTCCACTGCTTTTAACCCATCACCCTTGGTGAGCAGCGGGTGGCCATGACAGGCGCCCGGGGAGCAGTGTGTGGGGACGGCGCTTTGCTCAGTGGCACCTTGGCGTGTGTGTGTGCGTGTGTGTGTGTGTGTGTGTGTGTGTGTGTGTGTGCGTGAGTGCGCTCAGGGGGGGAAGAACGCGTTTACATGTCATGTCACGCCAGCAGGCCACACACCTGCAACCGATTGGCTCACATTAGCTGCACATGCATCGAGAGCTTGAGCTCAAGGGACTCGAGTTTAGAGTTTACAGACACAAAGACATTCAAGCTCACATCAAAGGGCCAAGAGGACAGCTCCGGGCAGAACGCTTTTCCAGTGGGAGCAGGAAGATTTAGGGCGATGCTTTAAAATGGCATCCTGCTGCTTCCCGGTAGCACTTTAGTTTCATTGAGCAGTTTGATATACAACATGTGCGTAATAGATATTTGGTTGCATTAAGTGCAGGGTTTTGTGAACAAAAAGAGTTTAGCTTAACCCGTCAGAAGTGTTCATTTTCCAAAATAAATCAGCGACTTAACCTCAGTACAAGGTAGTGAGTAACCTCGGCACTGTCAAGCAGCGGTGTCTCATTCTGCAGCACCCAGTGTCTGATGGACCTGGACACTAATGCATGCCATACATGTCTTCCACACACGCTAGCTGCTGCAGTGAACTTCTGCATCCTCTACCACATTCGCCTGAAGTCAGATTCAAACCCGCTTTGATTCTTTAGGGCATTGAGCAGCGATATCTGGTTAATTGCCGTTTGTCAAATGCAGCTCTCTCACCTGCGGATTCGAACACTTCAGATGCAGCGGCTCCAGGTCAACATGCAGACAGACAATGAAGGCGTGGCGGGGCTCAGGGCTGGCAGCGGCTTGCAGTTTGTGGGAGGTGACGGCCAGCGTAGAGGTACAGCCCATGGGCTCCAGGAGGCTAAGGGAGCGCTGCTGCCCCAACAGGGTGTATACACTGAACTGGCTAAGACTCACTGTCCATGGGAATGCATCACCTGTGAGAAACCCACACAGCCATAAATCATCATGTAAATTCAGAAAATCCAGCAGGAGGCAGCACACCAACCTGTTGCCAAACCTGTGGCACGACACATACGAAAAGGGTGAATGAACCTTCCAAAAATGTAGGAGGCCATAAAGTGAGAACAACAGTGAGTCAGTGTCTGGCAACAATGAACAAAAATCACACTAGCTGGACACATAATCTCCCCTGTCGGGATGGTGATTTGTTCACCCCCGTTAATGAGCGCACTTTTTTTATTATACGCTGTTTAAGCGGCAGAAATAAAGACCACCTACTGATGCAGACATGCCACCTGTTTTGCGCCAAACCGAGACTCTTTAATGTTCAGTCAAATGATACTTTTGTTCTTTAGGCCATGTGAATACAGATGGAGTAAAAAACTACTAAAATTATTCATTGTTGACACTTTGAATGCCACCTTAAATGGCCTAAAACATTTAAATTCAAGCAATGTTTGTTGTCAATAAAACAATATACACATTATACAGCTTTTTAAATGTAAAAAAACGTTAAAAATAAATAAATAAATAAACAATGAAATTGAATACCTATAAAAACACTAAACAAGGGACGTCACAAAGTGGCTGTTTCCAATGGGGCATACAAATTACTGTTCCAGCTTGAAGTATATTCAGAATATACAGACGAGACCAGACAACCATGTGCAAAGTGTCAAACGTGCAAAAGGGGCAGATTTGCTATGAGGTAGAGAGTTGAAAAGGAAGAAAAACTTAGAAGACCAGCAACCTCACACTAAAGACCTTATGCGGCAGAACTCATATCGGTGGCGAGGGTCTCCTAGCCAGGTCAGATGCCAAGGCTGAGCAGGGTTCTGGCGGGCACACCGTGGGCAAACGAGGCCCGCTGCCCCGCTCTGAGTGCTCGGCTTTATCCGCCGCATTTAACATGAGGGATGAGGCGCTTTTCAAAGAGCAGGAATGGATTACCAAAAACATGGGCTGTTAATTTTTACTGCGACACTGACAGCTCACTGATGTAACTGTTTTTACTCTTTTGCCTCTTTTTTTTCAGTCCTGCACGTTCCAATGCTTAGGTCATTACAGCCTGGGAAAGGAGAAGGTGGCTCTCACTGGTCGGTTTCGTCTTTAAAGGAAAAATATGATTACAGCACCGTTCAACCTTTTTCCATTTCATTTAGTTCTAGCCAAAAAAAAAAAAAAAAAAGATCAAAATGTTTATATATGGATACAGTGCTCCCAGGAAGATGTTCACCTCCATGGTCATGCACTGATGAGACACAGGGGCTAAATACAGCACAAATATGACGGGATTTAAATGTGAAGACGCACCTTCTTCCAGGATGGGTCTGCACACCACAAACGGAAGCTCCTGCAGGGGCTCCATGTACTTGTGTCCCGCACTCATGACACTTATCTGGGGCAAGCAGACCACCAGTGTCCCGGGCATGGTGGCCTGATTGTGGTACCAGCTGCGCACGGTGCCAGGGATGTCCCCACTCACTATGGTGCTGGGTGACGGGAGGCTGTCGTTGGGCACAAACACGCAGCAGGACTTCAGTTCCAGCTGAGAAAGAGAGAAACACACAGCTAGTGAGTCTAAAAATCAAGACCAAATCCATAAAAGCATAACATAGAATATGTTGTATTACAAGGATTACGGTTAATGATTAGAATTTGTTTTCAAATTTATTCCAACCATTACATTACAATTACTCACAACAACACTGATGAGCACATTGGTGATCATTTAAGACTGGAGGTCCATTATTTTGACTGCAGGATATTTTAAGTCAAAGTGAAGTGATTCTCATTTTGAATTTTTTCATTTTTTTTTTTTTAACTTAAAACCGAAGGAAATTGCTTCTCTGCTTTTAACCATCACCCTTGGTGAGCAGTGGGCAGCCATGACAGGTGCCCGGGGGGCAGTGTGTGGGGACTGTGCTTTGCCCAGTGGCACCTCAGTGGCAGCAACCTTCTGATTATGGGTCCGGTTCCTTAACCACTACGTCTCCACTGCACTTTATGCACCAGATGCACTCTATCAGATGTGGCAAATAAAGAGAATTTTCATAAAATGTCAGATTCAGTTCAGTTAACAAATCAAAACTTTTGAGTGATAACAACTGGTTTGAAAGAGATATAAGAATCGGACCATACTGTACAGACTCAAGGGGCAGGTGAGATGTTCTTAAAAGTCCCATAACATGCTTTTATATCGATCTTATTGGTCCCCTAATACTGTATCTGAAGTCTCATTACGGACTTCAGCCTTGGTGCAGAATTACAGCCACTTTGATCCAGTCCCACAATGAGATTTCCCAGGACGTGCCATTTCGGTGTCTGTAGCTTTAAATGCTAATGAGGAGGAGAGAGGCGGGACGAGGAGGAGTGCGGCCTATAGAAGTAAGCGGGCATTTGTTTTCAAGCCATGATGGTCGGTGAATTTACTTTTTTAGGGGAGGGGTGTGAAATTCTCTGGGAGGAAAAAGCATGAGAAATGGGAGGTAACCTTTCCCCTAATGACGACGTAAGGAGACAAATTCCAGATCCAAACGTCTGACCTGCCGCTCTGAGCGACGGTGACTCTTTACACATATCACCATTTCTAGCCACTGCTTGACAATAGAAAGACTAGGGGAACTGGTATTAATGTTAAATAATCTCACAAAAGGAAATTTTCATAATAGGGGACATTTAATGTTCTTCATGGCCATAACAACTTTCATATAATTTAGACATATATTTAGGTATTTGAATATCCAGACACTTAATTGCCAATTTATTCAATCACAAATAACAGCAATGATAATCTATTGGAACATTTAGTTGTGGTCAAACAGAGATCATGGAATTGACGTCCACTGAAAGTGCCCTGAACAAGGTAAACAGAGAAGCAGGGGAGAAAGGATTTTGCTGGACATTCATCTGATTCATCTGAAACCCTCAGGTGTCCTCATCTGACATATGGACGGGATGAGTTTTTAAATCATCCAGCATGAGGAATTATCAATATGGGCTCCTTCTACTCTGATAAGATAAGATTAGCTGCGTTTTCCGCTCGGATATGCAGATAACCAACCGCTGAGATTTACTCGTGCTTCAGTATCTACAAGCAGTAAATAAAAGCATCCACAGCAGCCTGTAGGAGATTTCCCAAAGCGGTCCAGGAAAACTTCAGAGCTTACAGATGTCAGGAAGCTGTGAGTTTGAGGCTAGCGTTTCATCCGTTTGATCTCCAGACGTGAGTAGGTAAGACACTGAGTGCAGCGACTGGGAAAGGCATCGCTGCACATGCAGACGAGCAGAAATGGAGAAAACGAACGGCGCTAGTATACGAGGTGCTGGTTTCATCATAGCAGGGGGAAAGGATATATTGTTACACGCCTGCCTAATGCCGTTTCCTCTCCTCGCTAAGTCTTCAAAGTGGCGTTTGAAATCCGACCGCGTTCACACACTGACACGTCGTGGGCCTCCATCGCAGAGCGGCACGCAGGACGAAAAGTCCAGGAAGGGAGGCTCCCACGTGAAACACGGCGCATAGCGGTTACGTAGCCGCCCCACCTTCGCTGACACATTAGCGCCGGGCCCGCACACCTCCTCCACGAACATCTGTAACGGTTACCCAACACGTGTAAAAACACCAGGAGGCTTCGGTCGGCCCAGATGCTCGGCATACCAGCCCACCTCTGTCCAGACCGTTCTCAGACACCGGCCGGCTGAATGACGTTTCATTAAAACGCCACCGGCATCACAGGACGAGTAATGGAAGAAGTGGCCCTGCTTTCCAAAGCCTACATGTTCGGATATTAATCTCTCCGCAGTTTGTCAAGTTTTCTTTCCCCTCGCTGGACGTGGTTGAGAACAGCCAGAAAATGACAAATGCGCTCTATTCCCAGACTCGACCCAGTCTATCAGAGGGCCACAGCTGAATTGAGAACAGAGCAATATTTGACTTTCCTGTGCATGAGGAGGCTTAGGTCATCGGTCACAAAAAAAGGAAAAACACACACTGTATGTGTTTCACGGCTGCATATCTTTGAATATTCAAGAAGAAAGGCTCAACAGAAGGATTGAGAGGGGTTGAGAGGACGGGTGAGCCAGTGGGCCCGGAGTAGTCACCACAGGACGAGAAACATGGCATCTCCAGGACTTCCATTGGGTCAGAAGTGGGTGAAGGTAAATTTCTCCACTAACGGCATAAAAACATATCTTGGGACAGGAGATATATTTAGTGAAAGTGAAGTGATTGCAGCACAGCACACGGTGAACACAACGAAATGTGTCCTCTGCTTTTAACCCATCACCCTTGGTGAGCAGTGGGCAGCCATGACAGGCGCCCGGGGAGCAGTGTGTGGGGACGGTGCTTTGTTCAGTGGCACCTCAGTGGCACCTTGGCGGATCGGGATTCGAACCGGCAATCTTCTGATTACGGGGCCGCTTCCTTAACCGCTAGGCCACCACTGGCCCCATTTAGGTCCGGATAGGGCTCATTCCCCCCCATATGGTCAAGACCACATTTTAAACATTACATTTTTCATCTCTTTTTCATGGCTAGACATATTAATGGGCAGAATGAGAGGTAACCGTTCTAGCAGTGCTGCACATTTAGACTTGCCAACCTTGGGAAAGTCTGCAATCACAGTCTATAATTCTCTATGCTTCGTGCATCACTTAACAACCAAGTGTTATTAAATAAAATGTAATACATCATTACCAACACAGATGTGACTGCCAAGTAACATGCATCTCTGCGATTCAGAACCATGTACAGAACACAGTTCTGCACTTGTGTGTCTTCCCATCTCAATCGTGCATGTTCTTTAAAAGTAACATACAAAAAAAAAAAAAAAGAAAAGTAGTTAGATTGCCATTTTAGGCATTATGTAAGAACACATAAAAGCCAAAATGTGAGGCTGTTCTGCAAAATGTATACAATTGACAAGGTCTGCATTTCAACTGTATCTCTGTACCTCTGACAGCTTTACTCAGGCCAGCAGAGAGGTAAAGTAGAGTGACAAATGGAGGAAGAGATCTGAGGTAACAACCACCTGGATGCCCCCCACTGCCAAAACCACTGATGTTTGTCCTCCCTCCACGTTTCTGTTCAGTTGATCCACTTTAACCACATACTGATTCACAATTGTTCTTATTGGGAGTAGTGGAGTCTACACCCATGGCAATGTCCCAGGTCTGAAACGAATCTGATAAGAGAGGCAGATGCGGACGATTGTGCATCGATGCAGTGCAGAACATGATCGATTATATGATAATGACATTTCTTGGTGTATAAATTTGAGTGCCGGTAGTGACTGTGGCAGCCTGATCTGAGTATATAGTGCCGCTCCAGGTAGGAGTTTGGCCTCTTTCACAGAGATGTTTGAAATGAACAACCTAAGAATGGCATACGCATTTTTGCTGCATTTGCTTGTCGGGATATTGGCAGAAATTGACGGCCTGCAGCGTTTACTTGACGCCATCCGAACGGGCAGGTGACCGAACACTAGTGCTGAACGTCCATGTGGCTGCTGAGCAGAAAAGCGGTCAGCATTCAGTCCACGCTTACCTGATGCCACGGATGTCACCAATGTGAACAAGGTCTTAACTCTCATATCACTGACATCTTTAAAACGTAATGCGAAGTAATGTAGAAACATTGATGGGATGCATTGTGATGCATTATCAAGGCATTGATAATCGCAATCGAATCATGACAGCATTGAGGGTTCACACGTCTAGTCCTGTGGGCAGAGCTCAAAGGTGACTGTCCATCTTTTTCAGCACAGATTAGCATGTGGCCGCTCACTCTGTAGCAAATGGAAACATGTGCATGTTCCTGGCACATGCGCTTCTGGGAAATATTGTTCTAAAGGGTGTGTTTTCTCTCACCAGCTTAGTATTAAGTCACACGACTGAATATATTCAAAAGAGGCAGTGGTAGCTTAGCGGCTAAGGAAAAAAATAAACTTTCATGGCTGCCCACTGCTTACTAAGGGCGATTGGTTAAATGACAAATAATGATTTCCCACGTTTAACTATATTAATGCTACAAGATATGCCACACTCTTATCAGAGGTGTAAAGGTCCCAGCTCCAGACATGAAGAAACCAGGCAGAAACTGATTCCTTTATAGGGGGCAGTTTTTGGCCTAGCGGCCAAATCCCAAAATGCCAAGGTGCTACTGAGGTCCCCTTGATCAAGGTACCGTCCCCTACACACTGCTCCCCGGACGCATTTCACGGCAGTCAACCGCTCACTTAGGTGAAGGGTTAAACGCAGAGGGTGATGGGTTAAATGTTTCACAATGACAATCACTTTCACTACATGTGTATTACTAAACTACCAGCAGTTCCATTTATTTATATGTATAAGAAGAATAGGACAAATATGTTTATTCTCAAATCACTATGGACCGTGTATGACCAGACCCCCCCCCCCCCCACACACACACACACACACACACACACACACACACACACGACTACATGAGATGGTCAATGAAATATTGACTTGATGTCCATTACTCAACATTATTTTAATGTTTCTATACTGAGGGAGAGGAGTGGGGCTACAGCCTTCTCCTCTGATTACTTCATGTCCCGTCGAAGTGAAACCAAATCCTTTAACAAACCAGTTACTGTCAGCGGAGAGGACGGGGCGACTCGCAGCTATGGTCGTGCAGGGACTGGACACTGGAGACCTGCGTCAGGTTTTAATTTAAATACAATCCCCTATACAGCCTATAGAAAGAATGACTCACAAAGTTGCACCCTATACAAGCAAAGAAATTAAGATGCTGCAGAAACATTTTGCTTAGCACTTTTTATCACTGTCTAAACCATAGACCAAGAATATATGTTCTATATATCAATAAACTACTGATCACATTTAAATTATTTTATTAGCTGAAAATGGTAATGTTACAATAAAGCAGTGGCACTGCAATTAGTGACGTGGCCTCACATTTTGTAGTGAGTTTGAATCCCAGGTCTGTGTGTATGGCGTTTGCATGTTCTCCCTGTGTCAAATAAAGACTAGCATTTGACATGTAATGACTGACATATGAATAGTAAGGCATTTTTTTTCAAAGTAGTCGGACTTTCTTTTTTTTTTCTTTTTTTTAACTAGAGCCGTATTTCAATAAATCAAAAAAAATATTTCAAATACAACCTTTCTACACCATTTTAACAGTTCAAACTTAAGTAGGGCTTTATGATTGATTAATATGAACTGCAGGTAGGTACAAAATGGAGGTTATATGTAAAAAGTCTAACAACCCTAGTGTTAATATAAAAAAAAAAAATGTAAAAAAAGTCACAGACATTTAAGAAAATACGGCGACACCCACAGCCACCCACACAACTAAATTGCGCCCCTATGACTGAGCAGTCGATCCCTCACGTGAATCAGAATGGAAGCACTTTCTGCAGTAATGAGGGAGGCGGGAAGAAGAAAGGGGGGGGGAATGAGGCCTGGAGTGCGGCCAGGACACCTGAATGAACATACCCCCTTCTTCTTCAAACAAACAGTGCAAGACCCCCTTTTCTTTTTAATATCCACACGGGCCCTGTGCTTAACACGTTCTGTGAAGGATGGCACCTGCAACAGCAAAGCACTCCCCTGGGCTGAGGGCCGATGTGTTTTGATTTGCACACACACACACACACACACACGCACACACACACACATAAAATAACCAAGTGTTCAGGGAGAGACGAGCAGCCGGATTGCAGCCCAAACTGTGCGGGTCAGAAAAGGGCACTGGGCATTTCAATCCAATGCGGGAAATTTAATTTCACAGCAATAAGCATCATCCACTGGAATATCACAACACGATGACGAGAAAGATTCCAAAACACCGAAACCCCATTTCTGCCAAATGAAATCTGCTTGCAGCGGTGAAAGACGGCTGGCGCATGCAGTCGAGGCTTTGAAGCGCTGCGACAGCGCCACAGCTGAGAACTTTTCAGATCTTGGATGGTGCTGCGTTGTGTACAGGTTCACAGCTACCCAACCATTAAGAGTTTACATACCAGTGTCAGTTCGGCCAGATCCAGCACAAAATGAAATTAGCGCGAGCAAAGCTGATGAGGTGAGGGCCAGCGCTGATACTTCAAGAAGAAGCACGTCTGAATTCGATCCAAAGCCCGAAGCTCAACAGCCGTGCCGCGCTATAAAAGGCCGCATTGATGCTCGGAGCGGGGAGGGACAGAGAGAGGCTCGGTCCCTCGGCAGGAGCGCGGATCGACCGGTGATGAGACAGGAAATCACGCGGTGATTGGGGCAGGAAATGAAAAACACCCTCTGAAGATCCCTGGTGAAAACATTCTCAGCTCCAGTCCCCGAGCCACACCGAGGGGGGGGTTCAGAATGACCCTGCACATGCCATTGTTTTCAAAAACCCGATACTCTTCCGAAACGTAAGCTTCCTGTGCGGCGCTCTGGTGTTTCTTTTCCTGTGCAGACGGCCGGGGTTGACGCGGCAAACCAGCAGCAGGCACTGGGAGACTCTCAGTATTCTGGTAAGACCAAACACTCAAACACTCAGTGACCAGGGACACCCCCGTAACCACAAGCAACCCACCCCACACCAACGGGCCCCCAGCTCTGCTTACAGAAGCGGACATGTCCTCATGGTGCTGGCGGCAGAGGTGGCAATCTGGGAAAATAAACGCAGGGGGTGACGCCAGAGCCTCTGTTTATTTCTGCTGGACAGCCCATTTTTATCGACAGCGGGTTAATTGCCTTCCTTTAAAGGTCCCCTTCTTGGAATATTTTTGCTTTTATATCGGTCTTAGTGGTCCTTACTGTATCTGATGTCTCAGCCGTGGAGCAGAATAGCAGCCACCTTGATCCAGTCCCACAGTGAGATTTCCCCAGGACGCGCCATTTCTGTGTCTGTAGCTTTAAATGCTAATGAGGAGGAGTGGGGCGGGACGAGGAGGACAGCGGCCTATAGAAGTTGAGGGGGCATTTGTGGAAATGACGCCATCAACACCGTTCACCAACCACAATGTTTGGCGCAGGCTGGAAGTTGGGTCGGTGTTTTTCCAGAATAAAAATAAAATGAGCCCACTGATTCTTCATAGTCTAGTGTGAAAGAACTAAAAAAAAAAATACATTTGTGCCAATTTTTTCATCCAATCACTGTGCAACTGAGATTCTTTGCACGTTTGGAAGGTGGCAGTAGGTGTACAACGTTGTAGGGGAGGGGGTCTAAATGATAAAGCACTTTTTACACCTATCGCCATTTCTAGCCACTGCAGGACCATAGACAGGCTAGGGGAACTCTTATTAACGTTATTAATAATTTTCTTAATAATGGGACCTTTTAAACGCACTATGCGTGCCCTACAGATGGGGCACATCAGTAACTGCAGTCTTTCTACAGTGACCCAAGGGCTTCTGGGTAAGCTGTGTGAACAGACAGCATCCTCTGCCGTTCTCCAGCACACAGGTCCGGACTGACTGAGGTCATGCTTTAAGGAGGGAGAAGCCACCCACCCCCCTCCCTCTGGGGCAGTCACTCACTAAACAGCTAATGACAGATCTACTGTTACATCTTCTGCTCCTGATTTAGATCAGGCACTACCAGAGATGGCCGTAACGTAATCAGGAGGGAATGTGCTCTCCCTTACTCCACCGACTCTGGGGGATCTGACATTGATTCCTCCATTAAAGGGGGAGAGAAAAAATGTAAAAAAAAAAAAAAAAAAAAAAAAAAAGTCAAGTGAAGCCCTTAAGCATTTTCTGTCCTTAATGTTTTCTCAAGAGCTGCTCCGAGACATTAAATGGCAGGAAACGCAGCGTCTTTACATGGTGTCTGAAAAAGGCTACAGCCGCAGATGAGACGTGCTGATAGGACCTTAATACAGTTGGGGTTAGAAGACAATTCTGACACTGAGCGTGAAGGTCACAGTGATGAGGCTGTGATGGCAGCCCAGATATGGAGGTGGTCAGGGAGACACTGGGCGATGAAGAGGAGGAGGAGGAGGAGAGGACCGGGAGATGAAGTAATGGGCCTGTAGTAGGGCGCTCCAGTCTGGGGGTCACATCCTGTTCATGGAAACCATCTGGCCTACTCCCTTCGAGCCACACCAAACACAAATGATTCTCTCTCCCTCTATCCTACAAAAAAAGAGAGAGAGAGAGCGAGAAAAAAAAAAATTCCAATTCATTAATGCATGGCAGCTGCTGGGACCAGCGTTACTTCATTTTTCCATGGCAACCACCTCTCTGTTGCAGGGGATCCCGTTTCAGTTTTGGTAGCAACGTGCTCCTCTGCCAATGCTGAACACATTCATGTGTTAAATAGAAGGAATTATTGCAAAATTCCTGAAATAGAATCGTCCCCTCCCTCCCGGCGCTGATTAGGCGGCGGCCCGCTGACCGCAGGGGTCGTTCTTGGTGTTTGTCAGAGGTGAGAACACTGAGCAGGGCTGCCCTGAACGCCACGGGGCAGCTGCCCACCGAGGGCCGTGCCAGGCCACCGGGACCAAAAAAAAAAAAAAAAAAAAAAAAAAAACCTCATGACAGCATTGAGGATTAAAGCGAAGTGACAGCTAGAATAACACCACCTACGAACGACCGTGGGGAAATGACGGCGCCCGTGACTTTTGTGGTCGATTCCCCAGACCCCTCCCCCGCAGCGTGCGGCAAAAACGAACACACCGAGGCAGATTGGTGCGTTTGGATGGTCGGCTCAGCGTTAGCTCACTGGAGCTGTTTGTGCTGGTGTGGGAAACACATTAAATCACTTGCTGGCTCCCCCCCCCCTCTCTCTTTTTCTTTTTTTTTTCCGCGAGAGGCCGCTGAACTGATGAACTACTGTTCTGCGACGGGCCAGGCCTCCCATCTCCCCAGCAGAGCACCGGCCGGCCGGGTGTAAATGGATCTGTTTCTCTTGCCGCTGCTCATATGGTTTTGGCATTAGCCCGCCATATGTCTCTATCACGAAGCGCCCTCTCCGCTCCGGCCGTTCATTCGCAGCATGAGGGGAGATTAATGTGGAATTCCGAAACAATGATTCTCGACGCTCTGAGAGGGTAAGGAGGGAGAGGTCCAGTTAAGCTCAGGAAGTGCTGGAATGTTCCTCAGGTTTGTAAAAGACAGGCATGCTTAACGAGACCTGACAGGAGGAAAAGAAACTGCACAGTGTGAAAAGCAGCCTGTCCAGTGTCTTCTTTGAATGAACCGTTTCCACTGAGACTTAACATGCTCATCTGTCTCCTTCTTCTCAGTAGGATGTCAAAAAAACATATACAATGCTCAAAAACAAAAAATAAAGGGATTACAACTATATCTGAATGAATGAAATATTCTTTTTAAATACTTTGTGTTTTACATAGTTGAACGTGCTGACAACAAAATCACAAAAATTATCGATGGAAATCAAATCTAGCAACCCATGGAGGTCTAGATTTGGAGTCACATGAAAATGGCCAGTGATGTATTGCGGAGGTAAATGGTGGGGACACTACAAGCTGATCCAACTTTGATGTAATGTCCTTAAAACAAGTCAAAATGAGGCTCAGTAGTGGGTGTGGCCTCCACGTGCCTGTATTACCTCCCCACAATGCCTGGGCATGCTCCTGATGAGGTGGCGGATGGTCTCCTGAGGGATCTCCTCCCAGACCTGGACTAAAGCATCCGCCAACTCCTGGACAGTCTGTGGTGCAACGTGGCGTTGGTGGATGGAGCGAGACATGATGTTACAGATGTGCTCAATTAGATTCAGGTCTGGGGAACGGGCAAGCCAGTCCATAGCATCAATGCCTTAGTCTTGCAGGAACTGCTGGCACACTCCAGACACATGGGTTCTAGCATTGTCTTGCATTAGGGGGAACACCCAGGTCCAACCACTCCAGTATGAGGACTCACAAGGGGTCTGAGGATCTCATCTCAGTACCTAATGGCAGACAGGCTATCTCTGGTGAGCACATGGAGGGCTGTGCAGCCCCCCAAAAAATGGCACCCCACGCCATTACTGACCCACTGCCAAACTGGTCATACTGGAGGATGTTGCAGGCAGCAGAACGTTCTCCACGGCGTCTCCAGACTCTGTCATGTCTATCACATGTGCTCAGTGAGAACCTGCTCTCATCTGTGAAGAGCACATCAAAGAGCAAAGCATCAGCCTGAAAGCATAGGAACTGAGAAGTGGTCTGTGGTCACCACCCGCAGAACCACAACTTTATTGGGGATAATAAATAACAATAAAGTGAAGTGATTGTCACTTGTGATAAACAGCAGCACAGCACACAGTGAAATGTGTCCTCTGCATTTAACCAATCACCCTGAGTGAGCAGTGGGCAGCCATGACAGGCGCCCGGGGACCAGTGTGTGAGGATGGTGCTTTTGCTCAGTGGAACCTCAGTGGATCGGGATTGGAACCGGCAACCTTCTGATTATGGGGCCCCTTCTTTAACCGCAAGGCCCCATGTCTTTTCACCTGTTGTCTATTCCATTTGCACAACAGCATGTGAATGATTGTCAATTGATTGTATATGGAGTTACAAGTGTCCCCTGTTGTTAAAAAGTCCTTTATTTTTTTCAGCTCCACATCGCACGTCAATAATATTATATCAATTGCATTTGTAATATGGTGTTGGCTTACTTTCAAGTTCTGGTTAAAAAATGAGCTAATTTCTTTGCACTAAACTCCAATTTCACTTTGTATTTTGCTGTCTGTTGTATTTAGGTTATTGGGTTAGTATGTATATGAAACATTATTTCAGTATGCTGTGTATTAGTATATGGTTGTATTTAAATTGAATCTGAAATATATTCTGTCACATGAACAAGTGACAAAAACATGGGCACAATAATAAGCTTCTCTGCTTGTTTATGCAGGATTTTCCTTCCTTCCTTTTTTTTTTTTTTTTTAAACACATCAGCTAAGCATCTTATGGCGTATGGCGTCAACTCCTACAACCGTTTACGGGGTCCACTTTGCACCCCACTTAGTCCGCTACCTAAGGCCTGTATGGAATCAACAGCAGCGAAATAATACATTCTTCTCCCCATCCTACAGACGGGGGGACGGAAAAATTCCCACGTGCCAAATTGGGCCCATGTGCTGCGCGAGCCATTAGCTATTCTGTTTACACCGCACTAAAATAAATGAAGCAGCTTTGTTTGGGGATCTCCATTTCTCCGGTACCAGCTGCCGGCTTTGGGCCGATTCCACACAAGTGTCATCGGGCTCCGGTCCTCCTTAATCCGGCTACATGGTGCGGTTGTGAAACCACGCATCAGAGAAAAAAAAATGAAATAAAACACAAAGGAAAGAGGGAACCGACGAGCAGCCCTCTTCCAACGTTTCATCCTGGTACAACTTGGAGAATGCCGGCTTTGTTGTCAGCGCTCTTTTTATTCCCCGAGTCTGATGTGGCCCAGGCTGGCGAAGGCTCTCAAGGCAACAATGAAGAGACGCACAATGCAGCCAGTCTTGCCAAGAGTCCCACCAGAATGTCACACATGCAAAACACACGAACACACAACAGTCCAGACAGTCCTTCATCACAATGACAGACACCATGCAGGCGGCAGTAACAAGACAAGATGAAGACAAGTGCTAAGAGGAGGCATGTGACAGTGCTTGTGTCACTTGTTGTTTTGTAAAGTCACAGATGTTAGAGTTACGTGGACTCTTCTTCGCTTGAGAACTGGAACTTCCATGTGTTCATTAATAATGGCACATCTGGAATCAAAATGCTTCATTCAACAAAGTATTCATATATGCTGGCGTACCTGCAGCGTGAGACGTTTGACTGCGTCCCAGAGGTGAGCAATGAGCTCCTTCACGCGCTCCTCAGAGGAGCCCCAGGACTCGGTGGCGGAGGGCATCACCTTCATGGGAATTGAGAGTGGGCGGGACTCTGAAACACAAAAAACGTGACGTATTAAGAATGCCCTTGTAGTCTTCCAGTTTAGTCTAAATCACACACCAGCGCCAGGCCGCTCATTCACTCAGTCGAAGAAGCAGCAGCAGATTTAGACACATCAACCACCCACCCCATACTCACTTTTACCACACAACAACACACACTCATCCCCGTAACCCCGCATTTACATCACGTCAGCACACATTCACCCACGCACGAACCCTCTCCAGGGTTCCCCATGCTTAAAGGTGCTGATACAAAACACACACCCAACTTTCTCCACACTCACACACTAAGGTTGCATCAGTCCTATAGGCTGCACACACACACTCACAAACATCGTTGCAGAAAGCGGGCCTGCTAAAGCCATCAGGTCCAGGCAAGGACCTGAGGTGAGTGTGTTGCTGCTCGGTCTCGGCGGGGACATTAAGGCATATCCCGTGATTTAAAGGTCTGCCTGCTCAGCAGCCAGAGCCCCACACTGTCATCAAACCTGGGGTGATGTCACCCCATCAGGCAGGAATAACACACACCTCCTGCAAGGATTAAAATGCACATACATCTGCATCGCTAAAACAACCATGAGGGCTGTCATGGCAACCAGACTGTTTCCGTAACAACGGGACTGGATGTTGTCGTCATGGCATCATGCCTCCTACCACAAGAGTGTTCATAAACATGCAGGTGTGTGTGTGTGTGCGTGTGTGTGTGTGTGTGAGTCAACACGCTCCTCTTGAGCCAAGAGCTTAAAGGAGGGGAAGCAGCGGAGGGGTCAACAGCAGAGCAAACACAATATCACACACACAGACAAACACACACTCAGAGTGTGTATTCATGTGCGGTAGACCGTCTGGGTTTATACCCTTGTGGCAACCAGATGTCATGAATTTGTTCAATTTCTACGTAGTACGTTTTATTTAAAGCAAACCATGGCCTTATCATCCATTTCTCGAAGAATTAAGAACACTCAGGTTCCCTGAAAACGATTCCCCACGAGGCGGCTTGTGTTACTTTTTTTTTTTTTGGTAAATCTTTCGCACAATGTTCACAAAACACTGAACACACACAAACGCAAAGTATCCCAAAAGCAACCGCACAGTCTCTCTCTCAAACACACTCAAAACTGCACTCCTGCGGCTTCTCCGTCCTCTTATGTGGTGCCGATGTCTAGACGGAGGACAGGCCTCTCCCCAGAGAGGGGATACAATGAAGACACACACTGTTTTTTTGTGTATGGAGTTGTTCTATATATGCATGGAAGAGTGTGTGTTGGTGATTGGACCGAGGGCGGAACGCTCCCCGGTTGGTAATCAGGCCCGACAGCTTCACCACTCGCTGACATCAGAGGACTGGCACTCACCCCCCCCTCATACGTCCTCACGCCCTGCCATCAACGCCGATCGCCGGCCACCCCCCACGAGCCGTGCGGCCACCATTTACCTCCACGGGAGACCGGCCGAGGGTCCGACCCACTGGCCGTTGGGCTGCGACAGGAAAAGATGAAGACCAGACTTGCTCGGCCCGAGCCAAGAAAGGCCTTTCAGAGAGGGAGCTTTTAATGAAACTATTTTCGGCTTCTTTTTTCGCACGGAACGGCGTTTCTGTCAGAGCTGATTAATCGGTGACACGCCGCAAATTTGGCCGCTGAGTGTAAATCAAAGTGAGTGGTGATAAATGGCGGCGATAATTGGGATGGAAAGCCTCCTCTGATGGGGCGCTGGTGCGAGGGCGTTGTGTCGAAGCAGCCAAAAGTGTCGCGGGGGCGGCTTCGGCCAGAAAGCTTGGCCCTCAGCAGGCGGCGGGCACGCTTGGGGCGACACCGGGGCTGCGCTTCGGCCCCTCTCTCTCGCCCTGTAGCCGTGTTCCTGCTTTCCTGTTTCCACATGCGCCCTGTCGCTAGAAATGACATAAATTGCCATCACTAATGGCGATTATTCATCCCGGTATTTACAGCAAAGTGCTGAATATTTAAAGCCATGTGTGGTGGGGCGTCCTCGAGCCAGGGACCTCCACCAGCGCGGAGCGCCGGGCAAGAGAAGAGACAGAAGTGGCGTTAATGAGGCCCGTTCTCTGGGCGAGAAACAAATCGAAGCGCCTTCACTCCAGGACCACCAGAAAAAAAAGAGAAACACACGCCCGTAATAAAGCGACAGTAAAGAGCGGGGCCCGAAACGAGCGCTCGCTAGATCAAAGCCGCTCCAGCCCCGCTCCAGCAGAAATCCCATTACACGGAACGCACAACAGCGCATATCGCGTTACCCACGTCCCCCTGCGTCCTTTTCAGCGAGAAGAAGCGGCGAGCCGACCGCAAACCGGTTCGAATCCTGCAGATCTGCCGCACCCTCCCCCCCTCAGCCCCCTTCCCGGCGTTCTTCGGGAATGTTCCCCGTTACAAGTGGTTTACAATAAAATGAAGTGTTGTGTACTGGGTTACAGCTGGGCCGAGAGGTACCGGGTGTCCTTTAGCAACCGGCCCGGGTATGTGTTTTGGACGCATTTGTTTTGAATTGGACATGTTTGTTTGAATGTTTATTCAGCCTCATTTGTTACCGGCCCGCGGCGGCAGCCGTGGAGCCCGGGCCGTATGGGGCTCAAGTTGAGTAGAACCTGGACGCTTTCAAGTTCGGGATTTACCCCACCCACTAGGCCACCACTGCCCCCCAACGGAGACGTTACACCTGACGGACAGGTAAAGGAATGCTGGAGACACATCCAATAGGTCCGAAAGGACCTAAAAGTGAAGCGATTGTCACTTGTGATACACAGCACACAGTGCACACAGTGAAATTTGTCCTCTGCATTTAACCCATCACCCTGAGTGAGCAGTGGGCTCAGTGGCAGATTGGGATTTGAACCGGCAACCTTCTGATTACAGGGCTGCTTCCTTAACCGCTAGGCCACCACTGCCCCCTAAATATGAGACATAGTCTGTAGCAGCAAGGTAAATGCATAATAAAGTGAATTTCTCCTCTTTTCCTGTACTGTTCTTCATAGAAAAACGACACTGACCTCAAACAAAAACTCCTCTCCATCTCCCCCATTCAAATTTTGCTGCATTCAATATATTTGCTTTGGACCCCAGTGCAGCACATTAGCTTGTAAGTCGGCCGTTTCTGAATACATGTAAACAATAAGGTAGTGAAACGCAAACGGAGCCTGGATCACTTCGGACCCCCCGCTTCTGACCTCAAGCTCATAAAAGGCCTCTGTAGCCAAAGCTTATAAACCCTCAATAAACCATAAGTACAGTAAAGCAATACTCTGAAATTCGGCTCTGGATAACGTTTCATTGACTGGACCCAGGCTCATCAAACCCCTGGAAAGAGGCAAAACAGCCTAATCCTTACTGTAAGCTACCTAACCACAGGACTCCCTCCCGCTTGGGGGGTGGAAGGGTGGGGACACCGCCGCCTTGTCCTCCGTGCGCTCGTTTATTGTTTTCTTTCTCGGGCCCGGACTTCATTACCTTGATAAATTATTGACATTGCAAGAACGAAAAAAACATAACTACATAACTTCAGGGTGAAAACATTATCCATCGCGCAGCTCGACAGCAGCCAATAAAAACTGCCTGAGTTCCATCAAGCTACTTGGAGGTGCTCTGGGTTCTGCAATGGATGATGTTTCTCCTCTCCATTGTTAGCCTTGTTTTTATTCTACTCCTTCTTCTTCTTCTTCTTCCTCTTCGCTGTGGCTTTTAAACTGCTCTGCTTCCTCCGTGGTTCTGATCCATCTAAAACTAAAATGCTGCGAGGTTAAGTTGGCAGTCAACAAAAGCATTAGAACTAATCCGGTCTTGAATAAACAGAATGAAGACAAAGCGAATGCCCCCCCCGAAATGCCATAAACATACAATATAGGTTTTATTTTAAACCTCCGCAGGCAGCTAATTTGAAGAGTGACAGTGAAAGCCAGTGAGGTCATTCTGCCGATGGCTGCCTGCACATCGAGAAGCTCCGGGGACCCAGCAATCCCAAAAAGTCTGCTGCCAACTGCACTTTCACTGGGACAATAAAGGAAAATGCTTTGGGTTGGTTTTATTAGGTCCCATTTGTGGTGCGACTGTGGTCCAACTCTCCAAAAAAAAAAAAAAAAAAAAGAGAGAGAACAGGGAAAAAATGAAAAAGAGAAAAGAAATTGTTTTCAGGACATTTCGCCCTGAATTATGTTGTAATGCAAAAGACCAGCAATCAAATCAGATTTAACACTCCCAGTAAGGACAAGGTTTTCTGCACGCCTGAGCCTATTGTAATGGCACCTATTTCAGCTTAAGGAGCTGATCAGGCACATATAACCTTGTTCACTTATAACCTTGTCCAGGGCAGGAGGACAGACACCTGAACTGACGTCTTTCAAATGATCTGATCAAATGCATGATCTTATGCATTCCGTGGTAGGGGTGCAATTTAAAAAATGGAAAAAAAGACGACTGTGTACCATACACACACACACACACACATATATCACAATGTACTATTCTGTATTTAATACTTGTTATTTGTGTAGACAGTTTGTTTATGCCACCGGCTGAAGAATATCTCATCATCACATTGCGGAGAGAAAAAAAAAAAACGCTCTCCAAGCCACACTCACTTTGCCAGAAGGATACATGCAAAAAGAGATCATGTCTAACCTAAGCGATCCGCACTTCCTGTACAGAGCCCTAATGGTGCTTTTAACAGGTAATTACTGGAACTGCAGCGGCATCCTTGGCTAAAATTATTTTCCCGGTGGCAGAACATTTGTAAAGCAGGATATCGGATCACCAAATAAATACTGCATGTTGTTTCTGCCCACGCGCCCCCCTACCTAGCCTTAAACAAATCAGTGACTTCAGCGAGACAGACCACAGACCCAGATGATATTACCTGGCACGCCGCTGGCATGTCAGTGCACATTCGAGTACACATCCACGGGCATTTCACAAGGCTGATATAAAGTCCTTAATGGTGGCTGGAAAGAACAGTAAGGCTATTTGTGCAGAAAAAGCAACACTCCCCATACTCTCTGCGTAATAAAAGTGCCAGGCACGCATTCAAAATCTCAAACCTGAACTGGAAATGACTGAAAATGGCCTGCTTGGAGTGGTCTTTTGAACAAAAAGGGAATAACGATTCACGTTCAGTCATGGGACGATGGACAAGATTGCATCCAAGAGCCTCATCCTGGCCGAGACCAATCAAAACGTCAGTTTAACAAAATGTTTGAGACAGCAAGGCGTGTGCTGAACCAGGAAGGGACTTGTAACCCCCCCTTAACATACACACTACCAGTCAAAGCCTGGACACGCCTACTGTAATGGAGGCTATTTGGTAGAAAACAACGGTAGAAAAACACGTTTTTTTTCAATGTACAAAAAAAAGAGAGCAAAAACTTTTGAGTGTGTGCAGAGTTATAGCTGAACAATAAAACGTTTGCGTGATTGGGCATAAAATCTCTGGTACACATTGTGCCATGGACGTTTATTTGAAGAAGCATTCAAACAACTGGGCGAGCCAAAAATACACCCCCCATTTTCTTTCCCCCCAACAGGCCGCTGTGAAATTGAAGCCAAGATGGCCATTTAGACTCTTGATTTATTACCCTTATGCCAAACAATTGCAATTTCCACAGAAATCCCCCCTATCAAACATGATAAAAGTGACATCTTATCAGCGACCTGCGCTCAAAATTATTCCAAAGTCGAGTCATCCCACAAATGAGTTCCACAGTTCGCAGGTTCCCACACATCGCTGAAATTAGCAGATGGATTGTACATTATTCCCACAGAAATATTCATAAGGAACCCACCTCGGGACCTAATCGTTCAAAGACACAAGTGACTCCCACACACACACACACACACACACACACTGAACAGAAAACACACATCATCGGAGCTCGACCTACACGTTTTGATAGCTGACTGGTAGTCTGGTCCCATTAGGAAGCCGATGACAGATTTCCTCCCCGCCACTTCACGGCCTGCACTTTAGAGAGTGTTCAACACATGGTAAGGCAATTAATAAATCACCTCCCGACACCCCAACTCCAATGACAACATGTAACATGTCATCGGCTATTTTACAGGGTTACTTGATTATTGTTGGGATGAAAAAATGCAGAATTAAAAAAAACGGGGAAAGAAGAAAAAAATGGGTACAGGATGGGTCTGTGGCAGCTGGGTGGAGAAACTCAGCAAAAAGCCTCCAGCATCATAAAAGAGCATAAAAGCTTCATATTTCTACGCACGACAATCAAATTAAGCCGCACCAAGTCAATAAGACAGACATGAAATACCCGATTATTGGCACGTCCTGACCGAGAAGAGAACGTATGGACAGCAATGCCAGCTCTACGGAGCGGCCGTCCAGCGCTGACTGCGGGAGGTCCATTGTCCCCAGTAATGAGAAACACAAGGTCTAAACGCTCTTTAGCTTTTAGATTATGCTAGGAAACAATTTGTAACTCTGTACATCTGATCTGCCACAGAGCAGACTTGCTCCAATGGCGAGGAACGGCGGCTCGGGTCAAGTAAGGTGTTTGACATTCAAACACCTCCGTTACGGAGCATCCAGCAAAGACCTTATCACAGAGGAACGAAGTGCGTCAAAAAGCGTTGAGCATTAATCTCCGTGACACAGAGAGCGTTCCAGTAAGACAGAGCTGGAGATCCAACTCTTCATGTACATATTCCCTCTCCGCAGCAGGAATTCACATCCCTTCAGGCTACTTCTCTTCTGAGAAGTGATTTGGCAGACGGCATGATTAATGGAATAAAAATTACAAAATGGTGATGACCTCCTCGCTCTTAAATGGAATGGATGTTTCTACAAAGCCAAAAGGTTTTTTCAACTGGTAATGATCTACGCTCGATGTAGGTCTATCACATCCAGCATTCATTCAGCATGAAGGCTTCATAAAGTAAAACTAATTATATTGTGAAGTGATTGTCATTGTGATACACAGCAGCACAGGACACGGTGCACACTGTCAATTGTGTCCTCTGCTTTTTTCAGTCACCCTTAGTGAGCAGTGGGCAGCCATGACAGGCGTCCGGGGAGCAGTGTGTGGGGACGGTGCTTTGCTCAGTGGCACCTCAGGGGCACCCTGGCGGGTCGGGAATCGAACCGGCAACCTTCTGATTACGGGGCCGCTTCCTTAACCACTAGGCCAACACTGAGTAAAACTGTCATCGCAAGTGTCATATCAGGTACTGATTTAAAACATGATATAGAGAGGAGGATCTTACTTTATTGATGAGAGGAGTAAACGCTCTGAGAAAACACTACTATGGGATGGAGGAGACGGATTTCAGACTAAAATGATCAAAATCTGATACGTATTCACCTGCAATAACTACTTAACATACTTAAATTAGAACAGGGATACTCAGTAGTAATTCCTGAAATATCCAATACAAAATTGTCCCATTTGGCAACATTCACGGTCCTGTTTCCTCCCTTGTTCCCCTTTTATTCTTCTTTAAATATATAGCTTATTCATGGCGGGATTGTGCAGAAATCACTATCATGGTGTGTTATAGATGCACCACATTCCCTACCAAACAAAAATCCTTTATCCTTGATTCCAATCGGAAAACTAGTGAACTGGTGAATTTCTGAATGTCCCCAACATGCTATACCAAATGTAGCACAACAAAAATATGCCCCCATGACAGTATTTTCAACTAAATATCAATAAATAGGTGTAGAGTGGCCTAATGTTCTGGTTTGAAACATACGAATGCACTCACTGACACAGTCTTTCAGTTTGAGCTGGTTTGAGGTGATATTATACATTTATTATACATCCAAACAGAAACATTGGGAGAAGCTATTAAGCACTTCTGCAAAGAGAATGTCGCTGGACTGCATCAGAGACGGGTCTTTAAATGTTCCACCCAGGTAGCAGCATACACTGTCTCATGCATCCTGCAGGAGGTGAACAGGGTGTGTTAAGTGTGTGTTGGCATGTGTAACAGAGAGAGAGAGAGAGAGAGAGAGAGAGAGAGAGAGAGAGAAACAGAAAGAAAAAAAGCAAAGGACGTGGGTGAGAAAATGAAACGGGGGGAAACAGGGATGTGAGGTTCCAGCACAGCGATGCGTGAATGTGGTTTTCTTGGTGATGTGTAATACTGGCACGTCACCATATCCCACGTTTACCCTTCACCTTACCCAACAAAAACACCCACCGCACACACACACGCAATTACCAATTACAGCATTCAGAAAAACCGGCAAGCCTTCCAGCACGAGACCTTCCTCAGCCACGCACGGCATCAGACACCAAACCTGCCGTCCAGGTGCCTTGGCTGACAGAAGCCCATCGGAGGGTTCGAGTGGGTCATAAAACCAGAGGGAACCACCCTGCCCCCGCAGCACCGATGCTGCTAATGGAAAACGTGAGGTCAGAACAGAGCGTGTCAGGCAGCGGAACAGTGACGCATGATGTCAGAGTTCTGAGACGGTGAGGATATCTGGGATGAAATCTGGGAAGCACACACGCACAGTACCTGTGACAGTTTTGGTTTTGACGGGGCTGCTGGCGTAGTCCGACGCCTGATTGGACGGCTGCTTGATGAGGGGAGTGCTGCCGACTGATGCTTCATCTTCCTTGCGTTTGGCTGCTGCCTTCGCCACGGGAGTAATTCCTGAGGCCTGTAAATCACAAGACACAAACACTACAGCTCATTACAGATCCGCAGATTAAATGGATTTGGTGTAAGAAACCTGAAAACAACAGAGACCTGAGACAGGGTTGGACAAATTATACACTCTGCTCACATTCAGACACTATATTAATCCTGCTTATCATAAGAACAAATACAAAAACATTTACCCCCCCAGATTTGGGGAAAAAAAAAATACCATCCTGGGGAAATGACCTTGAGAAAAGACATTAAAGTCTGACTGATGTACATTTCTATTTAAAATCTTTGAGGCTCTATCAGTGAGCAGCTTATGAAGAGGATATATGGGCTAAAGAGAGAGTCCAGAGACCAGCTGCACTCCAAAAGCAACACAGGGACCATACACACACACACACACACACACACACACACACCTGGTACATTCTCTGTCAGCAGTGTTACAAAGGCACCCATATAAACAAACATACACACACACACATTAAGCACAGCACAGAACAGAACAATAAAATACAAGCTCGTTCTCTCTCTCCCACTCACACACCCACGCGCCAAGTGCTTGTTCACACAAATGGTCCAAATGGAAAAAGCAGAAGCGGGGACATGCAGGACACTGTAAAATCTAATTGTTTAACATCCCCAAATGCGTCACAGCCAAAGCTGACAACTAGGAGATGAGCAAGAAAAGATGATTTTATTCCAGCTCAGAAACAGACTGCAGTCTAAACCTGGCCCGCTGTGTTTTCATGCTGATTAAATAATAAGGAAAATATGTGCATGAACAACATCAAGGTGAAAGACGTGACTAAACTTGTCACCCTCAATATCCTGAAATAAACACATCATAATTAATGGTGATTTTTAATTTTTTTTTTTTTTGAGCACTTTCCGCTCGAAGAGGAAAATCCTGCTGGACCCTTCTGAACAGAGCAGCAGAGAACAAGAGTGTGAGTCAGGGCCGCGATGAGGCAACACTCCACTGCGTCTTTTTTCCCCTCCAGTCATGAAGGAGAAGGCCAGAAAACCACTCCCATCCATCTCTGCTGACCTCAGCTCTGTTCAAACACACGCTCCTTCGTTCCTGCCGGCCTGCACTGACCCCAGGACTGCTTGCTGTCCTCCAGATGGAGGCTTCATCCGTCTCTGTCCCAATGTCCCCACACTCTTTCCACAAACTCTTTCAAATATGTTTTGGGTTCAGCCTCCTGATTGGGACATATCCTCCCAATGTTTTTATGAGGTTAGACGCTTCTGTGTTGTGATTATAGTTTGGTTTTATGTTGAATGAAAAAAGCATATATATGAAGGTTAGCTATTCATGAAATTCTAATATTCTAATTACGATCGTCTAATAAAACATTTGAGAGTTTAGAAAAGCTGTATGTAAAAAAATATATATATATATATAAATTTTTTGAAGACCCACCTGTGCTGCCTGCTGCTGTCTGCTGCTGCTGCTGGTCCCTTTCTGAGGCTGCTGCAGCAGCCACGTGCAGACCACCGGGTCGACATTCACCGCGATCCCCTGCACACTGAGCAGCAGCACCGCACCTGCAACGCAAAAGATCGTTTATTTCCGTTCCGGTACAGATATGCAGTTTGGGGTCTGGGCCACTGTCCAACGTCGCCTGGGCATCGCCACACAGCAGCCCACCAGGCAGCCGGCCAAAGCACACAGCTTCACGCCTGGACCCATCGCTCCAATTATTCTAACGAGGCCGTGAGGACGCGTGCAGCGCCCGCTCAAAAGCCGCTCTGAGTAAGGACACTTCACTCTCGCGTGCATCTGTAACCCACAGCAAGCTTGTCCACATGAGCAGCGGGAGACCAACCCTACACTCTGCTATCGTTCCGAATTAATTATCGTATTTGCTTAAGAAAAAACAACATTCCACAATGATTGCACAGAAATGTCAGGGGCATGACGGGGGAAAATGAGCCACGGGTGGAAATGCTTTCATCTCCCAGTCAGCATCTTTAATGCATGGCATTTCTTAATTATTTGCAATTTTCCACCAATTTCCAGACTTTATTCATATCAGATTTTGTAAAAGAGCTTGAAATTCCCAAAACCTCGCTGTGTGGCAGATCCACTTGGTGTTTGCAATGCATCATGGGATTGTGCTACACCAATGGCCAAAAGTCCAATCCATCCGGGAGTTAGATGGGGGGACAGGGTCACCCCCTACTGAGCCGAGACGCATGCATATATGGAGCAGATGCACAGCATGACACAATCACTCTATCACAACTGGGCAAATGAATAAAAACCTGTGATGGGTCGCTGTCTGTTGGTTGGCTTCCATTTTTGCCCTTTAACGGATATTTTTCGATGTGCGCTAATGGCCCGCTGGTGGATGAGGGGGCCGTTCTGCGCAGTGGGCACAGTTTGTTCCAATTCTGTGTTCAAAGTGTGTCACACAAAGCCAAAAATAACATTTTCTTTTCAAAAAAAAAAAAAAAAAAAAAAAACCTCTATGAAACTTTAGACTTTCTGGGGGTTTAGCTGATTCTTAAATAATAATCTTTACCAACAATGAGAGCCTGAGGTAATGCATCAGGACTCTATCAATAATGATTACCATGCCTCTGGGATTAGAGGAAACTCTCTGGCGTGCCGCGGAATGTCCCAGTCAAACGATAAGAGGACGTTTCGTCTTTCTGATGAGATTTGAAAGTTTAGAGGGGCTTCAGCGCTCGCTCCAGAGTCTCTGGTTCCGGACCCGGATTGGCGGTGGTAGCGGATGTGCTCTAAAGGATGCCACAGACACACCACATATAATGCATGTCCTCCATGCCTACACACACATAGTAGTTATTTTGCAATTTAAAAAGTGGGGGGAAAAAAAAAAATTCACCAAACTGTTACGGCAAAAAAAAAAAAAAAAAAAATCTGTGATCCCAGACATTTTACCGCGACGTAGCGCAGCGTGCAACGTTTGATTTACCATACGAGGTAAAGAAGGTGTTTAGTGTTATTCCTCTGTGCCTGACAGGCCAGTAAAGGGAATTACAGCTACGCGATGAAAACGATAACACAAGTGTTTTTCTAACTTCCCATGTAATTCCTCCACAAACACGGAGAACTACCGGACCTCTACAAGGTTTAAACACACACACACAGCTTGCTCGCCCCATACCACAGTGGACCTATTAATGTCAAAGGGGCTCCCATTTGTGGTGCAAGATTAATAGGAGTTTAACTGGGGGGTGGGGGGAGCGCAGCGCACTCCTGGTGTTGTTTTAGTATGTGGCTGAATTCAGGGCCATGTGATGCCTGCTGCCAGAAGAGGAGAGAAGAGAGGAGGTGGTATCGAGCCGCCCTGAAACACCTCACCATGAGGCGCAAGGTTCATTGTTTACTTGCAACATTTGCAATAAATGCATTTCACTGCATATCATACCGTGTGTGACCGTGTATGTGACAAATAAAATTGGAATTTGACTCGGGGCAGCCACCCTTCGGACAGCAAAAAAGCGCTGCGTGGGCCATGATGAGTTCTGACAGGTTTGGTTAATTCCAAAGCCAAGTAGCAAAACCAAACATTACGCCAGCATGGACCACGCGGTTTAATTGCTTTTCCCGATGAGCTCATAACTAGAAGGTGTCTTGGAAGGGGACGGAAGGTTCAACAGGTGTTCTACGCCCACCTGCAGCCAACAGAGTGGGAGCCTGGTCGGCCGGGGGGGGCACGGGACTCCAGATCTGCCCGACTGTGTTGCCAGGTTGGGGCGCGGTGTGCGGGGATGTTGACAGAAACAAAGCTTCCAGGAAGGGGCACATTTGACACGGTCACATTTGACCCAAACCAGACTTCCAGCTCATAATGCACGGGACACGCCTGCCATCTTATTTCGTGCGACTCTATGAGCAGAGAAAATCAGCCTTTCAAACTCAGACTTTGACATCACTCAAACTAAATGCTACACTCAAAAGAAGAATATCTCAGTTCCGAGTGTGTACTGCATTACTGAACAAAATAGAGGGAGGTAGTAGCCTAGTGGGTAACACACTCACCTATGAACCAGAAGACCACAAAGTCGCAGGTTCAAATCCCACTTACTACCACTGTGTCCCTGAGCAGGACACTTAACCCCGAGTGTCTCCAGGGGGGGACTGTCCCTGTAACTACTGATTGTAAGTCACTCTGGATAAGAGCTTCTGATAAATGTGGTAAATGTAAATGAACCAGAAGACCCAGGTTGAAATCCCATTTACTACAGTCGTATCCCTGAGCAAGACACTTAACCCTGAGTGTCTCCAGGGGCACTGTCCCTGTAACTACTGATTGTAAGTCATAACTACTGATTGTAAGACATCTGATAAATGTCGTAAATGTAAAGTGTCCCGAAGTTTGATGAATAAATAACACAAAGTCTAAAAGAAATGTTCCAAACTCAGTCCAAGAGCTATTACTTGTGTTATAGACATAAACCATCGGAATAATCAGTCACCAGTGTGACTACCCGTGAGACCATGAGCCAGGGAGGCGAGAAAAATGGGAAGGAATTAAATGAGACTGCACTCGTAATCACTCACATAATCTACATTTAGATAATGCCTACAGATTATTGAGCACAGCAATAACTAACCCAATGTCCACATTAATGAGATCTGACTTCCCTCACCTCTGGCATAACTCGAGCATGAGACTGGGGAAACAGAACTGTGTCATCCACATTTATCTCTCAACAGTCCCCAGCATCAGCGTTAGTGAGCAGGGACATGGGCTGGAGATAAAGAATATCTGTGTGTTCTAGGCTGAGAGAGAGCAAGAGATGCACTGTGGGTTTGGCAGGGAAACAATTTGGATTAATGCGGGATGAGAATGGCTCTTATCTGTGACGCGGCTGAGATAACTTCATACTTCTGCTGAAAAACTCTCATGACGAGAGTGCAGGGGTGAGGCGGCCAGCTTGATGAAGCGGACCTCTACAACACTTGAAAATTTAGAAGTTTTCAGTTGAATTGTCAGGAACCTTTGCAATCAGGTGACCAAACAGGTGAGATTAGGGCAAAAAGGTCAAAAACTACAGTACAGGCCAAAAGTTTAAACACACCTTCTCATTCAATGTGTTTTCTTTATTTTCATGACCATTTACATTGGTAGATTCTCACTCGCGGGCAGTGGTGGCCTAGCGGTTAAGGAAGCGGCCCCGTAATCAGAAGGTTGCTGGTTCGAATCCCGATCTGCCAAGGTGCCACTGAGGTGCCACTGAGCAAAGCACCGTCCCCACACACTGCTCCCCGGGCGCCTGTCATGGCTGCCCACTGCTCACTCAGGGTGATGGGTTAAATGCAGAGGACAAATTTCACTGTGTGCACTGTGTGCTGCGCTGCTGTGTATCACGTGTGACAATCACTTCACTTTCTTTTCACTTTCTGAAGGCATCTCACTCTTGGCATTGTCTCAAGGAGCTTCAAGAGGTCGTCACCTGAAATGCTTTTCCAACAGTCTTGAAGGAATTCCCAGAGGTGTTTAGCACTTGTTGGCCCCTTTGTCTTCACTCTGTGGTCCAGCTCACCCCAAACCATCTTGATTGGGTTCAGGTCCGGTGACTGTGGAGGCCAGGTCTCCACTTTTTGTTAAGAACATATAACTCCACATGTGTTCACTCATAGTTTTGATGCTTTCAGTGCCTTCAATCTACCAATGTAAATGGTCATGGAAATAAAGAAAACACATTGAATGAGAAGGTGTGTTTAAACCTTTGGCCTGTACTGTATATAACTGCTAAAAACATCATGATGTACAAGCTCCAAGAAGCACAACCTAAAGAGCAATGATGGATGAGATCAGCAGATTTAGATGTCATCTACTGAGCTTCTACAATGAAACCCAGCTGACAACGGAAACTTGAATGAAATCTTGAGAGAAAATCGCGTCCTACACCGTCAATGAGGATAAACAGGAGAAGTGAATTGAGCTCGGTGTGAAGTAGGAAGCAGGAGTAACTGCACTGTCCACTGCTGTCCAGGTCCAAAATACAATCAAAGACAAATCAGGGTGTTACTCCATTCATGATCGTATACATTCAATTTACCCACGCTCTCTTGAGCACATACAGACACACCTCCTTTGACCCTGTCCTAAAAAGCTTATGCAAAGACCTGATATAAAGACCTCCAATGCATTTATTACACGTATTCCCTTCGTTTTTCCAATCCTGAAGACAACATCCTGCAGCGTTCAACAATGAGCTTATTTCTACACTGCAGCTTATTTCCAGAAAAATTCCTTATTGTCAAATGCCATCGAGTTCTATAGCCATGACGGCTGTGAAGAGGGCGATTTTCAGCTGATAGTGGGGAGGTGGAGGTAAAAATTGTCACACAAGAGACATTCCTCCCTGTGGATGGCTATCACTGTACACCAAGAGACGCATGACGTTAGGCTCTACACGTAGTTCTAGCTCCCCTGCTCTTGGTTCCCTGAAGAACTCAGACTAGAATAATAAATAAGGCCCCTGGACATGATGAGAGGATGATGTCCGTGGGAAATTGTACAATAACCAAGTGTTTAAAAAGACACATTCCTTTCTCTCTTTCAATCTCTTTTTTTTTTTTTTTGTTCCTCTTGCCTTCTTCCCACAGTAGATTGAAGACTACTTTTCCTAAAGACGAATATTTAAGTGCTTGCACATTTCAGCCATTTAGCAATTTGGGGCTAATGGCTTCAGGCTGAGGATGTTTCATTGGGGATACGGGGGGGACACGGTGACGAAGAATGGGGGCTAACAGTATGAAACAAGATGTGACAAAGTCACATAAGACCAAGCGATATTTTCACGCAGAACAGGCATTTTCACACAGACTCTACAAAGGATGCACTCCACCAGGCAAGAATCAATTTGAGCACCGGATGCAATACATTTTGCTGATAATAGTTTTGGACACAAAACAACCCCATAAATTCAGTGTGATTGTAAAAGGCACGACTTTTATTATAATATATATATATATAATTAAAATATTATACAATTTTATAAGTAGCACACAGCACATTTGTCCACATCCTTCATCTTAAATTAAGGTTTTCATCTCATTGTACGGGGAAAAATAATCATGGAACTGATGATTGAAGAACATGCAACCAAAAATGTTAAAAGATATGAGAAATATATAATGAAAATAGTAGTGTCATTTGATTAGTTTAAGATTTTTTAAATAATGGATTTATTTAAAATATATAATATATATATATATATATATATATATATAATTTTTTTTTTATTAATCCACCTTGTAATCCCTGCCTTTTAATGAATCAACCAAAGATTTTTTTAAAAATTTGTAATTTTTTTTATCATCATCTACAATTAAAAAACCTACAATAAGAGTGGAGTATTATTTCACAGAGGCATTTGCTGCTGGCCGCCGTCAGATTCATTCATCGCCTGCTGTGTTTAGCTCAGACGGTCTGTCACTCACGCCTGGACACGTCTAACATTGGCAATCACCCCACACCCACTGTTTTCGGTTGCGGCGTGGGCCACCTGCACATCTCTTCAGTCCACTACCCCCTATATTATCAGAAGATGGCGCAGCCCCAAACTCATGACTCAGCTTATTATAAACACAGGAGGAACTTCAAACGGCGCTGGGGTTGGTTTATTTAAGCGCAGAATGGGAAGAAAATGCTTTGAAGTGGAAAAAAAAAAAAAAACAGTCGAGCACTGGTACAGCGTACGACATGACACCCCCGCCCAGTAATTCCCCATTTACAGATAAAAGATCCTTTACGGGAAAGATGGACTCTCCGTGTCCCATGGTGTCCATTCATTCTTTCATCGAGGGTGAGAAAGCACATTAAGGAACCGTAAAATGAACAAACAGGCAAAATAAATTGAACAAATAAAACATCTAATCTGGAGGCCAAAAGAAATTAACTTTGAACCCGAGACCCACAACAGACCAGCGCCTCCTAAACGCGCAGCGCTTCCAACGACAACACCGATCCACCACTCCCGAGGCAGGCGAGGCAGAGGCCATCGCATCAGCCATTAGTCTCCGCCTCTCCGGCTGCCACACCGATAGGTGTCCATGTGATGGAGCGCTCAGGCAGACACATGTTTGGCCAGACCGGTGAGATCCCAGAGCTCCCAGAAATCGAACGTAACAAATGGCTCCCCTGAAATTTTAAACTTGCAGAGAAAATGTTTTCTGTCTAGACTTTTAAAAATCTCAAGAGGGATTACTTTAAGGATTTTTTCCCCCCAACTTTTTCTCTGATCCATACGCACTCTTCTTCTTTCCCCCCGTTGAAAACCCGCACCATTTTAGGGAATAAAAACGGAGTTAGGGCCGAAGACAGAGCCGCTGCTCTGCTCTGGATACAACAGGCCACAGATAAGGGACGCTTCATCCCCAGCTCGTCTCAATGTGACTCACTGAACCACTCTCAGGTTCACTCGGGACCACTCCTGAGAGAAGATGGATGAGATAAGAGTATGGAAGACAACTGGGACAAACGAAAAGATTCCATGCTCAGTTATTCAAAATTTCATAAAACATATTTCACGATGCACACCTCCATCGCCATTCAGAGAAACATGGTTAAATAGCACCAGTGTGCATTTTTAACAACCCAGGGAAGATCAGATGAGCAATAACAGGCTTCCTCTGGAGAGCCAGTTGCAGACACCATCCCCCCCCCCAGGCCTTATCAGCGTTTTTAAGTCCCTCAGACAGGCCAGACCTTAAAGAGGCTATTAGCACTCAGCGAGCGGCCTTTTATCTGCGCTCTCGTATACACGGGTACACAGGAAGGAGCGCGGCGCACAAACACATGCCCGCTCTGTGCAGTCTGCACGCATTTACAAGCGCGGCCAGCCGTTCTCCGCCGACCCACACCGTACCACCCACCGAGCCATGCATAACTCTCCAGAGGAAGGGGCCATCAGCACTGACAAGAGCTTTTACAGCTACCATGTGAGACTAAGTGCTGCAGGGAACTGGCTTAGGATCCCAAGGCTCGGGCGAAGCACTCGGCCGTTTTGGAGCACCGAACCAGAGTCCTTATTTTTTTTTTTTTTTGATTGTGAGAAATCAAATGGCAAAAAATGTTGAATTTATTTGGGTTTTTGGGGGCATAGCAACCAGGACCCAGAAATAATCACATAATATAAACGGCTAATTTGATTAAAACGTGAGGCAGCGGGCCGTGCCGTAAAAGGGGAGCTGTACGCGGGGTCGTTTGCGGTTTGGGTTAATGCTGATTAAGGATCCTGAGCAGAAAAGTCAGCAATATGAAACTAAAACAAAAATAATTACCTGAGGGGGTTCATGAGAAAAGGGGCTAGCAAGGCTTTCCCAAATGGGCTGTAATAAGAGAGCGCCATTTATCTTCATCGGAGGAACAAAACTCGCATGTTCTCGTTGCTGCCCCCCCGCCTCAAAAAAATAAGAAAGATTTGGGTGGACAACAAAAATAAAGGCAGGCTGGCATCTGCATGCAGGTCATCCATCTGGGGGAGGAAAGCGTTTACACAAAAACCCCAACGCCGTTTCCACCAGACAAATGGCTTGCTAGGCGGCCGTAAACAACATGACACATCGCCTTGGCCTGCGTTCTGTCTGTGAGTCTTTCATCTCCCCGCTGTTTTGTCTACAAAAAAACCAAAAACCTATCACCTCAGAAGGAGGATGCTACTTATCGGCCCGAGCCCCTAAAACAGTGATTAGAAACCACGATGAACCACCTGCGAGAACGCCTCCGAGGACAGCTGCTGCTGAGGGACACCGAGCTTCTCCAACACATCAAAAGGGTTGGAGTGAGGACAGAAGGCTTCTTATCCACTGTCCAGAGAACCGGGGAACCAGGCTTCAGGGGAGTGAGCTGCTCTGGGTCCCTCTTACACAACTATAAGTTACCTCTGGGTTTGGAGCCACTCAGGTCCAGGGCTCTCCCTCACAGAAACACCCATGGAGATGAGAGATTCAGTGGGGAGAAGCGTGTGGGCTCCCACTGCTGCCTCTTTCATGTGTAATTAATTATAGACAGCAGGGAGGGGGAAGGAATGCAAATCCATCTCTCTCTCCTCCCCGGTATCTCTAGATTTCTTGGCCTTGGACGTGGTCAGCTCCAACACACAGCTTCATCACGCAGTCAGGCCCATCGTGACCCCCGTGTTTTGGGTTGTAGTGGAGTTTGGTGTCGGCCTTGGCTGAGGAAGGACTGGCCCAGAGTGTGTCAGATAGCTGGCCCGTCCAGCGAAGCCGCATGTTGAGAAGTGAGGACACTAATGGGAAGACAGCATTCTAACTCGTCGTGATGCTGATGATTTGAGGGAAGGGGGGAAATGGCCAGCAAGACGCACGTGTTTCCAATCCTAAAGGTAAGAGGAGGAAGCACAATTGCAAAGGTGGAATAAGACTAATGAGACCAATATGGCATGTACTACACTCATCCACAGCATGACATGAGAACTCTTTAGATAGGCAAAGATCAGCAAAGATCTAACCACTTTGATTGTCACATCCCTTGCCACTTTTGTGTGAAGCCTTTTTTCACAATGGTATGTCAAAAGAAAAGACGTAAAAAAACCACCTGTCTCATGGTAACAGCATGAACGGTGTACAACTGGGTTGGGTTATTTCCCTGACTTTCCGCTGTGTGGAGGGAAGCTCCCTCCAACGATCTTCTCAACGCCTTACTATAAGCCATCACCCAAACCAGACACACACATACCATGAAAACACAACATCCTCTCTACACTGGCACATGTCCCCAAAGGGCCCAGGCCAGTGGAGGGCGTGAAATGGAATAAATGCGGGCAGTGATGTAATCCAACCAATAAACCCCACTCAGGTGCAGCCTGTATTTTCCTTGGAAGCAGAAGAAGCGGCCGTGAAACACTGAGGCATAAACAATATGGGCCGTGGTAACACTTTCGGCAAACATTATGTTGAATTGCTGTTCAAATAAACCCTGGCATCCTGACGAGCGCGCAGCTATTAAGGGAATGCGGGGAAACAAAAGCCCCGACGTCAGACGTGTTAACTGTGCGCCAGAGAACCTGCAGGAGTAACAGTTCGGGGCGGCTCTCCTTCTCACGCAGGTGTCCGAAGGAAAAAGGAATCCAAAGGTGTCACGGCTCAAATTTACAGTCACGTGACGTCATATACTTCATTTACTACAGGGAGTGTGAAGAATAAAATAAAATGGAAAAAATGGCCCAACATGGTATAAAATGGGAGAAGCAAGTGAAACACTGAACAATCCCAGGAGGAAGACAATAATTTACGATATGATTAATCGTTGTATTATTTTACTCCAGTGATTTGCCAAAATATTACAAACTTCAGAAATGACTTATTTAACTGACATGAAATTATTATTCTGTGGTGAAACATACAGAGAATTTACAAATGAAACACTGGAAGCCTTTAAAGTTGGAATCTATTCAATTTCAGATTATCAAGTTAATCGGTCCAAAACAAGTCTATAGAAATACATTATGCCAACTTTTAAAAAGCAAAAATGTTATAGAAGTTACATTGTTGATTGCCAATAACTGAGCCACAATGAAAACAAATTCATCTGAAAGCATTGACTTACTAACTGTGCTATACAAAGGGCAGTAATACGTCCATCTTGTGGAAACATTAACATCTATAGTCACATGCCGAGAGCGCAGAGGAGCAGAGAACTCTGGGAGATAACGCAGACGCTGCTGGCTCACCCGCCCATGAACTGCAGCAAACTCGTCAGTGCCTGTGATCGTATCTGTGGCTGTGAACTGACCTCTGCACTAGACACTCCCATAGCTTGGACGCGGAAGGCGGCTGCTCTACCGAGGCCGACTCCCCATCGGTTTAGATGCTTGGTGCCGATTCATGCTGGATGCGGTTAAATGAAGACGTGAATCCTAATTCGACCAAACCCATACGTTCGCATGCACCTAACTTGACATGGCATCAGGTGCTCATTTTTTCCTGATTATTCAGAGCAATCAATGAACACAATCATGATGTGAATAGCAGAAAAATATATAATTACTAGTAGAATATTATCGTTTATGGAACCTGATGCTTGAGGACCTTGCATGGGATTTACAAGCACATCCATTACCCAGATGCTGAGTACAAATGCAGTGCTCTTCTGATCGAATGCATTTTCAGTCATACAGACGCAGCAAAGACGAGGAAGAACAAAGAGGACAGCATCATCACCAGTTCATTACAAACACAGGTCATCCGCAATACAAAGGTTTGTCTGGTGTTACAGAGCAGACAAGGCTAGGTCAGGGAAGGAAATCACCAGCATAAATTAGACACAAGTTCAAGAAAACATTTCAGGCATGAACTTTGCGGAGTCCAACCTCATTGTAGAAAACGATAAAACACAAACGCAATTACAAGACGCTCGCTTTGAAGCTCTTACATGAGACATTTTGGACTGACTACTTCGAGGCTGTTATTATTTACAACTTTCCTCTGAACACTCTGCACCAAGCATCTATCTAGAAATCAAGACGTTTCTGCTTGGACGGCAAATTCGATAAAGAAAATTCCAAGTTAGATGTGCGGTGATAGTGGGGAAATTTAAGGTCTCCTTAACATGAGGAATAAATTCAAAGCGAAACACGGTGACACCTTTGGCAAACGGTAGATGATCTTATGGGACCGATAATTCTCACAAATTTAATACGCCCGGATAAAACCGGGCTGAATCATCAAGGGAGGATCCGAGAACAGAAATGAATGGGCATTTCCTGGCCTGACCCGTAACAGAGAAAAAAAAAGTGTGCGGTTCTAACGGTAACGGTTTAGAGACGGCTGACCGTCTCTAAACACCCTAAAGACGACATCAGATACCCACAGATGCCCTTTACTGCATGAGAGCCTTTCACTCCACAATGTCTTCTGGAGGGAGAAGACCAGGAGAGAGACGGGTATGTTGGCACTGGACTAACCACACAGCCAGAAATTCCTGGTTGGTGTGTAAATCATCTTCATTTTAATTCAAGAACTGGGAAAATACAGAGTTTCCCCAATCCATTGGCTTTCACACCTTGGTATGTTTGCTTTGGTCCGAATCAGTCGTGAGTTTGTAACACGATCATTTTCCTCTTGGTTCGTCACACATGGAAAAATCCAAGCGACGACACTGAATATGACGACAATGAAATGTACCCATAATTCACTGTTCTCAAATCACGTGATAGCGCTTGGTCCTGTTTGGGTAGAAAACGGTAGATGATCTTATGGGACCGATAATTCTCACGTGATAGCGCTTGGTCCTGTTTGGGTTCAGTACGCATCCGGAACAGAGTTGGCAGTTTGGTAAGTTGAGTTCAAATCGAGCACTGAAGGGGTAAAAGCGCCACTCGGAACCTACAGCCTCACGCTCCCATGCACACCAGGTGCACGCCAAGGTCACTGTACTACCACCAATTCATCTGACCTGTATGTGGGTGCTGCCTACGAGCCAATCAGAGACGTTGGATTTATTTCACATCGCCTCGACGCCCCGAGGCATCGAGGGGAACCTTGGGAGGTCGAACGAGCAGAAAGCCTCACCTCCTTTCCCTAATCCGCACACGGGGAACCACCACAGAGCAGGTTTATTTGAGTAGAAAGCTACCCCGGGCCATGTTTGACAGCTCCTCTGGCACTGTCATCAACAAATATTTATTTGGAGACGAGGGGACGTCTGTCCGGGGGGGGTGCACGGCTCTCCATTAAAAGCGTTTACATAAGGCCCCTGGTATCTGTGGATCACGGCCTGACACGCGGCCACGTGCGCCCCAGCAGGGCGAGGTGACCGATGACAGGCCACCGCAACTGATTGCGGCCATTTCCTTCTGACCCGTCCCCGCGTGCGCCGCTCGTTAGGAGACGCGCATTCCAGCTTATGACTTATTCCAGCTCGCATTTCTCCAAATAAAGCGTGAATGTAAATGTTTGAGGTGAAAATGGATTTGCTTCACCAGAGGAGCCAATGACAGGGCCTCTCCCCAACACTGCAGAGTAACAGATTTGTGCTTCAATGATTCTCAACAAGCTAAAAAACCCCTGCAATTAGAGAAAGAACAACACGACCCGGCCGCTTTCACGCTCCCGACCTCTCCATCATTTCCCCGTTCCACTGTTCGAAAAGCGCGAACACAAACACTTCGTACCAACACACATGTGTCGACATGACACACGACTACTATGTCAGAAATGTTGTAATTAGTCATATTCTATCTTTATAAGTATAAGTGATAAAGTGAAGTGATTGTCACGGTGCACACAGTGAAATTTGTCCTCAGCATTTAACCGATCACCCTTGGTGAGCAGTGGGCAGCCATGACAGGCGCCCGGGGAGCAGTGTGTGGGGACAGTGCTTTGCTCAGAGGCACCTCAGATCGGGATTCGAACCGGCAACCTTCTGATTACGGGGCCGCTTCCTTAACAGCTAGGCCGCCACTGGCCCTTAATATAAAGACGAACCTACTGCTAAGTTATTGACTCACTTAGTCACTGTCCATAACCTCCACCACAGGGAGCACGGCATTCACTCTCTCTCTCTCTCTCTCACACACACACACACACACACACACACGCGTTACGGTCACCAATCCGCCTACTGTGCATGCCGGAGCCCGGGTTTGAACCAGCGAACTTGGTGGCGAGAGGCCACAACAGCAGCAAATTATTACTTGCAAAAAGTAAAAAGCACAGGATGATTCTGATGTGTCGAGTAACTGGATAAATGCAGAGAAAGTTAAACATTTCTACAGTCTGAAACGCAGCTTTTAATTTCTTGCTGTTCATTGGGGACCCACTTCCTGATTAAATGCCGTATTATTTTGCATCCTCCTCCTTTGCCTCCCAGCCTACCGACCGTGGGGACGGTTCAGGATTTGATCCCACAACTTTCCCATTACGAGTCCGCTTCCTTACCCGCTTGGCCGCTGTGCCATGCAGCCCTGGACCTATGCGGTAATACCAACGGCATGAGGATCAGGGTACACCAGACGCCATTAACAGGAAGTCTGAATAACCAGGATCCCACTGCAGTTGCAACAGATCTGCAAGCAATTACCAATTTACAACAATATCCATCAGTTACAGGTGTACTGCAGGACGCAGCCTTCGTCTGGCCTAGAGACACGTTTCACAATATGAAAACAGCGCGTGAAGTCCTGCCAAAAGAAGCGCCACAACACGTCACACTTCCTGCGAATCAGACATTTCTTTTGGACAGACATCTGGCTTCTGCAAGGAAGACCAGTCGCCACGGTCTGAGCATCCGTAGTCCACTCTGGCGCACGGGAAAACTCGCCACAGGGGGGCAGTGATGTCACAACAAATTTGCAAAGGTCAGGAAGGCGTCCTCATTAAACGCCTGCCTGAAAGCGAGGTTGTGTGGAGAGAGCGGCTTGATGGGAATGGCACACACAGCTGTAAGTAGAGCAGGAAATAACACAAAAGATTAAGGCGGCCGAGTGTCAAACAAACCCCTTTAAAAAATGGCCGCAAGAGTAGCACTTTCAGACCACCCAACTCTCACCTATAACCCGAGAGTTCAGCGCGGCTTTTTTAAGGCTGTGGCTTCTTGAAGTGTTTACCGCCGTGAATGGCTTTTGCCCACATTTGTTAGGAATGTTTTCTATTAAGCGGGGCACAAGGAGGAAGAGGCAGCCCTAAACCTCTCACCTTCAGCAGCTGAAGCATTGAAATGGATTTCTTTCTTTTTTTTCCATTACAGAAATTCTGAAAAAATTCCATTAAACCAATTTTAAAAGAAAACATGTGGTTAATATAGTATATTAAGGTGAGAGGGCGCAATATACCAATAAAAACGTATTCGTTGAATAAGCCGCTCAAATGAAATAATTACATTAAATACTGTAGAATGTAAAACAGATAAAAAATCAAAGAACCTAAATACAATTTTCACTTTTAAACACATCCTGCATTCTCTGTGGTCTTTTTTTCAGACCTAAAGCCCAGTTTGCTTGCTGTAGGGTAGGACGGCCAGGAGAACCTGAATGATCCCAATAAAGGTTCAGAAAGCCTTAATAATATTTATTAATATTTATTCTACTGGGCACCCAACAAGAGATCGTGTTCTTGTAGGGCACTTCCATACCACCTTAAATATTTGCCCCGCCCTCCTGGGCTCTGCAGCCCCCTTTCTCAGCCTTATCCTGTCTGGAAAACACATCCAAAATGGACCGTTTAAACCAAAATATGGCACCGATCATTATTTAATTATGACTTGAAAGACAAATTAAAGCTCAGTGTAAAAACCTCCCAGATCTGCATAATTTACAGTAAACGCTGAGCCTCATAATGGCAATTTGACAAGTGTTTTTGCACATCAAACGTGCCTGTTAATTACTCGTGTGCATTTAAGCAAAGACCGCATGCAGCCTGAGCCGGCCGCACACTTTCAACTCCAAAATGGTGTTTATTAAGCTACCCTTAAACCCCCAAATTCTTGGGACAGCCGTAATGAGCAGCAGTTTTAATGTGCGGTTCTTTTATGTTAGTCACTTTCTGCGTACGCCACAGGAGTTTGAGGCGCTGCACTAGCATTAAAAAGCATTGGACTATCAGACGTGGATTATTTATTTATTTTATTTTTTCATAACCCAAAAGCAACAATAATGAAAATAGGCATCACTTAAAAGAAGCAGGGCAGTGGTGGTGGCCTAGCGGTTAAGTAAGCGGCCCCGTAATCAGAAGGTTGCCGGTTCGAATCCCGACCCGCCAAGATGCCACTGAGCAAAGCCCAACACACTGCTCCCCGTGCGTCTGTCATGGCTGCCCACTGCTCACCAAGGCTGATGGTTAAATGCAGAGGACACATTTCAGTGTGTGCACCGTGTGCTGTGCTGCTGTGTATCACAATGACAATCACTTCACTTTTTTTTTCACAAATTACCGTAGAGTTTAAACCGCTCAGGTACTCAAGCGTACCTCAATGGCCATATGAAGCACCGACTGTATAGGCCGTAGCTCACACAGCAGCTGAACAGTAGACTACGCATCTTTAAAAAACAGGACCGAGAAACGTTCACGGCCCACAGAAGTCCGGAGCTCCTTGAACGACTGAGTCACTGCATCTGCGCACGGAGAGACGAACAGTAAACAGCAGGAGCAGTAAAAGCTCGATGTATCACAGCTTTCCATCGCAATCACTCTCATGTGGTGTCTCTTAAATGAGGCAGAGAGGGTGGGGGCGGTGGTGGAGTTGTGGGTCGTGGGTGCGAGCGAGAGAGAGAGAGAGAGAGAGCCCTGACGGTTTGGGCCGTAAAAGCCGAGCCAAGTCGCGGATCGTCAGAGAGGTTTATTATGCATCTGATCCAGGACCACCCTACCTCGGCCTGCTGTTGATCCCTCATGGCAAGGGCCATCAATTTAGCCGATGTGGGTTCAGTCCATTACCGACACCGCACGTCACATGCTTGTGTCCCATCCAAACCGTCACCAAGCTGAGTTGCATATCTTTACCAGAGAGTCGTGGAAGTGAGTCACGGAGCTGTGAACATCCTGCTTAAAGTGTTTTTCCCTCCTCGGACAAAGATTGGCACCCGGGCCAGAAAAAAAACGAATGCGGCACTCGGTAACGCCATGTCAGTGCGACAAACATAGAACAAGACGTTTTCAGTAAACACAAACACACACATTCATTCAATGTGTCCCATCCAACTCACTTAGTCACACAAGCTGTCATTTTCCCCATCACACAGTAGACAGTAGCGTCACCGCAGCTCTACAAGCTGCTGACATGTCCAGACGAGCAAACCGCCTCGCCGCTCAGTCCACTCAAACCACATAAATAATACCAGCACTCTGCTGCTGCCATCCGTTCATTAGCAGATCGTTTTACATTTTCTGCATGAACACACACTGAGGACACGTCCCACAATGGGGCCTGGCGGTCAAGGAAGCAGTACCGTGAGGGGTTCGAATCCCGAGCCGCCAAGGTGCCGCTGAGCAAAGCACCGCCCCCACACACTGCTCCCCGTGCGCCCGTCATGCCCACTGCTCACTAAGGGTGATGGTTTAAAGCAGAGGACACACTTCATTGTGTCGCCGTGTGCTGTGCTGCAGTGTTTCACAATGACAATCACTTCACTTTCACTTTACTTCACACACAACACATCTAAGCTTGCAACTTGTGCAAACAATACAGAACAAATTATAAATAATCCAGATTATTGTAATTTGTGAACTTTACGGTTTAAGCAGGATCCTTGTGTGTGACAGACAGACAGACCAACACACAGGTTACCAGTAGAGGGCGACACTAGGTCAGTGGTTTGTTAAGGAACCGTGCCAACGTCCTGCAGCAGCAGGCGCTTACACGGTTTCACACACGCTCACACAATTACTGCCTATGGCAAGCTCTCTCACCCACTGTAAGCCTCTGCTGATCTCTAGTTTGCTTGTCCATGTATGTTGCAGATATTTCAAGTATTAAGATCATCCAGAATTGTAAATACATTTATACAATCAATCTCTTCCCTCTTCAATGGGAGGAAACTCCCCCCGCCCTCCTTCTTCTGGTTGATAGGAGAGGTGTTAAAAGCAGGTGGGGCTAGTGGGCAGCACCATGGGTTTATGGGGGAAAAAGCCGTGCCCACTGACCATAATCCCATCATGTGGTGGCTGTGACGGGACCCCCTGAGCCCCTCGCGTCTGCCTCTTATCACACCAAGCAGAGGAGGGGTCAGCAGGTCACAGGGGTCGCCCACTCGGCCAACACTTATCAGCCTGACATTAATGCTAATGCCTCTGACTATGGGTAAGTGCTCTCACACACACAATCACACTTTTATAGTATTTTAGATGGGATTAAGGCATGTAGGGTGTCTGCAGGATTAGGCAAGTTAAGACATAAAAGAAGACAAGAATAAAGGCAATTTAATTCCACGATAAAAAACCTGGAAACCCAGGTAGAATGTCTGTGCCTCTGAGAAGTTTTAGGCAGCAGCATCTTAATATATATAACAGCCAATGGAAAAAAACGCTTTTTCATCAGATGGAAAATATGTATATTATTTCAGGATTGATGTCAATACATCATTCAATTTTACGCAGTTAGGGCTAATCTCCCGATCTCGCCCTGTACACTGTAATTTGTCGCAAAATTTAATTTTTATGTGCTGGTGAACGGGGCTCTTGAGACGACACGATGAGCCACAGGCACAAAGAATTGTATTCAAATATATTAAAATTGTGCCATATATGTGTGTGTGTGTATATATAAAATGGTTGAATGCTCATGATAAATTTCTGGACTATTAGCTATGGTCAAACATTCTAACTGAAAAGTATCCTCAGTTTTTTTTCAATTATATAACTACAATTAATAATACAATTAATTTTTTTTATTAATTTTTGTTGTGCCCCTTGAGTTTGACAGCAATATATAATTTGTGGTTTGTATTCTTATTGGTAGTCATTTACCTTGGCTTTGCACTGGGCCATCAGTGAGCAAAACAAACTGTTTTCAGTGACCTTAAACACACACACACACACACACACACACACACACACACTCACAAACACACACGCCTTGACCCACTCTGGCTGGGGAAATCCCTCAGACACAGTCAGGCCAGTCTGTCATTACTGTTCATTCACTCACAAACACAAGCAACGGCACATAACTCCACACACACGAGTCCAACTCACACGCGCACTCACACACTAATTACACACTTCAAGACCACTTTGCAATTACGTCCTATGTTTGTTATGTGAGCCGCAGAGCATGATTGCTTGTAAACAGTTGTTTACTGCTTATTCTATTTTTAAAAAAAAGAAAAGAGAAGAGACGTTCTCCAGACCTACGACTCCCATCAGAGGGGCGAGTGTATGTGTTGGGATACACATGTGCAGATAACACACGAATGGATTTAGTGTTTGCACCTGGTGACGATGCCCCAGCACTACCCTCTACCAGACCTGCCAGTGACACGTTTAAAAAAGAGCAGACGCCCCCGCTGTCAATCACACTCCTCCATTCCTTCCCCTCTGTTATCTCCCCTAATCCTCGTCTTCCCTCATCCCTCTACTCGTTCTCGCCACTCTTCTCCAGTCCTTCACATATCAACACTCTCTCTTGCGCTCTGTGTGTGTGTGTGTGTGTGTGTGTGTACACATGTACATGTACAAAGAGAGCAAGGAGGAACAAATGATGGAATCCAGGGTTCTGATTGCAGTAATGATCCGAAACTACTTCCCTGGCCTGGGGAGAGGAGTCACAGTCCAGACACACACACAAGGTTAAAACACACAAACACACTACAGGCCCCAAGGTCTGCTAGTCGTAGAATGACCTTGCTGGGGTCACAGACAGACCAACAGACACGGAGAGCTACTGACCCACCTGCGGCTGGTTATCCTGCTGACCCTCTGCACTTGCCGCCCTGCCCAGACCCTCGGCTTTAATCTACACCATTCACAGAGCAGAGGGGAATTATTTTACCACTAGTAAGCCAGCTAAGTAACAGCTAATTTCAGGAGGCAAGACTTTTTTTTATTTTCATTTAACCCTGACAGCGGGGAATGCAGTAAATTCTTATCACACCCATCTTCACGAAACACACACTCACACACACACGTGTGGTGAAACAGTGGCCTTGGTATGTCAAAAGCCCTTCAACACATTCCAGAGCCTTCATTTAATTGGGCTGTCAAACAGGCACATGACAGGGCAGCAGAAAGGTGCAAGGCCCCCAGTCCTGCCACGGCCGAGTCCAGCTCAGGAAAGGTGTGTCTGACTTACAAAGGAACGTGCTGGAAAAGCACATAGACATAAGCATACAGACAACAGAGAGAGATATACGCTGCCCGTCCAAAAAAAAAAAAAAAAACGACAGATAACTCATGGCCATGTGCGGCCATTTCCCCACACACACAATGCGGAGAGAACTCAAGGGATTGGTACTAAACTGCTGAGTAGCCTTGAGAAAACCTCTGATCAGTGAGGCTTCGGTTTGGTAGGGACTCTGGATCATGCGGTCTGATAAGTCCAGATTTACCCGGTTCCAGAGTGATGGTGCATCAGGGTAAGCAGAAGCACCCATCATGCCTGGGTCCTACTGTACAAACCTGTGCTGTGATCTATGAGTTGGTCAGGTCTTGGTTCGGCAACGTTATGTCCCCAAAGAACAAGGTGAACTGACTACATGAACCTACGGAATGACCGGTCATTACACCATTGACCTTCTGCCCTGATGATATGGGCATGTTCCAAGATGACAATGCCAGGCTTCATCAGGCTCAAATAGTGAAAGAGCAGCGGTCTGATGGAACCATCTCATCTCTACAACAGAAGCTCATCAAACCAATGGTCACAAGTTAATGTGTTTCGCAAAGGTCCAACGAAATATTTGCGTATTTGACTTTTATTTTATTTATTTTTTTTGACAGGCAATGCACATAGAGAATAGGAATCATTGTTTTTTTTTCATCACAGTCATATGACTTGTGACTAGCATAGCTTGGCTTCCAAAGACTGGTACTTACACACACACACAAATACACGTGTATTCAGTATATTGCAGCATTGTAGTTTAAGCACCTCAGTATCCCATTTCATCCCATTAGTTCCTCTACTGGTAACATCCAGAGCCCACGCATCCAGCCTCCCAGATCCCGGCCTGAGATACTAGACACATGGCTCCCCACACACACTCACACACACTCACACACACACACACACACACACACACACACACACACACACACCTGAGACCTGAGCTCGGTTACTTAATACTCCCGTAAGCCCATCTGAAAATGGATAACAATGTGCTTCTGGGATAAATCAGCAGCGTGGGACAGTGCTAACCATATACATATATAACAGCGTGCGGTGCGAGCGCAGTGCCACTGGCGCAGAGATAATAAAGGCGGATGAGAGCGGCGCTGTCTGCACCTCCAGACACCGGCCGGCTCGGGTTACGGGGGAGAGCCGGGGCCTGGGCCGCACTGTGGCCCCTGCGGCCGTAACTCTCCGGGCCTCGCCGCTGCCTCAGCCGCGGGGTAACGGGGAGAGGGGCGGTGGAGACGCTTTCCAAAATACGGGGCTCCCGTCACTCCCCTCCATTAACATTCCCGACCCACCTGCATGCACGGAGTGTCTGAGGGGGAGATGGCAGGAGGAGAGGCCAGGTCACAGGAGCCATGGCTGGGCCCTAAATCACGCAATCCAACACAGAGATCTGCTTATGTGTGGTGTGTGTGTGTGTTTAACAAAGAAGACTTAATAGACACAGGGTTGCCTAACTGTTGCCCACATCACCTAAATCAGTTTCATGTAAGTGTATTCTAAGACGTAGACTACCAGTTATAAGTTTATAACACCTAAACATTTATGGGTCTTTCCTTTTCTGACTATTGTTACATTTGAAAACACAACTGAAGACACAAAAATGAAAAATTTTTGATTTAAGTCTCTCCAAATCCAGGAGCTTTTGTTGATAGTATTTCAAACTCTTGACTTGGTATTAGTACTTGTTTTTTTTTCTTACTTAAATTCAATTCGTTTTTACTTATTTCAATCAATCAATCTTTATTTAAATGGCACTTTTTAGTTATTTGTAACTTCTAGTTGCCAAATTTTCTAAAAACATATTTTGATATTCTTATAAATGCATCATGGTATTTGAATACACTGAATTCTTTGTATATGGTACTACTGACTTTAAAGACCTTTGACTTGACTTCTCTCCACCACCTAACATTAACACATTCACTCGTGTTGGCTATGTGTGCAGAGCAGTCTTGAAGGTAAAAAAATTGGATTCAACTTTATTTTCTTTTAACCAATTCCCTTTGGGATTAATAAAGTTTTCTGTTTCTAGATTTATCTAGCTTCTTCATCATAGTCTTCATAGAGAATGTGCGCCCATGAGATATTGTGGGCTGAAGAGTCCACCTTATTGATGTGTGTGGTATTACCCGTGTGGTGTATGTGTGTTGATGGAACCCAGTGCCCTGGGTTTCGCTGTGGTCTCAGGAGACCATCCCCGTCCACAGGTCAACGGCAGAGTTCAGCAAGGCCGAGGGAGAGCAGCGCGTTGGCCATTAGCGCTCCTCGCTTCAATCACTCTGACCACAAGCACAGGCTATAAATCTGCTCGGTGCTGCAGGCCTCGGCTCTTTCAACCTCCGCCACAGCTTCACGGGGAGGGGAAGTGGCGAAGCAGACGTCACACAAACAAACCGTGGATGACGCGGCTTCCTTTTTGCAGCGCACGTTTGGTGCTCAGTGGCAGAGACTGACTCATCCTCGATTCACCGTGCCGGGCACGGGGTTCGGCTCTGGTGCTAATTAAGCCGTCTGTGCTGACAGTAAGCGGAGAATTCTGCGGAGGGCCCAAAATCACAAACTGCTGTGTAAAGCCCAGGTCCAGGTGCCGCAGCCATCCCGCCAGCGCTACCAGCTTCCCGTCAGGAGCCGTCTGGAATCGAACCGCAAGCTGTCGGGCTGTCTGTCTGAGCGGTCACATGACCGACTGCATGGGGATCCAGAGGCTGGTTCCACGTACATAAAAAAAAAAACAAAAAAAAACACTGGCCTTTTTACACAGGCAGCAGCCATGTGCGGCATCAGCAGAAATGCAAATATCTCAGTGGTAACTGCTAATGCCTTTTCTATTAACCAGGTCATTTAATACCTATGAGCAAATGTAAGGAAGCAAAGCGGTCGATTAAATTTTCGCACCTATCACCTAACCAAATATTATGGGGTCATGCTTAAAAAAATAGACCCTTTCTATTTTTCCTTCCTTTAAACGAAGGTCAGACGTACAGACGTGGAAAAACATTAGGCCCGGGGTGGGAGGCAGGACAACATGAATGCACCCTTGCAGAAGCGCAGTGAGGCGATGGAACAGTGATGTAACCCAGGTGGGAAAATGCAGAGGGGCTGCGGCAGACCGCCGCATTCGTACGCAGGGGAGATATTAGCCGCTGCACACACGTGCGAGTCTCATGCCCACAATAGGGCCCCAGTAGGTGTTAATTATTAGTAGTATTCACCAGGGGGTAAATACTGTGCTCAGCCTTCATTCTTCCTTTTAATATGCCCTTAAATGTAAACTGTGAGGAGTGAGGAGAGTGTGTGTGTAGGTGTGTTTACACACTTCATCCTAATCCTGTAAATACATGACAAACCCCTCTTGTGATAAAGGGTGGGGGGGGGCGAGTTTTGAGAGAAGGCTGAGAAATGGCCCACAGCACTCTGGACACACATCCATCAATGTTTAATCATATACAACTCACGCCGCCCCGTAAGCAACACCCGCCACGGCCAAGACACCCACCGCGCACGGGCAGAGTAAATGTTTGGCGGTGTGTGAAGGGTCCACTGATGGCTGAGTGACGTAGAGGGCAGGGACGTCCATTAAGGCCACTCGAGTGCAGAAAGAGACACATCAGCCCGGTTTTAGACGTGTTTCGCCCCTGTTTAGACACGCATTCTGAGAAACGACAGGAGTTCGTTTGGAAATACCCCAGGATCGCTGCAATATTCCGGAATTCTTCCCGAATACCCAAAAACATGGAAAGCCTTGTCATCTACACCACAAATGGGCCCGAAGCAGGTTTAAGCCTTTGGAAGACAATACATCTTCTACAAACACTTCACAGCTTGGTGGTGTTGAAAGCTGAAAATGACAAAAAGGCGTCCAGAGAAGTGGATTTTGTTCAGAGGAGTATGTGTCCGTACCCCGAGAGCGTGCTGAACTGCACGGACACGGTAGCAACGCTCACCGAGCGAGTGAAGGCCCACATGCGGCGTCTCGGCGCTCCATCTCTCCAGCTTCCCTGGTCGAATAGAGTTTGTGATATGATTTAATGTCAAGAGATTACCCTGCCAGTCACTCTGGCACACGTCCCTCCCGTTTGGTTCTTTGCAAAGCGGGCGTGTGGCTGGGAGACGGAGTCAGAAAGAAAACGGGGTACCGGTCTGGGACTCATAAGCCCGGCAATGCCTGAGGGGGAATTAGAGAATTTTCCCGGTCCAGGAGCTGTCGGCTTTCCTCGGGGGGATAAATACGTGCAGACAGCGAGGAGAGTTCTCCTTCCGACAGCCTGTCACCGGGACAAATGAAAGCGGTTTCTGGAGCGACCGGTCACCGCCAATCGCACCAAAGGCCTATGGAGTCCCATCAGTCAGCAGATGCGGTGTTGCCTTGAGAGTCGCCGTTGATGGCAACGCATTTCAGAGTGACGTGGCCGCGCCTGCTGCATTATCTCTTTTTCTCCGCTCGGCTCCACCTTAGCCTCCCTCGTTCTGGAGAATTCCACAGAGCTGTGGTGTCACATTCCATCCTGGCCAGGAAAAAAAAAGTCCCTTTGGTTCCTACTAGCTGATTCCCTTAATTACCGACCTTTAATTCCAGCGGAGCTGTGAGAAGTCCCCGTGAAGCCCGCCCCCGGCAACATGCTGTAATTAGATTAATTAAGTGCATCTTAACCTGCTGCTCTGAGATTAATCCCACGTCACTTTCAAGGATTTACCACAAAGCGCTTTCTTTCCTGTCCCACTCTCGGCTCCACCGTGTTCCACCGCCTATTCGGCATTTAATCTCTCTGTCATTGACAGGACATCAGTGGCCAGCGCCTCACGACTCAGCAAGCGAGCCGCCCTGCGGGGCCCTGGGAAAGTGGGCCCTTGGTCAGGCGAGGAGGAAGCTAATGAGTCCAGCCTCTGTCCCAGTGTCCCACAGCCATCGCATGTTTTGATGGCTTCACTCAACCAAGGAGACACCAATTAGTTCCGCTACCAGCACAGAAAACTACCTGTTGCATTTGGCCTGCGCAACTTAACTTTGGTTATTAGCAGTGATGAATCAGTAACTCTAATGGTAATATGAGACTATGAGGAACTGGCTTCCCATCATGAGGGGAGTGGAAATAATGAAATACTGAGGCAATGATGAGGATCAGAGGGCAAACCACAGCAACCTCACCTTATCAGGTACTGGGCATTATGAAAAATAGTAAAATGAGATCAAGATAAAAAAAAAAACATTAAAATATATTTAGTTTTTTAGTAATAATAAATAAATAACATTCAAAAAAATGACAAAAGTGAATAATGGCTCATTTAAAGTTTGATAAATAGGTAAACATTTGTTTGATTGAATATGGACATATATATATAGTATACTGTATATCTTAATAGTAAATGTATTTACTTTGAATCTGGTTCCTCTTAAATAATAAAGTATTATCCATTCATGATTGCCCCACACAACTCTGACATCTTGGGGGATTTGTCCATTTATTAAATCCTTATAATGATTAATAGCCTCCTTTTAACTCATAACTACTGTTAGAGTGCAAGCAGAACGATCGGTGAGGCTACCTTTCAAAATGAAGGCTCATGAAGCTCTGGCTCAAAGGCTCATGTCTGCTGATTACGTGATCCAAAGTAGCCAATTGCTCTGATTGTGCTGTGACATTTGATCTGAGTTTCTGGAATGCGGGAACCTTTGATCAAAGGACACGATTAGACATGGTTTAAAAAAAAAAAAAAAGAATTTGACACTTAGCTACTTAGGCCTCTGTTGTCCAAGTGTAAATTGTCTTTACACTACATGCAGGATTACCAGCGTACAACTCAGAGACAAGTCAATGCATACGGCCACTAGGCGAGCTCCAGGAGCTTAAAAAGCCAGAGCAGAGAAAGCGGAGTGGGCGGTCATCCTGTGCTGCCCAGCTTCAAGTAGAAACACTCTTCAGTAGGGAGGATGAAAAGAAGAAATATAACAGAACAAGCTGGTGAGGGGGAAATATAATGGCTCTCTCACAGAAGAGTTTAATTTATAATTACTCACACTAATGACTCGGCAGCCGGAGAGCACTTGAATGGTTAGTTAAAGCTCTCGGGTGGACTTACATAAGGCATTCGCTGAGTGTATTTCTGACAAACATTAAAAATAAATTGCACCTTAGTGGGAAATGAATCTCCGTGCCCTGGGAATTGCACTACACCCAGTAGCTGACAAGCAAGATCAAAATTTTCCAGCTGTGCAGTAGCCAAGGGTATGGCCCCCTTTACAATGAGAGAGAGAGAGGACTTCATTTTCCCATGATTCAAAAAGCCTGGATACCGAGGGGAAATGAGAAGGCCACCAGTGCGGGAGAGATGACCATTTGTTTCTCAGTAATGACGGCAGATAATAAAAGGAAGGAAAGCCCTCGGCTTCAAGCCAAACTCTAGAGCAGAGATATTACATAGTTTGAATTGTGGATGCAATGCAGTTTTTTTTTTTTATTTAAACTAAACTTATATTCACCAGTAAAATTATAAAAAATTATAACAGAAAGCAAACATTGCATTATTATTTCAGATATTACTCTCTGCATATGTAGGGGACTGTATAAACAGTGAATAGAACCAAATTTTTTTTGTTCCTTTCTTTTCCTAAATCACACCAAAAACTTTCTGTACTCATATTTCCAAAAAAAAAAAAATATATATATATATATAATAAGAATTATGTCTTTTTTAGACAACTCAAAACAAAATTATTTGGAAAAAATAATTTTAAAAAAAATTCCCAAGTGCTGCTTCCCTCCCTCTCCCTGCTACTCATTCCCCCAGACAAGAAACAGCAGCGACCCCGAACGACCTGCTTTCACACTCACAGGGCCCGAGCCGACTCCCGATGATAGCGGCTGACACTTATCTCCAGGTTGATTTGAGCGTGACCACTGTAGGCCCTTCAAGCTGCAGCTAAGCTGTGCCAAGATCAGCCTTGCATCCCCTCACTCCCGCGCCTCCCTAAGCAGTGTGAGAGTGTGTTAAGTGGTCCAAAAAATTTACCCTCCACAGATCCCAGTGATGAGCAGGGAGTCAGACTCAATGCACTACATGGCATGCCATGTCCAATAAACTGCCTGAAAAACAAAGTGCTAATAGTATTTCTGATAAACAATGTGCTGCCAATTTTTCAATCATAAAATTAATAAAAGAATTACAGGAAGTTAATTTTTTCCCCGAATAGGATTCCACCAGGGGATCTTTCTGCCAAAAGAGAAATTTTTCCAACAAACTGAAACACAGTGGAATTATAAGCGCTAAAAAAAAGGGCAAAATCAAGCCACTATCTATGAATCAACTATTTAACTTTTTTTATTATTAATATATTTATTGGTCATTATTGATCATTAACAAAATGTATAACAAAACAACAAATCAATACCGGAAAACAATAAGTCTAAATACAGTATAACCCAACCTGATTATATTTATTACATAAAACAAAAGAAAAACAAATAATCCAAAATAACAAAAAAATTATAAAGTAAATTAACAACAATAATACTTAATATAATATTAATAATACTGATAGGGAGGGGGCTCAGTCTGTCAACTGTTTATCTTAATGTGAGGGCCAGCAGCAGCTCACCCACATGCAGCTGTTTACAAAGGAACATGCCTGGAGGCCAGGGCTCACGGTCATCACAGGAAATTGCACCGCTCTCACTATTACTTCTGCTCAGGTGAACACAGTGGATTTGGGGAAGCTTCACAGGTAAGCTGAGAATATCAAAATCATGGGAGAAGTTCTAAAGCCATTTAGCAAAGTCCATTAGGACCAGATCGAAACATGTAAATAGAACCAATCAAATGTCGGTGGTGGTCTGAGGGAAGACCACTGTGATTGAGAATGCAGAGGGAGCTTCACAGACATTTAATGAAAAAAAACCTCACGCAAAGCTGCTGGGTGCCAGCATGCCCATATGGAGATCAGATTTCAGGCTGGAATGAGTAAAGATGAAGGGGGCAGGGGGGGGCTCCAGAGGGACCGGGGTCTCAGGAGCAGCAGCAACACCATCCCAGATCAAAGAGCAAATGGGTTCCTGGTCCACCTGCTCTCATTACTCTTCACAGGGAACCCACCTGGTCCAAATGTCTAGAAGCAGGTTCCGTCCCTCAGCTCGGCCACACCTACATTTACATTTCTGTTGAATTCTACTCCAGACACCAAAAACACACTTTTATAAAAAAAAAAAAAATGACAACGATTTCAAATTCAGCCAATCTCACAAACACACACACACACCCCTGTACAATGGTATTCCCCAGACTGCACACTGATGTAACTTTCAAATTCCAAAACAACAACTTAATACGTTCTCAGTGAACAGCCAAATCCAACTGGCAACGCCGGAAATGCTTGCAGATGTGCCGTCACCCTGTACAAAGACGCCTGCTGTTTCTGAGGGCTTAAACATTTCTGCATGACGCGTGTCGATTGTCAGCTCAGGTGGATGACGAGTCCCGAGAACTTTAATTAAACTGTCACCTGCAACGAGTGTAAAAAGGAGGAGCACTCGACGTCTGCTTGAGGGGGCCCGGTTCCTTCAGAAATTAACACGGGGCTAGCCGGGTTCATTATTACCGAGCCTGGCTCTGATTAATTCCTCGTAGCTGGTGCTATTCTGTTTGAGTTGAGATTAAAGATGACTTTGTTCCTGTATTCCCACAGCTTGCCGGGTATGGTAAATAGATCAAAACGGCAGGCTTTATATGGAACATCTTTAACATTTGCTCCGCTCTCCGTGCATTTGATTAAATGTAACATTTCGAAATCCCCCAGTTCTGAGAGAAACATAAATCATTGTCTTGCAGCTGCTGGCGGGCCTGGGGAGAACACATGCACTCCCCTCTCACTCGCTCAAACCCCACCCCCCCACAGGCAGCTCTGCTCCTACGATCATGAAGCCCACCCCGGGATGCCCTCCCAACCCCTTCTCTGGGGACGGTCAGGAGAACACCTGCGAATTCACAGGCCAATATCGGGGATGGAGGGAAGGAGGGGGGTCGTAACCCCTTCCCATCAACCCACCCGTAGAATTCCGCCCGTTCAAACCCAAGGGAGCAGATCCCCCCGCCCCAAAATTACAGGAGCTTACGAATCTCGGTGGTTCTCTGCGCCACCACTGTAAAACACACCATCGATTTTTGAATCACGCATGAATCACGTTCGGCTAGTGCGTTGCCACAGGCATTTTCTCATGGTGGCAGATCCGTCTGGAAAGGCGGCACAATTAGGAGTACAGTTTAGGCGCTCTGATCCAACTCACTCACGATCTACAGTAAAAGTTTAAGTATATGATATTATTATATTCTGCAGTGTCCTTAAAAATAGATTTTTCAAAGGCACAATGCTCTGTTTTTTTTTTGTCATTTTGGATGATAAATCCAACGCCTTTAATTGAGTTTAATTTATTAGTGTGTTCCAACCTCAGCCTCATTAAATGAAAACATATTGGTCTGGGTCTACGGCAGTTTTGCAAGTGCACAACTCCCATTTTCTAAGTAAATTGGAATTTCTGATTTAATTCAGTGGTAAATAATTAGATACAAAACAGATGTAGGTGGCCAAATTCAAAAGGCCGCCCATCTCCAACAAGGGACTTTGTGGAGAGAGATTAGGACGCGTGTTTCAAGGGGCTGGAAACAGATTTGATGGCAATTTTGTGTCATTTCAAGGTAATTAAAATTTCTTCTGCTATGTTCTGAGGTTACGTTGAGGAAGATCTATTAGACAACAGAAATAATAAATACAAGGTTCTCAACTGCTCTTCCGGGTCGGCCTGCTGGATCCATAACCACGGCACTCTACTACAGTTTCCAGTGCTTGTCAAAACAAGTAAGAGATGAGGATACACAGGAACATGACCAAATGGGAATGCTGTAATACATGCTTGTGATAACTTTCACACTGACATGCTTAAGTGATAAAGTAAAGAGTAAATAGAAAAATTTGCTTCTGACAAACACAGCAAAAAAAAAAAAATGTTCAAATGTTAGTGAATAAATGATGACGGGCATACAAAAGACATTGTTTTAATTTAGAATGCATGTTGCAGTCTAATGTCTGTAATGTCTGTAGCATCAAAATCTTAAAATAATATTAATAATAATAATAATAATAATAACAGTAATAAAAATACATCTACAGTGCCACGTGGGACAAATAAAACTCTCTGATGTCTGAGCCAAGTCATGTCCATGATTAAAAAATGTCACAAATACAAACTCTGAACTTTGAGCCAGCCCAAGGGAGCAGAGTTCATGACCATATAATCCTCATATCCAAAGATAAAAAGGAGACGCTCATCATGCAGTTAACAGAGGGAGAGCAGTCTGGGTTTGTACGACACAGGAGAAAATGCATGGCTGCCTTAAATGGATGGCCTGCGTTACGATATGCATAAAAATACCCAGAAACACGCAGCACGCAGGCACTAGTGGAATTAAACAAGCACCAAGAACTGGCCTACGAATTGCACAGCATGGAAAGAGGGTTGAGGGACCCTGAAACCCCAAAATGGACGCATGTTAATGAAAACGTGGTGCTGCATGTCTTCCCTGCACTCCAACATGTCTAATAGGCATTAAAATGTGAAGAGGAGGAGGAGGAGAAAGACGCAAAGGGACAGGAAAACGGACGATGAACAGAGAAAAGAGGACTCTTAACAATCATGTTAGACAAAGTTAAAGAGAACAGAGTAAATGGATGAATGAATGAGTGAGTGAGGGAGAGGAAAATAACTTTGTTGGAGCGAAAGCATATAAACAAAAAAAAAAAACTGAACAGAACAGAACACATCTGCTGTAGATACAGACTCGGCTTCTGGGAACCATCTCCACCCGCCGCTCTTACGCCTTTTTCTCTTCGGATCGGGTTTTAATATTCCAAAATATGTACCACATTTATGAGGCATTGCTTTGCTGAAATAATATACACCTTAAATCATAGTAATAGCCCTTGGTGCACTTAGCAGAATTTACGGAGATACCTTGGAGTATCCGTCTACGTCTCTGCTCTGGAGCGGGGAGTCCCATGTCACTGAACAAGGCGCAGTTTAAAGCCGCCGTTCTAAGCGGCTGCTGTTTCATTTTTCTGCGAGACGCAGAGACTCAGACTTTCCTTCTTCGTGCTCTGGGTCATAAATAACCTCCTGTACTGCAGCGCGCGCTCCGGCACAGACGGAGTACATGCCGTGGTAAAGTAGAAAGACAAGAGAGGGAATCCTGTTCAGGTTCTGCGGGAGCAAATCCTCCACGTTCTGATGTTCGTGAGCATTAGGGATCGCCAGTGAAGCTCTAGTCTTGCTGTTGACATCTTTAAGACCCCGTGCTCCATGATTCAGGGCTGGAAATCGAAATCAGAGCCATGGGGCGAGCCTCAGTGGCCAGCATTTAAAGTAACGTACAATGAGTAAATGGCATCGCTTGGTTTAATGCTTTCAGAAGAAGATTGTTTTACATCAGGTCTCAGTTTCTCCCAGAACAACAGGGACTGTTTGGACACCAGCAAATCTGAACTCTGCTTTCTGCAGATGACGGGAACAAAGTGGGATCTACTGGATTTCAGTAGATATGATGCTGCATGGGAGCAACATTTCAGAAAAATGTTTTGGCGTCAAGGCACTCCATATTGGATCATTTGGAAACAATCCTTCATAAAATTAAAAGTATTAAAGAGTGTAAAGCAAAGCAGAAATTTTAACCATCCAGATGATTGAGCCTAAACTCAGGACTGTGTGTTAAAGATGAAGTATTTCATATATCCAGGCATGGTTACCAGGTTCAGAATAGGTAGTAGTAGCCTAGTGGGTAACACACTTGTCTATGAACCAGAAGACCCAGGTTCAAATCCCACTTACTACCATTGTGTCACTGAGCAAGACACTTGACCCTGAGTGTCTACAGGGGGGGGACTGTCGCTCTGGATAAGGGCGTCTGATAAATGCTGTAAATGTAAATGTGAATATTAAAACATTAGAAGCTATACTAACTTAGAGCAGGTGAGTTTCACAGCTTTCCTCAGGAGAATTTGAAGCTGTGAGAGGGTGAAGTGAAAGTGATTAGTTAGTTGTCACATGTGACACACTCTCTGCATTTAACCCATCCCCTGAGGGAGCAGTGGGCAGCCATGAAAGGCGCCCAAGGGGCAGTGTGTGGGGACTCTGCTTTGCTCAGTGGCACCTTGGTGGGTCGGGTTTCTAACCAGCAACCTCCTGATTACGGGTCTGCTTCCTAACCCGCTAGGCCACCACTGCTCCCAACACACACCCAACACAGGGCGCAAAGCAGCTTTAACGTTTAAAAAACGTTCCACAGAATATGTTAATGGAAAAGAGGGGGTGAGCGGGACTCTGGCCTACCGGAGTTGCGGCAGTCGTGGCCCTGCTGTGGCACCTGGATGGAGAATGCCAGCAGGTCAGGCGCTAGAAGGGACTCCGGCTTGCGGATCTCATTGAGCCAGCGGCTCTGGTGCAGCTCTTTGGTATCAGACGGACCCTGGAGCAGCGGAACCAGACGCTCCTTCTGTCCTTCCGTAGACCCTGCAGAGTCCAAGCATTTATGTTAAATGTAATAAATACAAGTACATGAAAAACTGAAGATGTTTCATTTCATTTAATATTCAATCAATCCCAATAAGAATCTCATGTTAGTTCTTGATCTCTAAATCAGTAGATACATTTTTCATGTTTAATTTTTCATTGTTTTAGTGGGACATTATCGTAATCTGATGTTTCAGATTACAAATTCACAGCATATTTATCTGTTGCTAATACTTTACGCAATTTTACATTCAAATCATTATTTCAGAAAGTACAGGAGCTGAAACTGCAAGCAGAGATTTTTTTGCACACACATACGTAGGAGGAGTGGAAGATGGATGGAGTGTGTAAAAGAGCTGAAAAGAGAGAAACACTCTCAGTCTCACGCAGTAAAGTTTAACAGGGCACAGCTGCACACACCTAGGGTCCTGGCACACACTTTTACGGCCCCCACCGTCCCCGAGGCACAGCACACTGCCGCCCGGCGACAGAACTTGAGCTCCACGCTCTGGACCGAGGCATCCAGAGTGGGAGATGGACTGAGACATTTTGTACCTGCGAAAAGACAGAAAACAGTCCATCAGAGATTTATGAGACCTGGACAGCAGCAGACGTGCATGACTTTGATTTCTTGGATTATCTTCAAACATGGATACGGGTGTGTGTGTGTGTGTGTGTTGGGGGGTGGGGGTGGACCAGGAAACACACAATGAGGACAATGAGGACACAGCAATTACATAAAAACACTTTAAAGAATAAAAATGAAAAGATAAAAATTTATCACAGCATCTGCGTTTCTGCTTACAACATCCGCCTCTCAGCTCATAAATGAAATATTAAAAATGCCCATCACACTGAGTATTAGGGGTTTTCCAGCTCATTTGACAACAAAGTACAGTGACCGAATTGGGGTGGGGGGGGGGATAAGGAAACTGAATTATTGGATCCATCTGTCATCGGCAGCTAAAGGATGGGAGTTCCACGCTTCTTCAGGGTGCTCGGCCGAGCTCGGTGCACCGGCTTCCTGATGTATTTATACCCTGGCGCATGCACACAGGCAGGGCCAGAAGGCACAGAGGGTGGTGGTTTTATTTGATCATATTTTCTTCCTGCTTGGCCTGGACGCCGGCCAGTAGAGTATGTCCAAGATACGCGGTGTGCCGCTGGATATTTTACAGGGGGAGCGATTTTTTTTTTAATTTATTTCATTTTTTTTAAGCCAGATAAAAGCAAGGCAACCGGTTTGAGAGACTGTTGTAGAGTATGGAACACTGCTGATTTAGCAACAGACCTGATTTATAAATGAAAGGTTTACAGTTCAAAGGGATCAAAATATCATGGCTCTTAAGTCGTCAGAATAAAATACCATAAAATACTCCAGGTTTAATTTCACCAGGCTGTCGTCTGCAGTGAGGAGGTTGTTATTGCTTTTATTGCAAATCTGCACCGATTCCGGCGGCGAAGGATGAGCTAATCAGGGCTGACGTGCAACAGGTGACCCGAGCCTTGCCGTGCTTTTAGGGGCTTATATAAGGTCTGTGTAATGTGACAGTAGGAGCATGTCTGATCCACTCCCTGTTTACGAGTGGCACCTGCTCCAGCTAAAGTCTCACTGTTATCGCCCAGACCAGATAAGGTCAGAAGACCCCCAACCCCCCACCCACGGTACACCGTCCTTCCAAGAAAAGACTGCCGCGTGCGTGCCGTGCTCGGTTGTGGGACGAAAGGCAATTCGAAGGCGAACGGGCACTGAGACGGCGTGTATATAATGCTGGGAGTGAAAGATGGGACTGGCAAACTCCCGCTGGGAGAGAAAGAGTTCCGAAGTAAAAATAATAAGTGGACAAACGAGCTGCCGATCCCACCACGGCTGAAGTAGCACAGGAAGGCCGCATTCTTTATCTCTGGCGCTGGGTTCTAACAGCGAAGCCTGCGTGGAAAGTATTTTAGTGAGATGTACGAAATGCTAATAAATAACAGCTATCAATATTGAATTAATAAAGCTGACAATACGGCTGCCAGAGAAGAGGGTTCTCTGGAAGAACTCCAGTTCATTACTTTATAACAACCTCTGGAGACTCTCCAAAAGCGGAGCATTGAAAAAGATATTCAGGCCGCTCGGACATCTCTGACTTTCCTTTCTTTTTAACCCTCTGTCTGCACCGTGGTGGAGAGGCGGGGGTCTGCATCTGGTGGGTTTGTCGGATGCAGTGCTGCCGGCCTGGTTATGGAGCTGACCTCATATTAGGAGGACCGCCTCTGGCGTTCATCTGCTGGAAATCCGGAGTCTTTTGTTTTAAGGTTTTTAATTTGAACAAATACCCTAATGGCCCCAATCCCAGCGGAGCAGCACTGATGGAGCACAAGTGGGAATTATGGGCAATTGCAGAAATCACTGACACCAGGCCCTCGGGGGAAGAGGATGTGATTTGGTTTTGCTCACACATACACAGACACACTCCCTGCACCTGTACCGTGAGCTGGCCTGCAGTAACATGCGAGCTACGGAGGGATAAGCAGGGATGGAGTTCGGTGGAATACCAGCACCCGACCGGCCCTCACAGGCTCTCAATCACACAGCGGAGCAGGTCAGACCCTGTTTTAAAGCCCTCTGCATCGCAGATGGCCAGCTTGTGGTACTGAGAGATCGCTGGAGTAGTGGATCATGCAGGCCTGGGCCTGGGACACCTCAGAAACACAAAAAAAGGTAGAAAAAAAGAGCCCAGCAGCACCAGAATAACAAAGACCATTACAGAACTAAAAGGCAGAGGGGGAAACTTTAAAGATGGACGACAGAGGAAACAGTTTACTGTTATGGCTACCATAAGTATATAAAAAAACTGCACAAGGGATTACAATTTTCAAAAGGAATTATATCAAGGTAACTAATATGAAGGATGAGGCAGAGGGGAATCCTGAACACTTGGAAGTACTGTACTTGCTCATGTGTTAAATAACACGTGTGTACATATGTGCATGTAATATTGTCATTAATTGTAAACTTAATTGAAACCAAAATGCTTTCAATCACAGAAAATACTATGCAGGATTTATTAAAGCTTCCGACATGGCAGGACCACAGAAAACCTTGAAGGTAAAGAGAATGCTGGTGTGCTACCACGCTTCACTGTGCAGATTTATAATTTTTTATACCAGTTGCATTGTTTGTGGTTATGCAGTTTTCTCCTTCTCTGCCATTGAAATTTTTCCAAATAAAGAGGAACTTGTGTGAACATGTTCTGTATGAACATTTTTTGTGGTGTGGGCATGTTGCAAAGATTTTTAACATACAACAAGTACTACATTTAGATTTACAGCATTTACATTTACAGCAACTACTGACTTAAAACCAGTAGTTACCGGGACAGTTCCCCCCTGGAGCAACTTAGGGTTAAGTGTCTTGCTCAGGGACACAGTGGTAGTAAATGGGATTTGAATCTGGGTCTTCTGGTTCATAGGCGAGTGTGTTACCCACTAGGGTGGCCTAATGGTTGAGGAAGCGCCCCCGTAATCAGAAGGCTTGAATCCCAATCCGCCAAGGTGCCACTGAGGTGCCACTGAGCAAAACACCGTCCCCACACACTGCTCCCCGGGCGCCTGTCATGGCTGCCCACTGCTCACCAAGGGTGATTGTTAAAAGCAGAGGACACATTTCACTGTGTGCACCATGTACTGTGCTGCTGTGTATCACTTCACTTTAGGCTACTACCACTACTACAGTACTAAGATGAGTAATGTAACTAACTTCTGATACTAAAATAAGTAAAGCTGACTTATTAACATTTATGACAGTAATGTGATTTGGTTTAAAAAAATAATAAGTCGATTGTATTTTATGATTTCTTACAGGACATCTCAGCAGCTGTCATGAGAGACGTGTGCGTTTAATACATATAGTTAGTTACATATTTATATTTATATTACTGTCATGCTTCTAACAGCAGTGGAAAAATCAAACGTGTGTGTGTGTGTGTGTGTGTGTGTGTGTGTGTGTGTGTGTGGAGTGTTTGCGCAGGTCGGGTGGCAGGTGCAGAGGTGAGTAAACGCACAGCTGGAGGTCTGGAAACTAGAGGTCAGTCACTCCATCAAACACCCCGAGGGCAGGCCTCGGCAGCTGGGTCTGCCGGGCAGCTCACCCCCCGCCCCGGACCCTGAGAAAAGCAGCAGCAGAGCTGCAGTCTCCCGCTTCCGTTTCTCACACGCCTCTCCGACTTGGATTGGAGTCCGGTGTGTGTGAGACGGTGTGTGAACGAGTGCATTTATGGGACATCTGCTTACATCAAAGCAGCATTTTCCTCATTCCTGAAAGAGCCGTTTTGCTCGGGAACGATTGGTCTTTATTTTATTCCAGCGCACGGTGTGGGCTTTGATGCTGAAGTTGTACGGTGTGGTAACACTACCTCAAGGGCAGGGATCAAGCGCTCTCATACAGCAGAGAAACATCATGTTTGTTCCACTACAATTAACATTACTGAGATCTAAAGATCTAAACTCCCATGAGCAGATGGTCAGAAATGTGACTGGACACACAGTACTCTGGAGCAGCGACAAATGAGAACAACTTTAACCAAAGTGCACAGCTTGCTGGGTGGGTTGTCATAGTGAGGCTCTGCAGGTGTGACATTTGCATGTTTTGGTCTGTGCGTGTGTGATTAGCATCTGTTCCAGATGCTGGTTCCATCCACTCCGTGGTCAGCCAGTGGATTCCCACCAATCAGACGGGGACAGCTAAGCCAGGGACCAGAAAGGGGGCAGAGGACTCCACAGTGGTGGCGGCGAAGAGTTTGTGTCTTTCTCAGGCCTCAGTTTCATTAAGAAGTGAGGAACTTTGAAGCAGGCAGTCAGCAAATGCCACAATGGCTCAGACCACCAACCACAACCCCAAAACCAATGCTGTCTGGAACAAAACCCCCAATGCAGCAGGCTGATTTTTGTGATTGGAAACCAAACCAGAGCTTGAAGCTGTGCTGGTGATGAGTCTTCACACGCCAGTGGGTCGGATTGGTCTATGTGCTCTTCCCCTCTCTACGATCACTGCCACTGGTTGTTGCAGGCAGAGGAAAACCCTGACGTTAGTTGCGGGATGGCGGGTTGTGGGGCTGAAGTGAATAAAAGCAGATTTATCATCATTTAATTGGTGCGGCCCAGAAAGGGGCTTGTCTTGATCTTTCCTCCCCGTGTTTCATTAACGTTCCGTTTCTTTCGCTCTCTCTCTCTCTCTACATCTGCAGACTTCATGTTGCACCACCGCTCACAATTTGCTTTGTCAGTTTAGACGTGATCCCTCGCGGTGTGAGAAGTGCAGGACTCTGGGTTTAATAGAGTGAAAAAGAACAATGCTTTGATAAAACAGCCCCAATCCATCATGTAAGAATGTCTGCTCACAGGGAGCTTATTTACCCAATTCACCCAGCGAGTGCAGTCAACACACGGCACAGATGTGAATACCGGTACTGCAAAGTATTTGTTTCAGGATGTATGTATTTTTTTTAGAGCCTGCAATGAAACAATCAGTGCATTATAACATGAATAATACAAATGTAAATGTGTTTAACACTAGAAAAATCACAAAAAAGTTCCCCATCAGCCTCAAATAAAATGTTCCAGGGCAAATTATCCAGCATAAATGAAGTGCCATCACTGGCTGACTAAATCAACAACTAGGATGTGCTCATTAACTTGCGTTATCAGTAGGGGTGAAATGATACTCCAAATCACATTTCAGGGTGTGGCCAGCACACACACCAGTCCTCAGCATCCATTTTTGAATCTCTCTCTCATTAAAACACATCACATGACAACGGTGGCCGAGAATTACAAATCAAATGAACGTTTCATTGCAAAAAAAATAAAATAAAATAAAAAAAACTTTGATAAAACTAATTTACAACATGCGAATCATAAGGATAGGATACTATCTAACGGAAGTTTATGTTTTCTGACCGAGCCGAGCAGACCCAAGCCCGACTAAAATGCTAGAAATTGAACCTGAACCCGACCAGACGGCTCGGGCCGAGATTTCCAGCTCTAGAGTCACCGAACGCTGCCAGATAAAACAAGCACCCTAATAACTAATTTCATGAGTTTGGTTGCAATGGAAACACAATGACAACAGACTGCACCTGTTGGGGAAACTTCTGACAATATCACAGACCCTACAAACGTGGTTTTGGTTTTGGTTTTGGTTTCGGTTGAGCCCTAGAGCTGCAACTAATTCACTCATAGCCTGCTAGACGCTTGTGTCAGACAAGGGAATTTTTTCTTTTTTTTAGGGGTATCCTGTGTGCATCCTGTGTAGTGGGAGATCATCCCAGGGCCAATGCTGAGGAGCACAGGACAGCTCTGACGAACAACAGGCCTCAGCTCCAACAACAAAGGGGACGATGATGTCACCGGCCACCACATGGGGACAACGCGTGTCATGTGAGCGAGCGTGTTTGTGTGTGGGGGTTTGCGCAGCAACACACTGCTCCTCTGTCCTCTGCAGGCAAGTGCTAACTCATATGCTAGTCATATGGCGAGGTGCTGCAGCATTAGCCGCCACAGCCGAGGACGCTGGGACAGAGTCTGGATCGGTTTAAAACGTCATCATCCCTCCTTTGGAAAAGACCAACTGCGGCTTATTAAAAATTTCACGGAGACGACCCAGTCTCAGATTCCGGTTAGATTTATTTACCAGTTGTTTAATGCTGACAAGACTGATTTCTTATTTCAAAAGGTTGCACTCACACGAGGGACCCCCTTTCGTCTCTCTGCCTTTGCCCCGATGTCAATCTGTGGAGCAGACAGACAGACATTCCTGCAAAGCCAGCGAGATACCTCTTCAAAGGCCCACCAAAAGCAAGGCAGCGGCACAAACACGCCTCTCTGGCAGCGCGTTCGCTTTCTCGTCTCTGCCTGTGACGACCGCAGACCACGACTTCGTTCCACGCCACTTTTCAGCACAGAACAATTGAATGGAGATATATTAAAAACAATGGGGGCGATAAAAGCCCTGCGGGGTGGAAAGGAGAAACGGCCCGGCATCGTTCCCTGGCACCCATCGACACCAAATCACCCAATCCACAGTGGGCCACGGCTTCACACTCTCATGGTGACGGCTCTTCGGGCGTGAGCAGCGGAGTCGGACGCGGCCTCATAAGTCGCAGCGGCATGGACCGGTGTCGACTTTCCGCCCTGATCGGGTAATATGAAAATCAACACTTCCCTCCCCTCCGACAACAGCGGGCCATTACCGGCGCGCCGGAGTCAGCCCCGCCGACCTGGGATCGTTTCGGGTTCACGACATGACGGCCCAGCCGCCACCCCTCCACCTTTTCTAGCTGTGCAGAAGCGCATGAGAACGCTTGTTGACAAGAAAGGCAAGAAAAGGTCCAGTTTGTTGCAAAAAAAAATCTAAAGACGTCCTCCTGACGTAAGGCCGAAAGAGTTTACCCGCCACCCACCTTACCGTTTTTCTTGCCCTTCTCTTCTTTTTTCCCCCCCTTTCTGTCTAGACAAATATGACAAAAGTGAAGGGAAAACAAAGACCTAGTTCAATAACAACACCGTGTTTTTTTAACGCTAATATTGCACAAATGGTGCGCATACACCTCCTGCGTCCAACATTCCTACCACCATTTTCCATAAATGGGGAGCAAATGTCCTTCAACAGAACAGATCAGAGCAGAGGCAAAACAGGGGAGGTTGGGGGTGGGTTACATTTAACACAAATCCAATTATGTGGGTGGGTAAGGAAAGGGGGGTCTAGAGAAAGGTGGGTTTAATAAAAGCAGAGGTGATGCCCGTGTGTTTTCTGAAGTGTTCTTTAACCACTTATAGCCAACACTTTCCCCCCTCTCGCTCCCTGGCCGCCCTCCAGCAGACTTCCATCTGGGCAGCGGGCCACTCACGGTCACATAGCCGTCATGCTGAAGTTATGTCACAGCTCGTATATCAAACGTCCGTCGGTCTGAGCCGGGCCCGCGCTGTCGCTCGCCTTGCATTAACCCCCTCCTTGCTCCCCTTTCCGGCCCACGTCCACTTGCCCCACGGACATGAAAACCTCCAGGTGGTCTCCTGCAGGAGAAGTCGTGCTGAGATGCCACCATGCTGCCACCATGAACAATGAAACGCTGCATCTGCACATCAAACGCGGTTCAACAACAGAGTGTAATTCAATAACTTCACTATTGCAGCGTTTATCAATCAATTATCAATATTATTTTTTATTATTTCTATGTTTAATGCAGCAAAGAAATAGAAAGATATAGACATAATTCTTGGTTGAAACTTTCCATCTAAGACTAGTCCTGTTTGTTCTGAATGATCCAGTAGTATATTCTCCCTTTTTCCCAGGCTGATGTGAGACACAAAGTAAACATAGAGCAGGACACAACTTCAAAACATCCTCTAAAACTCTATCTATACCCGGTGACTTTTAAAGAGCAAATTAAAAAAGTGACTAACTAGAATTTTCTTCGTAATTCTATAGTGTGAAGTGAAGTGATTGTCATTGTGATACACAGCAGCACAGCACACATGCACACAGTGAAATGTGTCCTCTGCATTTATCCCATCACCCCTGGTGAGCAAAGGGCAGCCATGACAGGCGCCTGGGGAGCAGTGTGTGAGGACGGTGCTTTGCTCAGTGGCACCTCAGTGGCACCTTGGCGGGTCGGCAACCTTCTGATTACAGGGAGGCTTCCTTAACCGCTAGGCCACCACTGCTCCTTGCAGTGATGTGGTTCGAATTTTACTGTGCAGCACAGTCATGTGTCAAGTCTGCTGAGCAGTAGCCCTGTGGGGAACCTGTGCTCAGTCTGAGGACCTTGGAGGTGTTATTTCATGTAGACACAGACCGAGGCCTGGCTGTTAGGAAGTCCAAGATCCAGTTGCAGAGTGGAGAGCTTAATAAGCAGGTCCAACTTCTTTACCAGTTTCTGAGGGATAACAGTACTGAATGCTGAGTGTCTTTTTATGTCTAAGTTGGGAGAAGGTTGCATGTAGGGCAGACAAAATGGCATCGCCCGTGGAGGGGTTAGGGTGGAAAGCAAACTGTCCAGAGTCTGTGGGAGTTGGGTTTTCAGTACCAGTATGATATTCCAAGTATTTTCAGTTGAAGCACATTTTAACTAAGCATAATCATTGCTCTATAACCTGTTGTTAAACTGTTCGAAGAGAGTCCTCTTCCAAAAAACTCATGGAGTCATGGAAACTTGACATTTATATTCATGAAGCGAATTGGGAATTAGCTTGTTTTAAGGCTCAGACTCAATCTGTCAGTATCAAATTTAAGCTACAGAATAAATGGCTGATGCGGCAAGCCAAGCGCCTAGCACAACATGTATCCAACTGTCCCTGATGTCTGCGTGAAGTGTGGGAATGAAAATGGTGCTCTAATCCATTGTTTGTGGGAATGTGAAGGGATGCAAGAGTTTTGGAAGAATGTGATGGAATGCATGAGCCATATTGCAGGAGGGGAAATCCCTCTGCAATCCAGGCTAACGATACTTGAAATATATCCTGCAGATCTTGTTGTGACTCAGAAACAATCACCACTCATTGATTGCCAGGAGGACAACTGCTCTACTATGGACAAGTTTGGAAGCACCTTCTATTGTCGACTTGTCTGTCTATGGAGAAACTAATTTATATTATTAAAAGTGAAAAGGGAATTCATTCATTTTTTTTTTAGAAACTCGTGATTGGTTAACATGGTCTGTATGTCATCCATGTCAGGCTTGTGCTGTTCCATGTAGGGCCCCCTAGGCCCTTCTGCCTCCTTGGAAGATCTCTCAGGAAGGGCTGTGTCAGTCCAAAAAAAACATTCAGCTGCAGCATCACATCCAAATAAAGGGTGGGCTGTTTTGTTGCTCAAAATACCATGCTCCTTTAAAAGCAGCAAGCAGCGGATGTACCATACATCTTTTATAATGAGTTGTCCACAGCTCTTTATTCCGGGTGGATCTCTGTGTTGTCCCCACGTTTTTATGGCATGAATGGTCGTTTCAGAAAAGGCAGACTAACTGTGTGTAATCAAGGACATCGAGTGAAGCAACTCCCATCACACTCATTTCCCCTCGTCTTAAAACCCTGTTTATTGGAGGAGGAAGGAGCGTCCTCTGCAATCTCCCAGACCACCACCATCTGCATGGCCAAGAACTCGTCCCTGCAAAGCTTTGTTTTATGTCTGGCAATAAATACAACGTTCCATTTTTGGCTAAGTCCTTCAGAAGATGCTGCATGAATGAAATACAAATGTAGGTGAGGAGTAGGCATATTCCAGTCCCACCCACCAAGACACACACATAGAAACCAAACATTCACCCAAACACGCATAATCTACAAATCTACACATAAACACATCATAAACGTGACATTGCAGCGCACTTTAGTTACACAGAGACAACGTCTGCCTGAAACAAACATACCGAGGACGTAAGCAATCTGTAACGGTCTCGCACAGAGAGCTGGAGGGACAGCCACCATGTTCTGAAGGGGCTGGGGTGATTGTGGGTCGGTCGCATGGCGAGAAGCAGTGCGTTTCTCGCTGCCAAATGCCCCACCCAGCCCGGGCCCTCACGGGCCGCCTGTTGTTAAAAAAAATAAAAAATAGGTGGGCATGGGAACAGATGCTGGCAAGACGAATAGTGACACCAGCTGAGCTGCAGATGGAGAAAAAGAGAGAGCGGCTTAAAGGCTGACATCAGCCTGGGAGAAAGGGAAAATATACTACTGGATCATTCAGAACAAACAGGACTAGTCTTAGATGGAAACACTAAAAACATCCTCTTTTTCCCTCATGTTTCCATGCCTACGTCCACTTTCCAAAAACGATATCCAGGTCAGGTTTGTAGGGATGCTGGAGCACATTAAGGAAATCCATGGAAACACATGCAGATCATGCAAACCAAGGGAAACCAGACCATATCTCTAGATTAACCAGGACATGCCACCACACCTCACACCCTGACCATATGAACGTTTGGTTGATGTTGTCTGTTCATCTCTCATCACTAACCTGCAGTCTGTTACTGCTACACTGGACATTGCACAATCTATGCACTATGCACTTTAGTAGTATCCATAACCACTCCCTCTTTGTCTTATGTTCTTATAAATATATTTGCTTGCATTTGAGCTCGCTAAAAAAAATTTTAACAGCCCTATTCCTCTTTAATTTTTTTCCCCTTTATTCAAATGTATTTATCCTTTTATTTCTTTGTATTTTATTACCTAATTTTATTTCTTTAGCTATGGTATAAACAGCGAAAGGTATAAACAGCACCATTCAGGATGCATTTCACTGCGTGTTGAACAGCTTTAACTATGCAAAAATCATGACCCTTACTTCAAGAAAGTAGCACTAAGCAAAGGACCACTACGCAGCCACATTCATATTTAATTCTGAAAAAAAAAAAGTTGCATCTTCATGTGGTAGAATTGTGGAAAAGTTTGGCAAAGTTGGCATAACTCATTTTTTTTCCATCATTGCACTAAAAGAACAGGCCTTTGGGTTCTACCGAGCTCTCGCTCTGCTTTCATCTGCAGCCCAAGCGAAAGCACATGGCAAGACTTTGCCGCCATGGTTCTTTTACGCTGAAACACATTAGCGTTCTGTCGACGTGTGCAAAGATAAAAACTCGTTTTTTTTCCTCATTGCACAGGAAATGTTCTCCTCTGAGTAGAATATAAAAGGGGAAAAAAGATCTATAAGGAGCCTTCCAAATGAAGGACACTGACCAAGTGTTATCAGCTCCTCCACGATATGAAACACCTTCCTCTATTGCACACCGAGCTTACGAGAGAAGGTGAAAGCACGGTGGAAGGTTTCAAAGCACAGCCCCATGTGTACGGTTTCATGCCGGGAGGTCCCCCTTCAGCTGGTGGCACGGAGGCCAGTTATAAGTCTGCCGTATGTGGTCTTCAAAGAGCCTACTGCGGCCCCAGAAACAATGAAACTCGGGCAAGACGTGGCAGGGGAAACCGAGTCAGCCCACCGCAAACACTTTTACTGTTCAGGAGCCTGAGAGCAACTTAACGTTAATAGGCTCGATGTCCCTTAAAAATAGTCCCCACGTTTTAAATCTGGACAGCTTTTAAAGCCTGTAAAAGTAATGAACAGTGCTTTTCGTGGGCAGGCCTTCAGCAGCAGCAATATGTGTGTGTGTGTGTGTGTGTGTGTGTGTGTGTGTGTGTGTGTGTGTGTGTGTGTGTGTGTGTGTGTGTGTGTGTCGTTTTTTTTTTTGTCTGTTTCCCCTGGCTCTGTGCCCCACTGCAAGTGGAGCTAGCGGGAGGCAAAACCAAGCAAGAGGGGCCAGGACACATCATGACGTTACGCTGTGGACATGACCGCACTCGCCACAGCAACCAAAACTATTCAGCCAGGCCTCACTGTGCAGGCCGGGGTCCCCAAATACCAAAGTTGACCATTAGCACACACATAGACTGAATCAAATTTACATGATTTTATTCTGTGTCATATGTTGTGTCTATTGTAACAAGTGTTATACGTGAGCTGTGCCTTCTAAATTAGTTTTAAATACATTTAAACTGAAATAAACCTAGACGTACACATCCCAGACCATAAGCTGACGTCAACATGTTGGATCTGAGAAAGCTGATGTCTGCATTTTTAGATTTTACGGAATATAAAAATAATCAGATAAGGGGAAAAGTTTTTTTTTTTATTATTATTTCTGCACAAATTTCAAAACATTGTTTATATTGGACTAATTGCAGTTTTTGTCCTTCCTTGCACATTACTAACCTGCTCGAGGGAGGCTAGATTTTTTTATATCCGTCCTTTCACTCATTCTTTTTCAGACCTCCCAGCAGCAGAACCAGATGTATAAATGTTTCTCAATGTTGCTATTCTCACTGGCTCCAGAGGCCGAGCGAGAGGAATATTTGAGTTCACTCCACGGGAGACGGCTTTAATAATTTGGCAACCACACAGCGACAGAGAAAGGTAGCTTTGGCCGGGCACCCTGTTGACGGCATACCCAACAACATGATCCTAATGAGCTGGAAAAACCCCGAGGCCTCCAGAGAACTGTCCATATGCTACCGACATGTGAAACGCTACTGTTTTATTGAATGCACGCGCCCCTGTTACCCCTTAAAAAAAAAAACGGGGTCAAATTTATTATTTGACCATTAAGGAGTCCTGGAAGACATGGGACATTAAACGGAGGGAGCGTTCGTCTGAGTGAGGCCGCAGGTCCTACGCCCAATCCTACTCTCCTGGGGTTCACTCAACGTCTGCAAGTAATTTTGCCACCAGGCTGGCATGCCGTGTCTTAGCATTGGCGAGAAAAAGAAATAAAGAAAAAATGAAAAATAATGGGGGGTGGAGGAAATCCGCAGAATATCCATTTTGCGTATGATTTATTAGATGGCGATGGACAAAGATTGACTTCAGCGTGAGGAAAAACAAACATTGGTGGCGAGCCTGGAGACTTCTTAATGGAGAAAGACCATTATGGGCACTACTTTCTGCCTGAAACCAACATACAGACGTAAGCCGTCTGTAATGGTCTCACACAAAGTGCTTGTTCACTAGCGTACACAATAAATATGAACAATATACACCTAGCTATCTGCATCTACCTAACATTTTTGTTAGGTGAGTAATTATTACTCACCCAGAAAGCATTATATTTATAATGGGAGGAGCCAATTTTACAGAAAATATGTAAATCCTGATATGTAAAGTTATTTCACACTAGTGTACAAGCCCTATCTTGGACTAGAACTACTGTCTGTTGTCGCATGGTCCCAAATAAATAATCCCACAAAGATGGACACACACACACACACACACACACACACACACACACACACACACACACACACAGATGCAAACAGAGAGCCAAGGTTACCTGAGGTTTTGTAGACCTCACTGAGCAGCTTCTCACTGACCCCTGGGGTGGCCCCGTTGCCCAAACTGTGTGTCCAGCTCTGGCAGATGGCCTGCAGCAGCAGAGTCTGGGCCCTGGTGGCCTGCAGTGTGAAGTGGGGCAGCTCAAAAATGCACTCAGTGACGGGAACAGAGGACCTTGCATTCCTGTACGGAAAGACAGATGAATGATGTTACGCACACTGCAAGGGACACGCATTACACAACAGCGCAGGCCAAATTTTGTGAATTATTGCTGCGAGGGCATAATGATAATAATTAGAGCTTTGTAAGCAGCATTCAGCAATTAAGCTCAACTAACCCATTCATCATGCTGCCTGGCAAAAAACATATATGCATCACACGCACACGTACACATGCTTCACAGCATTACAAAGAAGTCGTCACCGTGATGAAAAAACAACACGTCCGACTGAAAAAGCAAGCCAACAATTGCACGTGTTTCTCTTGGCCTATGGCAGCATCGCCCCCGCCTCCCAAAAACGTTTGCGGATAGGAAAGACCCTCTCTTGTCTCTGCGTCAGAACTGCTATCATGATTAATGTGCACAGAAGTACATCACAGAAACCCCGACCGTGAAAAATAATACCACACCGTTTAACATCTCATCTGTAGTAATTGTTGGACTCGGCCAGCAGGCAGTCTGGAGGATGAGGTAACAGAACCATCCGGCCTGCGCTCCAACAGAACTGTCACTCAGCATCCCACCGGACAGCGTCATCATATATCTTTCACCTCCCGACAACAAATTTACTCCATATTCACTGGTGAGTGGCTGAACAAGTGCCCATTTTCTGTCTCTGGGGGATGTCCGGAGTCCAAAGCTGTAGGAGAATCCTGGAAAGTATGCCATGACCCGTCCCACCACCAAACCTCACTTCCAGCGCCAAAGCAGACTGGAAATACTCCTGAACCCAGACTTCAGAAATAGTCAATAGTCTAAACATTTGTCACATCAATCAAAACACTTGTTTTGTCTTGGTTGACTGCTGTTCTCTATGGAGTCATGCACAGACAGGAATCTGGGGACATCCAAGAAAATTCCAAAAAAACTAAATGGTTTCCTATGGTGCTAAATGCATGGAAATGCTGTGCTTTGCTCAATGACGTAGCCCCTTGTGTTCCACTCTGACTAGGAGGAATGTCCCTGGCTCTGGGGTGGCTCTGCAAGCATTTAGCTTGGCAGTGGTGTCTCACTATCTTCTTTTTGTTGTGCTCCTGGGTGGTTTTGGCGAGTGACATAAGCTGTCTGATGGCAAACTGTCCCCCCTCTTGCCCTCTCGGTTTAGATTTTCGGAGCATAACTTATCTTGCCTGCAGTAAAACTAAAAAAAAAAAAAAACCTCAATACATGACTGAATGCAGAGCAGCATGTTGGGTAACATTAGATACCATTCCTACACCACAATCACACACCCTGACCGGCCTGTGTCTTTCAACAAGTAAATGCCATTTGGACCTATGTCGTTGATAGCCTGGCTACTACCAGCCCTACATAAGATTTCGTTATACACCTTTTCTCACTAAAGCAACAACAACAACATTTATTACTAATATAGTCCATAATGACATACAGTATGTCTCAATAAAGCCCCATCCTGTCTGTGTTTTCTTTTGCTTGCGCTACAAGCTCTAGATAAAGGGAAATTAAATGAGCTGCCTCCGTTTCACCTCGTCAGCATCCATTTCCACATCTATCTTGCAATAATTAAAACGAATCACCTGACAACAGTGGCTGAGATTTGCAAATCAAATGAACATTTCATAATTTTTTTTTAAAAGTTTAATAAAACAAATTCACAACATGTGAAACACTTTCACCAATCACCAAAATAAATTTACAAACAGCGAATCAAACAAGACCAGAAGTTCATGTTTGCCGAGTCGAGTTGGCTAAAATGACTTAATGGAGTAAGCTGTATTCTATATAGCATACATACATAAAAATACATAAATGTCATTTTACATTAATAGGTAATTACAAAAAAAGACATATATACCGCAAACACTATATGCCACAAAGGATCAGACTGTTGGAATCAGTGAAAGTGAAGTGATTGTCATTGTGATACAGACAACAATATGTGTCCTCTGCATTCGGCACCTTGGCGGTTCAGGATCTTCCAAATTCCAAGCTTCCAAATTCTGGGTCCGCTTCCTTTCCCGCTAGACCACCACTGCCTGGAATGTCACATTCACTGGTTCAAAAGGCGATGAGAAGGTTTTTTGTCCAACAAAATCAAATCAAAGAAAAGTCAACAGTAAATTGGTATCGTGTTTAGTTCCGTTAAATTAATAAAAGCTAGTATAGAATGAGAGTAGTTTTAATGGGCAGTTTATTATGTTGTGCACTTCTTTCTGAGGCTGTCATGTTTTTTTCCTGGGTTCTGTCTGACTTGGTCTCCTTTTATTACCCTCTGGGACATTTCTGAACTGCAATTACTCTCTTAAACCCCCCAACTCCCAGTGTTTCTCTTTCATCTGCTCCTAAACGGCATCTATACACATTACACATCCGTCAGTGAGTTTCTCAGCACTGCGAGCGCAATCCTAGCCCTCAAACAAAAGCCGTTTGAGAACAGTGCACAGACTGACGACAAAGACATGCCACATGCGCAGCAAATGTGAGTCTGAAGCCACTTCAAGGGGGGCTGGCAAGGGATAAAAGTTTTGCTGGGGATCGAACCATCTTTTTTTCCTTCACTTTTTTTTTTAAATTTTGTTCAGGAGAGCCATCGAGTGTGTGTTGCCGTCTACAAACTTTTAATTGTGCACCTGCATTTGTTATGGAGCATAGAATGCACGTCAAACAACAACCAACACGTGGCAATGAGAACAGAGAGCCTGAGAGCAAGAGATTGATGGGAAATCATTCAAATATGTCTGCATGGTTCTTTATTGTTAAGCATCATGCTTCTCAGCATCTGCCTATTGTTTTAACTTTGCAGCACCCAGAGGCAAATAAGAAGATTTTTAATTCGAAAAACAATCTAGTTACAAGAGGTGTCCATTCGACTAACTGAGACTACTACCACCTTTAAGAAGCAGTTGAAAACACGCTTATTCAAAAAGTATTTCAGATGAATCTAACACTTACACACGCACATGCACACACTTTGGATAAAAGCCTCTGCAAAGTAAAGTAAAGTAAAGGTGATTTCAGAATGAGAGGAATCCAAAAAAAAAAAACCAAGCCTGATGTTTCACTTTGCAAAAATGAGAGGTTTTCTGCCAGAGTAGCCGTTCCACTGCACTTCTCCAGCAGCTGAAGTGAATAGCTTGGCGCTGGTCTGGACCAAGCGCTGGCACTGGCCAACTTTCCAACTGTAGGAGGGCACATATCCAGAGCATTTTACAACACGGTGGTGCCCTGCTTACTTAACCTGACTCCACTGACTGCAGCATTTATATAGTTTTTATATTCTACAGTGGGTTAGTACACTTTTATCTATAAAACAGGTCTCAGTTGCCACGCAAACACAGAAAGTAGCACGTTTTTTTCTATTTTTTTGAATGGCACAAATGTGGAGAGGTTGCTCAGAGCTTGAGAAACTAAACCTCACCACACTAGCTGAAGGCATTCTTTAAAAACAATAAAGAGAGAAGTCATTGGGAGAAACACAGTGAAAGGTGATGGAAAAGAAAGGTAGATAAAAGGCAGAGTTAACTCTGTGGAGCAGAATAACTGAATAGAAGTACACCCTACCTACCCATAGGAGTATGGATAAAGAGGGCCATTATGGATTGAGGCCAGAGCAAATGGAATTAAACAAGAATTGTGCTTCTGTGGACAAAAGTGCATTTGTCTTAATTAAAGGGGCAATCGGACTGCATTGTAACAGCAGTGGAAAAGTGGCAGTGAGGATAGCCAGGCAATGCCACTTAATTATGCCTTTACACACATTCACGCTCCTTACCAGCGTGTTTGATGTGAGGATTTGCATTATGTGTGTATAAATACACAGGCAAATCCCCAACATACAACTGTGGGAATATTATAGCACACCGCTACAGAACTGGTCCAGCGGCGAACAGTTGAACAGCTCCTCATTCTTCTGAATGCACCACCTCCCACTGTACTGGGAGGCTATCACAAAGAGCAGCTGGGCCTAATGGTTTACGTAGAGTCCCCGTGTGCCGGTTTGGACCCTACTGCTGCATTTTTGTAATTACTCATTTCCTGCACCGTACCAAAAACTATTCACTCACTCTTTCCAAAATAATGTAAGAAAGCCCACCAGCTATATGGCAAATGGCGAGAAAATAACGGCACTCAGACCATCATCATGCCAGGAGCTTGCAGGTGTTCCCGAACAGATCAGCCTCCCCAATCCCCGCCAGAAACGTTTTACTTGTCGACCAAGATGCATTGCCCGTTAACCAGACACACTACATTAACCACAGACACCATACAAATAATGACTGAAATAATAGACATTAAAAATGTCTTAAGGAAAGGTAATTACATATATACACATGAAGTGAAATGACTAAACCAAGAAACTTCCAAAATATCTTTTTTAATTCTTTAAAAGCAATCATTAAATCATGTAATTAAAAGTCTAATAATCTTTATATCATCAGCATTAACACAATCCTTTCTGAATTCCTTCACAAGGAGTGAAATACAAATACTGGTTGAGTACAACATGGCTGGTAGAGTTTGGTAGACTGTGAGTCCACTCATATGCCTGCCACTGATTCCTGCCTTCCTATAGGAGCAGAGCAGTTCAAATCCCCGGCACTGGATTGGCTCAGCTGGGTGACATAGAACAGGAGCGGCGCCGCTGTGTAAGCGAGGCGTAATGAGGCAGTGCGGCTCGGCTGACAGCCTCTACAGCAGCCACTCACGAAGCTAAATAAATCTTCCACTAACTACCAGTCTAGACGGCCCCCCGTTCTAACTTTCAACAGGACCCCAGGGATGCCTTTTATACACTTATAATCAGGTTATTCTTACAGCGCCACGACCCAGTGACCCCTCTAAACGAATGCCTGCTAAATTTGTCTCTGTGCTGATTGGCAAAGAATTTCACACAACTTCATCAAATTATTGTTTTCAGCAGAAATCCACAGGTGCCATTTCTTGCTCCATTGTTTAGAGCTCCCAAGTCATGTTTAATTCAGAGTTTAAGGTTCGGTTCAGCCATGTGCCTGGCAAGGGCTCAGTGCACTGGGAGTAATTTAAACAACATGCAGGAATCTTAAAGCCACCCATCACCCCCCTGCCTGCGAGGGTATGAAAAGCACCTGCATCGTTCTACGCAAATATCTAACATACGCAGCAGTTATAAACTGGGGTGGGGGGGGCACACGCCACATCAAGACTGAATTATGGTCTGTGATGTGACCTACTGCACTCCGATTGGACTGGTGGTAAGTTGGGGGGGGCGGCCGGCCACATGTCACAGTCAGGTGGGACCTCAAGAGAAACGTTAGCGAGGCCTGTGAAGGGTGTGACCGATACAGGTGTCCCCCTGCAAGCTAACCCCGCCCCCGCTTCTCGCTCTTTTTAAGGGCGCCCATTTTATCCGGGATAACAGGTTTAACAGCCAGCCCAATTGGGAGTCGCGGCGGGACGCCTGTGAAGTCGGCCGGCCTCATGCACTGCCTTTCATTACGGCTAAGTAGAGCCTGATGCCTCTCAGCTGCACTCTAATTCACTGAGAGTGAAAGTTCATTTAATGGGACTCTGGCTTTCTGCGTGTGTGTGCGGGCCATGAGCAGATAATTACAGATGTGAAAAAGAACTACCTTTTCTGTTTAGCTGCCTCTGTCTGAAGTTTTTCCTTATGAAATTGACACTAGAACATGGCCATACATAATCAAAAATAAGGACACAAAAAAAAAAAAAAAAAAAAAAAAAAAAAAGACACCCCCCCCCCCCCCCCCCCCCCCCTCTCTCTCTCCCAAGTCCAAGAAAAGTTAACTAATGGAGTGTTTTCCACTATATGACAGTGACAAATTTTCCCAGCTTCTAAAAAATAACTTAAAAAAAAAAAAATCCTCTTCTGTCTCCCCCTCGATTGGCCCGAGTTTACTGTTTAACAACGGCAGTCACATACTGTGAGTGACACATTAGCCACAGCCACGCTGAACTCAAGCCCTGCTATCCCAGCGGGAGCCCACTCTCCATGTGGAGCCTAGGTTTCACGAAGGCCCTATGAACCTCCTCTGACACACACACACACACACACACACAACGTTACGAAAAGGACGGCAGAATGTCTGTGCGCGTATGAACGTAGAGAGTGGGGTTTCCTTTCATGTGGCGGAACAGAGTCGAACATGGACCTGCTGCGGCCTGCCAGGCGAACAAATCCGTTCAAGTCACTGGGATACCTGGTGCAAAGCAAGGTGGCCATGATGACATCATGGTCCACGCTCTCTCTTCATTACCCAGGCCTTCATCATGTGTCTAATGGTGAATCCAGAGGTTTCTAGGTTTATACTTTCCCTCTTACTCATGGAAAAGTTGATACTGGAATCTGCATAACAAAGCTGGAGATTGACAAGGCAACTTAAAGTAAGAGTGTGTGTGTGTGTGTGTGTGTGTGTGTGTGTGTGTGTGTGAAGGACACAGCCCCCACACCGCCGCTCCGTGAAGCAGAGCTGGGAGAATCACATACCTAAGCCGCAAGAACATGACATCTCCAAGAGGGTTGCGTCACACATGAAAAGGTTCCCAAGACAAACATAAATAAATTAAAATTAAACATTACCACCTGCCAGGCTCTCTGTTGATCCAACGGCTGCTTGTCACTCCGAACGAGACCCTCACATTCATCCCTCCGAGGGGGAAAGGGGGGTCACTCTCTCGCTCTCTCTCTGTCAGACCAGTTTGTCATCATTCTTCAAACTACTAACGGTCAGATCGCGCTGACGGCCGTCTGCAAGGAAGCTTCGGCCGAGGTCAGGGGGTACGGAACGCGGCCGAAACGGAGCGGTTTAGTCACGGGGGTCAAGTGTGAAACTGCAGGAAGAGAAACAATGAGCAGGGCTCTCTTTTATGTCGTGTTTTGAAAAGGAAACACATAGGTATATGCTGTATGTCGGGGGTTTTAAAAATAGCCTCAATACTAGCCAGAGGTCAACAGCGGAGCTCGCTGAAGGCATCTAAGGAGCTGTCAACGAGTCGGACGTCAGCGCTGGCAGCTTAAAGAAGCGCTAAATTGAAGTGAGGTGAAGAAATGAGATGGCGGCGATAAGGTGAAAAAATATATAATCCTTTAAAACGGCAGAAGCGGAACTCCAGGCATACTTCACACAACACCAGCATTCTTCACGTGCTCGTCATAGACAATAACCCCACACCAAAAAAAAAAAAAAAAAAACATTTTTTTTTTTTTTTTTTTTTTTTTAAAGTCTGATCCCTTCAACTTACATCCACAGTCTGTCAAAAAATAAAAATAAAAAATGGGTGCAGTGCGCACAGAAGGCTTCTTTTCGGCCTGTTACTGATATTACTTTCAGTGAAGGGCAACAACAGAAGGACCCTGATCTTGATTGTCTAGGAGACAAGAAACACAGCGATTGTCAGAAAGAAAAATAACATCCGTTTGACATCTGAATTCACTCTGCTCAGAGGCAGCGCTGGCCGCCCCGGCCCATACATCATACACAAAGCAAGGCTCTTATTAGGAGCAGAGCATGGATAAGGGGTAGCTGAGCATGCGTATGTGTGTGTAAAAGAGTGAAGAGGGCGAGGAGCGAGAGAGAGAGAGTAGTGTGTGTAGAAAAGTCAAAACCATATGCCCATCTGACATGTTTAAATCCAAACTAATTGAGCAAAATCAATTCCCAAGCAAGCATTTTATACGCTCTGCTTTACAGGCGTCCTTAGAGAAAAGTAGTGTGTGTGTGTGTGTGTGTGTGTGTGTGTCAGTGAGAGAGAGAGAGAGAGAGAGAGAGAGACTTAGAGAGACAGAGACTGACGTCTGTGTGTTTGTTCACGAAGGGCTCCCAGATGTTACCTAAAGTCGGGTGCTTTTATCTCTACAGTATTCCCGGTGACCCGGCGGCTGACACAAACACCTATTTCCCTCATATTAACTCCCTTTTCAGAAAGACTCCTTAAAAATACCAGCGATGCTGGCCGCATAGCTGGCAGAAGAAGAAGGGGGAAGAGGAGAAATAAAACAGGCAAATGTTTCGTGTTTGCTGAATTCTTCTGTAATTATCTGGAGTCGGGGGGTGGGGGGGGACCTGCTGAAGTTCTACAACCAGACTCCACCCCACTCCTCCTCCTTTTTTTTTTTTTTTTTTTTTTTTTTGCTGTTTTCCTCACATGCTAATCCATCACAGTGAAAGAAATCCCACATGGCGCTGCCCACAAAAGCCTTTCTTTCATTGCACAAGCAAAAGTGTGGCCCAATGGGCTCCCCACTCTTCCATTTGAGAGAATATCCTCACAACACATGTTTTAGTGGCTGCGGCAGACGCTGTGCGCTTCCTGATTTGGTGACAGTCTTCATGCCGATGGGCATGGCGAAGTTCCCGGAGGCCAATCACAGACAGTAGTCATAGATTGGGCTCTGCCATGGCGTGGCGGGAGTCATTCAGAGCTGGCCTGTGCAGGAGATGGGAAATCTCAGCCTGCCCTGAAGGCCAGACTGGCTTTGAAGGAACAAACATCAACACAAAGACACTGACTACAGCGACCACCATCGTGTCATTTTTAGCTCGTGATTGATAATGCAAAAACTGTTCGTTTTGCCTTAATTTACAGATGATCTTACGCATTGAACCCTGGAACATTTGAATAGAAAACACTTAAATAAAAATTCTATTTCTGTTTGCGCGTATGCAAACATAGGGTTAACTGTAAAAAACATATAATTTTGCAGGATCCAGGAGAGGTGCCTGCATAACCACAGCCTATTTAGCCCATCAGCCAATTCAGGTGAAGGAAGATGCAGAATGTAGAATTTGCCTTATTCACACTATTCAACATCTTTCTTCACTACAGATCGCAGGTACTATGCATTCCTTTAAGTAATAAAAATATTATACTTCTGTTTATATTCAGGAGTAGAAACAATTCAGAAATATTTGTGACATTATACATTTAAATTGATGTAATTATTGAAAAAAATAAAACACCTGCAAATTGCCAGAGGGCAATGTGATGAACTTGCACTTTTTCCACCAACAACTCAGACTCTTGGCACAGAGTGAAGGACAATGCTGGAACGGGACTCACCAGTGTGCATGTAGTTGGAGCAGCTTCCCATACACAGCGGTGCTGAAGGAGGGGATGATGGGAGTCAGGGGGAGGAAGTTACCCTCGCTGTCCATGGAGGTCAGGCCTGCCTGGAACCCAAACACCTGCAGGACGGAAAAAGAAAACAACAAGAGAGTCTCAGTAAGAATCTGAACACACAATTTCCCGAGCGTTCCCAAGATCCATCGCACTTCCGACCCTCTAGTGGCTCAGGCTGACTTGACAGACTCCTCAAGTTCATCTGATTAATTAAATTAAGGAAATCTGTCTGAGTAAGCAAAGTGTGAAAATATTTGTACAGGGCAGACCGGGTCTTTCCAAATGCTTGGGTACACACGCTGAACACCCTTTAAGTTATCCTACCGGTTTCACAGACAGTTTAGGACTAAAAGGCCAATCAACCAAAACACGGTGCCCTCATCTCACCGCATGCCTTTCAGTAATTACCAAATTAGCCATCCTCCTTACACACACAGACGAGCCGGAGTATCGCTGCCGTCTGTTTACGCGCTCGTGCTGCAATGAGGGACATGCAGTCACAGGACATCTTTAATATGCAGCATTAAACGAGGACCCAGGGCAGCTGTGAAAACAGCAACTGCGCACCCAGCTGCAAAGCGAGGGCCACGTAGCAGCCGATAGTAATCCTGCGGCCTAACCGCGGCGACTACTGCGCGCTGTCACATACCCGCGGCAAGATGATTGGCCAATCAGAGGTAAGACATCGTGAATGTTCCCTGACTACACAAATTAATTTTTCATTTAATTACCCAGAGGACTGCTGGAAGAGAGCTTAATTCATCTGCATTTGAAAATTTTTATCGTGGCAGTGCGCCTGCTCCCATAAGAGCAGTGTCTGAAAGTCATGTAAATTTGTTAAGGTCCTCCAGATGCAATGAACTGTATTATGGACAGATGAACGAAAACTCGAACTCTTCAGATCACCACGCAGGATTTTTGTGAGCCGCCAAGTAGGTGAAAGGATGTGACATCAGCTGACCCAAAATGTCCAAGCTATGCAAGCATGGTGTGGCCAGAACAGTCTCCAGACTTAAACCCCACGAAGCTGGACAGACGAGTGAAGGAAAGAAACCAACAACTGACAAGTCTGTTCAGCTGTTATATCTGCACCAACACAAACCAAAAAAATACAATTAAAACGTAAATAAATCACTTGGTGACTGACTATTTTTTTATGTATTATCCCAGCATAATTCCTGCCAAAATAAGGTTTTCTGTAAGGATTGCCATGGATTCTGAAGAATTAGAGATGTATCAAAATCAATAAATTAATACCATTTTCCTATAGTGATATATTTCACAATTGCTGGTATCTGGTTGCAGCATTATTTGTTTTAAGTGTGAAACAAAGGAAGACACTGACACTATTGTGCAATAATGCTCAACCAATCATATTGTTCTCAATTGTTTAAAATCTACATATTGGTATGAAACCCTTCTCTGTATCGAGATTGTTTCATGACATGGTTTAGTCTCTGATTCCGATCTGCATGCCTTCAAAGGCAGTTCAAAGGGTCGTGTCCTTCACAGGGAGGTGGACGTCTATCAGCCTCTTAGCCCCAGGGAGCGCTGGGCAGCAGCCTGACTGTTTGCATTAACAGCCAGACTCTTCCTCGCCTCGCTGTTCCTCCTCTGTTCTCCACAGGACGGAGAGACGGGACGAGGCTCCGTCCTACCCTGTGACCCAGGAGAGAGGAGGTGAAGGCACAGCAGAGAGAGATACTGAGGTGAGACTTTCTCCAACATGTACATCAGCCCTGCTCATGCACAACCCCCCCACAAAATGCCCATCACTAAATGCCATGCCATGATGTGTCAGCAAACAAGCGCTCGGCTCACAGTATTTTATATATTTTTTTGACATCAAGGCCATCTGTCAACAAGTAGCTGACTGAAAGGTCACCTGGAAAATGGAATCAACACCAGTCTTAGTGGGTGACATCTGATTATCAGGGCCCTCATATCTTATCACCGGCCTGTCACTAACTGAGAAAAGGCTAGAGGAGAGGCGCTTCCACTGGCGACCATCAAGGTGACCAATTTTTTTTCTTGCGCTAAGCCCTGACCCCATGGTGACCCCCTGATAAGCATGGTCAGCCTACTAGGCCTCACAACAGCACACCATCCCTCCGACCCTCAGGAAAGCATCAGTTCTGTTACAAACACATTTCCTACACCGAGCCAGCGATCAGAATCATTTGGCCTTTACAAGCAGTGGTTTCTATAGCAACAGGTTCCATATGAGGACTTAAGGACATTTTAATAAACATTCAAGCAGCAACCTTTGATGTAACACAAGTGTTGTAACCCAGGCATTCGTCAAAAACAAAACTCCCATTTCACTGGCTCGCTCAGCGCTAACAGATCATCACACCATCACTGGGATACAGAAACTTTTGCAAAAACAAATAACACAGTTATGAATTTTAGACAACAGGCGGCAAATTTGCCTGTCAACGGGGCTGTGCTGCGTACGCAACACCTTCAGCTCGAACTCGAAGGAGTCCAACACTGCTGTGGATGATCTGAAACACCTCTTTAATGGAGGTGGATGCACTCGGGGCGTTTCCTCGTGACTTATCCGCGCAGTTTGCAGTTCAATGTGGAAATTGCATTTTGAAGCACTAGAACGGCCGGGGAATGTGCCAGTGAGCGGGGAGAGAAGGAATGTGAAAGATAAATGCAAATCATGAGAGCTAACGGCTAATAGTTTTAACTAAAACTGTAATGGCAGTGGGTAAAAAAGAGCTTCCCACTGTATGGTGCTTTTTCTGGTCTATATGATATGGTATAATTACAATGCAGTGCACTCACTGTCTGCCACTGACCAAAAAGATGATGTAAGGTCAGAGGTAATTTAATGCAAGACCAGCTATACCCCTGTACAAAGACCCCCCCCCAAGTCTTTTCTCATCAGATGTCAGATATATCTTGCCTATATTTCAGTTAATAACAGCACACTTCATTTTTCATGATACTTGAAAATGGCTGGATGATTTATGTAGCTTTAATCCCCTCATGCCATGTGACAACATGTTTAGCCCTATAACTCTGCAGAATCAGCACCATAGACAGCTCATAGTTATTATTCAGTATCTGCCTGTTATTAATACAGTAACTATAAAATAAACATGCATCAGAGAACAACAACGCACCATAACATTTCGGAAGTTTAAAACGTATAAATACACCCTTTTTTTTTAGATGTGTGTGCATGTCTCACTCACCTTGAGGTAACAGTGTGCGTAGCAGTGGTGCAACAGGTTGTCAGAAGGCTGGCTGAGGCTGCTGACGACACTGACCAGCTCTGGCGCGTACATGGGCACAGAATGTTCCAGATTGACTCTGTCTACCTGAAGGCGAACTGACGGCAGGGGCCTGACTGGCTGAAACACAGGAGCAGCAGTCTGGGCAGGAGCCGCCTGTTATGAAAGTATATAATGGGGGGCACCATGAGTGTGAGTAAGGGGGTGAACATGAGTCCAGGCACATGCACTCAACCAAAGTACCTTGTGGCCCATAATAAGAGGTAGAATGGAGTGCAGGAGGTTGAACTCGGCCATGGAGATGGTGACTGTGGTCTTCAGCAGTGTGATGGAGGTGAGGCGGGTGGGGATGAACTCCTCTAGACCTGAAACTTCCTCCTGGGTGAGGGGTGCTCGTTTTTCCTCCACCACATCTGGCAGAAATGAGAAGAATTGTTATGCACAGTATGCAGTCATCTCATCCTTTTGCATTTTGTATTAGTTTCTATGACATTCGCTAATTACAGATGGTTGGGCTTGTTAGGGGATTATCAGTGGAACCATAGTTTAATCTGCTCACAGCAAAAAAAAACAATTCATATCCTAGTCTTCCTATTACCAGATGCAAAATTCCAGCATTTTGGAATATAGTTCCTTGGCAGCTTACTTAAAAGCCCAGCACACACTGTCTGTAATTTAGTGTTTGGTTGGCCTGTATAAAAGGAAGGAGCAGGGCTCTTACAGAAAAGCCTGAGTGTTCAAGCCAATTTGGCCGGGTTTCCCGCATGCTCAGATTTTCTGGAGAACGGATCTTCCTGGGCTCCAGGCAAGGAAGGTTTTAAGAGAAAGAGAGAGAGCGATGGGGTAGAGCGAGAGCGGACTGATTCCCACTGACCTTCACCTTCACCGAGGGGTCAATGCACAGTTTGAGATGACCTCCACACCCCAAAACACCAAAGCAGCTGTCCTCCAAATCACTAACAGACACGCTAGGAGTGATGCTCCACAAGCTGAACCCCAAATTTGTCCTTCCGTCAACCTGCATCCTCTTCTGGCTGCTCACGTCGTACGAGAAAGAATCTGAGCGCCTTTGATGGGGTCTAATTACTCGATTTATTGCAGATGCTAAATAATTGAAAGCAACGGATGTTATGGTTTAACAAAATTCAAACTCCCCCCCCCCAAAAAAAAAAAATTCCACATGCACATTTTGTGAACAGATTTCCAAACATCTTCAAAAGCGAAGATAACCAAAAACCACAGTGTGCCAACTGCTGGGGAAAGAAAAGAAGGAGAAAAAAACTCAAAACGTTCATGGCAGGCGTCTTTACATGTGAAAACGTAATGATTTGGTGGGTTTGTTTTTGACAGGGCAGTAATTGGTTGGATGGGTTGTGATGACACAGCCGTTAGGGTTTATTGCCAGTACCAAAATATGACTGTCTGCTTTTCATGAATGAATCATAGGCACGCACACACACACACACACACACACACACACACACACACAAGCTGAGAGAAGGCTGGAGATTATTTTCCACAACCGTCAGGATTCTTTATACATGCATCGCATTTCCAAGGAAGGGCTCACCTGGCTGTGGTTTGAGGTAGGGCTCATATTCGTGGTCCATGGCGCAGGCCACCATCTTCAGGATGCGGTGCACGGCACTACTATTGAGCTGGACGTCCAGAGGCCCGATCACCAGACGCTTCACAGATGCCTCCTGCACCAGAGGCACCACCTCTTCTTTCCCCAATGAGAAATCCTGGTGCCCTATGCTGACTGAGATTTGGAACAAACATACACAGAGTTAACCGGGTTGCATGCACAGAAGGTATAATGCTAAAAAGGTACAACAAGCCCATCACAAAGAACATCATGTGAAATGCCATAACTATCCAGCCAACCCAGGGGGCGCATAAATATATAAAGCATACAAACGGCTTGTAGGCAGTCACACAAAGTTCAGTCATCGCCAAGAACAGAGATAGAAACAACCAGGGGGAACAACATATCCATAGGATTGCACCGCAGGTTCTGCTTCCTCCTCTAAAATGGCACATTCCTGTCAAGCCACTGTCCGGTTTCATGTGGAACTTCAATATGGGGACCAATTTTTCTGATTTAACACGTTGAAGCACCAGGGAAGTGAGCAGGACAGCAGATTTATCGCTGGACGACGCTGTCGCACTAAGACACATCTGTTAGTTTACGGATACATTTTGCTGCAGCACTGCGGCCCGCTGCCCCAAACAGTGATGGATATTCCAAATGTCTGCTGAACTGGTCCCTCATTCTCACACACACACACACACACACACACACACACACACACACACACAGCTGTCCCTTCATTCGACACCACCGAAACGGTTCACTTTAAACCTTCAGCTCACTGTAGTAATACCAGATAAATTAAAACTAACGGGACACAGAAAAAGAGAGACATGGCCAAAACAGAGACATGCCCTTTTCTCATTACGTCCACACCGAACAGAGTTTTCAGAGTTCACAGAACCAGATGCAAATTCCACTTCCACTGCGCAGGGTTCAAATTCCTACTTGATTTTCAAGACTTTAAAAATCCACCGGGCAATGTCACTTCCTCTTCCCATTTTTGCTGGGATGGATTAAGCCAAATATCAAACATATGGCTGTACTTAGGCCAGATGAAGGATTGAAGGATTGAAATTAGCCGGGATTTAAAGAATTAGAGGTATCTTCATTTCTCACTTGCAGCTCCCAGCCCGACATTATTTTGACGTGAAGTCAACGGTAAAGGGCTGCACATGCCGGTTCAGGTTACGTTTACCCAGAGTTTACGCTCGTCCTGTGGCAACGACCACTAATTTGCTGGACTGACATAAGATCGTCGGGAAAGGCCGGCACTGACAGGAGAAGCATTCCGATAGGAAAGTGTAATTTTAGAGCTTCTGGAAGAGGCCACGGCGAACGCTTACATCGATATCAAAAATAACCCTGACAGCTGAGGCTGACACTATCTGTGCTTTTCTTCATTTAGATGATTATCAGACGTTCCAGAGGGGTGAGAGAATAAGCAATGCGGAGCCACACAAACCCAGGGAAGCCATGTCCTGGGAACTGAACAGTAAGTGACACTGCAGGCTGTGCTGGTGTTCTAAAGGCTAGTGCAAACAAGGTGGCATGTTTGCTAATATACCACATTTAATGTCTGGAATTTCTTTTACTTTCCACTTCACTTGCCTTCATGTCTGAAAATATTTGTCTGAGGGGTTAGCATGCCCCGGCAATATTCCTTACTTGCGGTTCAGTGCATTACCAATAACATACAAAAATAACATTTAATCATTTTATTAAAAAAAAACAGAAATGACATTTTACTCAGTTGTCATATATCTGAAACATAGATTTAAATAGATCCAAGCAATTAACACCTTTCATTTGCATGACCATTGGTCACATCCATGACGCTTGTGCGTTCACTGCAACGCAATAAAGAGGCCTACATTAAATCAGGATTTTGTTCAATTGCTACCCGCATATGCAGAAGTTTAACCAAAGGCTCAAACGTGACTTTAATTTTATCCATCACTTTTACAGGCCTGTCTTAAGACGAGTGCTCTGCTGACAGACGCCACTCTGTTATGATAAAACATAGATGATGCTCTGTGGAAGTCTTCTCTACCTTCCCTGCATTCAGACACCATGCCTGCCGGCCTCACTGCATGACGCTTGGTCTGAAACAGGGATCAAGAGCGAGGCCAGATACAACATTTCTCAACAGTTGGGTGGGGCAAAAACACTTGATCTTTTCAATGAGTCTTTCAGCCTGAACAAACATCCTTGAGATGGTGAAGAACCTACGGTTGCACGGTCGACCCTCCAACGAAGAGCAACACTCAAATTGGCTGAGAAGGATAATTCACTTTCACGAGGTAAAGAAGGAGAGGGGGAGGGAATGGGGAAAGAAAGAGAATGTATCAACAAGCAGGAGAAAGAAAGAGACTCGAACACATGTCAGCGCAGTCTAAACAGCTCTGACAGCTCCCTCCAGGTAGGTTCAGGGTGAAAGCGAGGACAACCAGGTCAAGAAGCAGGTGGCCACGCCCCTACCTACAAGTGGAGCTCTTTTGTCTCTTGGAAGAGAGACAGTTTGTTTGAATGAGGCCAATAGGAAAAAGGAAAGCACCCTAGAGGGGGGTGAGAAGTAGAAAAAAGGGTTGTTGCATTTGAGACGATACCTTTAGTGCTGCCATTCTCCATTGTATACAGGTAATCCAGGAAGAAAGCACCAAAGCGCTGCATGCCTGCTATCTCTGTGTAGGTCTCCTGTCAAACACAAAAAGGATCGGAGGGTAAACAAGATGAAGCCCAGCATACCCCCACAAGGACAAGTCGTGCAAGGGGTTATCAGCCAGTGGACCAACTCCATGGCTCTAACGCTGCTTCAATTGCAGCACAAAGAGCAGCAGGGATGCTGCTAATGAAAAATATTTAGAGACATATGACATCAGTGATAAAGGAAATGAACTATAACTACGAATATGTGATGATTGGTGATTATTTCAATTAATAAAATATACTGAACCTACACTATTTTAAATTCTATTCAACCCAAATAAATGTACAGGTATGTAACTGTAAATGTAACTGTAGCTCTTCACATCAGTAAAAAGAAAATCATGGATATCACTTTTACTAATCCTGTAGACTGTAACACCAAGCACTAAAGTTGCCAAAAACGAATGTCTAATCGTGTCTGAGCCTGCCATGAACAAGAGGGTGGGGGGGTGGACGGACGGATGGACGGACCAATTGTGTGAACAGGTGGTTGAGGGTGAAGTCCAAACCTGATAAAGCAGAGTTAATTAAATCTATAAGCGAGGTCTAACATGATGCTCAAAACATTTGATAAACTTACAAATTTGATTAATAAAGCACAAAAAATACTCAAACACTAATTATTCCTAAATACATATATACTATCAGAAATAAATCAGTTCAACATATTAGAAGGCATAATTCTAATTTATATTCCAATGTTTTTATGACTAAAGGTTACAGTTTCAAGTTAGGACAGCATCTTTACCAGGGCTTGGTTGGTACCTTGTGAACATTGGTATCCAAAATAAACTCAGCACGAACACCGTTGTTCTCAGGGCTGCGGTAGTCGAAGAGGGAGTTGGTCAGGTAGGTCATGCCCTTGGAGCTCAGGGTTTCTCCACAGCTGAAGAACACAGCATCCTGCCAGGATGACCAAAACAATCCCACGACCTAGAGTGAGTAACAGCTAAAGAAGATTTTTAAAACTACAATGATATGATAGTAAATATCTTATAGGATTTCAAAAAGAGGGTAAAGCTAAGGCTGTACTGCCAAAAGATGTCACGGCTGGTTCTGAATGAAAACAAACTCTCTCCTCTTTCAAGAAAAGGGCCATCTTCACCAGTATGACAGACAGCTAAACGGGATGTCTCAGACTGAGGTGTCAATGGTCACTCTGTGTTCCATCAGGTTTTACCCCTTCATGTCTGTTCATGTTCTCCTCAAAGTCCCGTACTCCCATAATCCCTTTCAGGCACAAGGCTCGACAGCCCACAAAGCCGATCTGACAGTTGAAGAACGGTTCACCCTTCATTAATGCCTGGGAGAAGAGATAAGATAGAGGGAGAAATGATTGTTTGAATATGAAAACAATTTCATTTACCTACAGAGAACAGGCACAAATGCGGCAGAAATGAAAAGTGCAGAACTCTAACAGCAGACAGCAGTTTAGGCCTTGATGCCAGAGCGATAAAAGTTAAACTCAATGTGGCCCTTCTGCTTCATACATCTTGGGTGTGAGCTTTAAGACCATGTAAAATTCAATATAATGCACTATAAACTTGCAGCATAATAACCTATCCAAGTCAGGCCAATATATACCTTTATTTGTGGGCTGGGTGAGGTTACCCTCATTTAGAAGTGCTAATAAAACTCTAGTAGAGTAGGGGTGCTTGGCTGAAGGAAACTAGGTGTGGTTTTGACCCCCTCAGTCCACCTCGGTGCACAAGCTCAGCCAGATCCAGTAAAGGGTTTGTCCTCACCACATGGTAATTACAAGGCCGCATTTTCCATTTCCCCTGAACACACTTATTCAGTTTATACTGTGTCGCCTGACCATACACACACACAGATGCAAACAAAATATATACACACACAAACCTTAAATGGTCTTAACCCAATGCTTACATTCCAATGCTGGCTGTGAATTTAAGCAGCTGGAAATCACATATCTGGGACCATGTTCTGTGATCGGGTAATGATAATTCCACAAAACCAGATATGAAAAGATTCTACCCAGAGACATTGGGGAACAGCTGGAATGGCCTAGTTTGGTTAAATTGTTCTTGGAAGACTAACCCTAAAACAACAGGCCTAAAGAATTTGTATTGATCGAACTGAATTATTCAACCTCTAGTACTCTTAAACATCTGGTTTCCCACAATCTATTACAGATCCTTTTACCAAGGATGTGCAAAATAATTATGAAAAAGCGATGTAAAAGCATGTATTATGATACATTACGGATTCAGAATACATCCCTGAAAAGTTAACCTAATTTATTTCTCTTTTGTAATACTTCTAGGTGGTGAATTTGTTGTTTACTTTTTGCATATCAACAGCAACATGAATAAGATATATACATGAATGTGACAATTATTTATTTGCTAGTAATTATTATTTGTTTAGTACCCCTCAGAAGAGGTCACATCATCTTTACACGTGTGGGCTTTATGGCTACTTAAATTTGACATTAAAACTAAATGAAAAGGGTTCCATGTGATGCAGGCCAAAATACAAAGTGACAGCTAGTATCACTTGTAAATTGTAACATGGAGCGAACTGAATCCTGATTACACATTGCTATTATGTGCATTAGACCCGAACTCTGAGCGTAACCCAGTACAAGTTACCCCAAATCAGTGTCTGTACCTCCACAGTGATGCCCTCCTGCTCCACACAGAGCACCTCCCTCGATTTCACCTTCTGGGGGCTGTAGTAGCTGCTTTCTGACTGTGTTTCAGTCAACTGCAACAAAAATTAAAAAATAATAATAAAAAAAAGACATTACAGTAGCAGCAACATAAAAAGAACGGAAAAATACATCCTCCCACAAAAGAAAGGCTTTATAAAGTCGAGTGGCAGCAGAAAAATTTGCTCAATGGGGGAATAAAGGAATGTGAGGGAAATGCCGGCTTTCTGTGGGGTCCGTGGTTTGGACACATACATCACAGCAGTGACAGTCTTTTTTTCTGCACTCACTCCTTTCTGGGACAACAAACAAGCCAGATTCAAGGGCACCCAATTACCCTTTGAGGGCTGGCCGATGCTGACCATGAAGCAATATATCTTGACTTAAGTCCATTTAAGACATCAGAGCACAATTCAAACAGAAAGAAATGGAGGAGAGAAAAAAAAGGGAAAGACATCAAGCCCAAAGTGAACACTTGAGCTGGATAGAGATAAAATCTCAAATATTTCAAGCATTTTGAGAAACTGAAAGTAGGAAAATATTTTCAAAAGACTCATGATTTCATTTGCAAGCAACTTAAGATACGTCAGTGTGTTTTCACCAATGCTGTATCCTGTCAAAATGAGGGGAAAAAAAAACATTCCACAGCCAAATCTGCCAGCAGGACCATCGTACGTGATGAAGTTATGAAATGCCAAGTTCACAGTTGTGAATTTGCTTTTGTTTTTAATAAGACATAGTAAAGCATTGTGAGGCTTCACAAGAGTGTTATACCGAGTGATGGACTAATTTCACTAACTTCAGCCTGGTACTTATTGTCAGCTGGTTCAGTCAAATTTGCTGACACCAATTAAAGCTGTCTTCAGATGCTCTTTCAATGACTAAATTACTACCAAAAAAAAAACTACAGGACATCACTGTATAGTGCCGGCCTAGTGTTGAGCGTGAGCGTGTCACACAAGCAGAGGTGTGATGGTAAAAATCTCTCGGCCGCCACTTTAACACAGGAAGCAGGTGGACCAGCGGCAGCTGCACCTTATTATCCCCATGATGGAATTCTCTGCCTCTCCCCTCGTCCTCTCATTCTTTCACGTGTGAGGAATGCCACAAAACCTTCCCATAAGCCCTTGAGAGAGTTGTGGAGAGGGCCGTGGGGTTCTTTGAAGCCCGGAGCCCAAAAGACACCCAGCCCTGTTGATGCTTTCTCCAGGGCCAAAATGGCCGGCGCTGGCTGAAAACCCCGCAGGTTGTACCTGCTCCTAAAACAACACAAGGAGCCAGTCGGCGAGCCTCACCCTGTAACTTCAGCTCCCAGCTACTGCTGCTACCCATCTTTCAAATATTTCTTTAAGCGTTCCTAACCTGCTAAATCAACAGTCAGCCAAAACTATGCTCTTCAGCAGACCTATAAATTGAAGTATTCCAGAAATGTTTCTGATGAGGTTGAGACTTAAAGCAAAAAAAGATGAGTGGTCTGGACAGTAACCAAGGCCTAGTGGCTTTAGACGCGAGGCCTCAAGGACAAAATCAAGGATGATTTCAGAAGGTAGGGAAGAGGCGGTCAGGTGGTCCATTCCTTAGTAATGATGTCCTTGAAATTACAGGAACCATCTATTATCTCACATCAAACAGTAATTGTGATCCAAAAAGGGTGCCAGAAAATCTCACTGTCACTCGTATCTGCTTACAGGAACTAAGGCAGGTTCATGTGTTGAGCATGTGAATCAAAAAGATTCAGCATGAAACAGTCAGGAAGAAGAACAGAGAAAGTGAAACATTTCATCTGTGTGCAATTACTCAAGAGAAGAAGCAATTAATTGATAAAAAAAAAAAACACAACAGGACCAATTTGAGTGCTATTAGAAAAATGCCACCTCCCCCCACAGGGTGGGAAGCACGGCATGCAGATTCCAACAATTCTGGAGCGGAGTGTGCAGGAATACAGCAAACTTCTATTTTTTTTTTCCACAATAAAAATAATAATCACACCATGCACAATGTCTAAAACAGGGTGGTAGTAGCCTAGCGGGTAACACACTTGCCTATGAACCAGAAGATCCAGGTTCAAATCCCACTTACTACCATTGTGTCCTTGAGCAAGACACTTAACCATAAATTGCTCCAGGGGGACCGTCCCTTGTAACTACTGATTGTAAGTCGCTCTGGATAAGGGCGTCTGATAAATGCCATAAATGTAAATGTAAATGTAATGTAAAATGTAAAAACATTAATGTGGCACAAGACGCCACGTGCTCCCCAGGCCTAACAAAGAGCTGCTGGGATACTAAGCTGCAAAGTGCAGTACCACCTTGGATTCAGTTGAGGCATTTCTTTGACCGGAATTAGACTGAAAACAGCTAGTGATACGAATCTGAGCCACACTCTAATAAACCCTGTTACTACCTTTGTGCTACAGTTAAAAAAAAAAAAAAAGCAACTAGTCTCCGGAAGAATATAATTAAACGTATTCCCTATATCCCCCTATCATGAAAATGTGACTTTGTGAGATAATTTAACATTAATACGAGTTCCCCTAGTCTGTCTGTGGTCCTGCAGTGGCTAGAATGCCACTGTAAAGAGTAAAGAGGTGTAAAGAGTGCTTTGGCCATTCTGTTTCACCGCTCAGAGAGCGGCAGCTCAGATGGTCAGATCTGGAATTTGGCCCCTTATGAAGTTTTAAGAATTTTGCACCACTCACCTAAAACATTCTCGTGATGTGCATTGCAGTTGCTTGGTGATTGGATGTAAAAATGAGCACAAAATGACCTTTTTCTGGAAAAACTTTTTACATTTACAGCATTTATCAGACGCCCTTATCCAGGGCGACTTACAATCAGTAGTTACAGGAACAGTCCCCCCCGGAGACACTCAGGGTTAAGTGGGGTTTGAACCTGGGTCTTCTGGTGTGTTACCCACTATGCTACCACCACCCTATAACTAACTTAAACTTCCTTTCAGTGTCGAACATTGTGGTTGGTGAATTACTACAAATGTCCCCTCACTTCTAAAGGCTGCTCTCCTCCTCGTCCCGCCTCTCTCCTTTAAAGCTACAGATACCGAAGTGTCAAAGTGGCTGTAATTCTACACCAAGGCTAAATTTCAGAAAGAGACTTCAGATACAGTATTAGGGGGCGATATAAAAGCAAAAAAAAAAAAAAAGAAGTTAAATGTCATGGGACTAAATAAAGTAAATATATAAATGGACTAGTTAGTGATTAAATGTTTGACAGGGTCTCACATTGTTGTATTGTGTACAGGTAAAAGTATTTTTTACACCTTAAATGTGATTGTAGCCTTGGTGCAGTATAAGCCTACTGACACCACCGGGTCCTTTGGAGCGTGCTGCTGCTGGCTGCTGCGACCTTCTCCACTTCCTTCCTCCTCGTACAATCCAGCCTCCCCATCTTCATCCCCAGTGTCAACAATGGCAGGAACAAAGGACCAGGCCCAGGATACCCAGCCCTGCTCGTCTGCCTCCACACCGGTCTGCATATACTGATCTGGCATGGTGAATGGGCTTGCCGTGACCTGAGAGTCGCCATCCACCTCCATACCTGTGGAGACAGAACACGGTCAAGAAAGTGGCCTTTGTCACAACAATGGTCATAAGAAAATAAAATGACATCTATAGGAGCCAAAAAATAAAAAATCCACAAGCATAGCCTCCTCATGTTTTTTTTCTGCCTATAACAGACAGACATGTTTGACATGTGGGTTCCGCTGCTGGTACAGTTCTTTTTGCAAAAAGAACAGTAGCTTTCTGCTGACAAGTGCATAGATGTGCCAGGGTGAGGAGAAGTCAGGAAGCAGCCATTGTGCTCAGGGCAGGGTGGTCATTGACCAGCAGCCTCCCATGACCACTCGCTGGTGCACAGATGTGAGGCCACGGCCACAGCTGTGCTGTCAGTGGCCATGGGCTGGACAACAGAGTGGCGGGGAGCGAGCGGGACTCATGAGGCTCACTCGAGTTCTCATGTGACCTTCGGCCTTCGTCCCATCACGCCTGTTTCCCTGCATGGCGAGCAGAAGGGAAACTGATGTCAGGGCATAAGAATGTGTAATCCCATTCCACACTGCCCCACATCTCCACAAGAAAACAATATTACATGTGAGGTCACGGCTGTGGAATCCCGCCGGCTCGGCCTGCCAAAATTACCACGTTTTAATCAAGTCTATTGGTTTGAAAATACACCGTTTTGGTGATTTTTCTTGTCTTTCTTTCTTTTCCTCTTGTTTGAAGCAATGCTTAAGTGAGCTTTACTGCACATTTCCGCTACCTACATGTTAGACATACATACTGAAACCCACATTTCTGAAGAACATTTACATTTACAGCATTTATCAGGCGCCCTTATCCAGAGAGACTTACAAATCAATAGTTACAGGGACAGTCTCACCCTGAGCAACTTAGGGTCAAGTGTCTTGCTTAGGGACACAATGGTAGTAAGTGGGATTTATTTGAAGTGCTACTCCCAGTTTTGACATGAACTCGGTCTTTCCAGAAAGTGAACTGAGAGACAGCATTTGACAATCTTTGTGTGAAACTGCCATGTTCGTCTCTGCGGGAATGAAGCCATCGTTCAAGCTCTTCAATGCGCAGTCGACTTGCTGTCAACAATCACACACTGCTGTGTCAGGTGAGCTTAGATCTCTGGCCACGCCTTAAACTGATCTGTAAAACCACTCACTGTTCAAGCAGTGCCTGTTCGTGCCAGCAGATGTCCCTCTGTGTCCCTCAGGGTGCCTCTGTCGGCTGATGGGCTACCTGACTACACACATCAGGCCTAAACTGACTGAGGCAGAATTCAGCAGACACCCTCAGATCCAAATGACTGGCTGATAACCAATAATATAATTTATATTTGTATGTGTGTGTGCCTGTATACTGTATACATAAAGCGTATATAAATGTCAGTATTCACAGATGTACAGACTTCATATTACAAACATATGACACACACACGTCCTCCATTTGCCTGCTGTCTGCATTTACAGTGCACACTCTGTAACACATAAGAAATTGATCAAACTAGCATGCACGTGCACCGACACACATCAGCTGTCGAACCGTCTATGTCTTCAACACTTCGGTGCAGAAACTCGCCAACATGTGCTGTGCATACATCCAAAGTTATAACTGCAGTTTTAATGATACTCACCATGCAGTATTACTGATTCATCGACTGGCAGCATGCAGGCAGTAAAATAAAAAACTGCTCGCTGCCCTTCCTCACAGTGCTGAATGAGCCAGAACAGGACCAGAGAACAGTGGTTCAAAACAGAGGCAGGACATCCCCCCCAAAAAACTTGGACAGGAGGGAGCCGGAGCATTTTAAAAATGTACGTTTATTCCTTTTCTTTCCCACACTTGCTGTCTTTGAGTAGATTAATTTCTCACATACTTTGTAAAGTTGTCTCTTTTCGCATGCAGGTCGTCTCATTTCAAACCACAGTTTTTTTTACTGCTGTCCACAGGCAGTAAAAGAGACAGTTCTGTCTGGGTGCGTGCTTTAATAAACGGCACGTGTATTCGGGCTCACGAATGTAAAATCCACGCACACGGAAGCATGCATGCAGTCCAACGCACTCTGACACAAGTGCATGCACACTGAAATGCACACAATACACACACACACACACACTCCAGATGCAAAACACACTTCGTTAAATTAGATCCACTTCATTAAACTACAAAAGTCGAACACCTCAGAGAGGACAAATAAAAATTCCCTTGGAAAATGTTCTGCAAGTAACCGCACACGGCAGAAGTCACGGCGCATTAATGCCGCCAGAGACAAGGCCATTAGGAAAGCAAGCGTCCACGAGGAGGAGCAAACTGCAAAAATGCTTTGCAGATGGTCGGCACAATACGCTTTGCTGCAAATAATGACAAATATGCAACAGTTTAGTATGGTGTAGTGTGGCAGTTCTCCAGTCAATGCCAATTTAAGAGGGCTCTTGTCCAGTGCCGTGTACCATTATGAGGATTATACTTTTAGCACTTTGGCACATCAGTAGTAAGTACAAATGTCTACAGAATAGTACTTTGCTTATGGGCTTAAAACCCCTTAAACCCCTTAAACGTATTATTTGTGTTCAACGAAGAGTTCAAACTAAATTTGACTTTTTCCATTCCTTTAATTATGATGGCGCATGAAGAAATATCATCAAGTTCAGTTTCTGTTCTACTGGCTGACCCACGTTATTAGAGCCCAGAGCTGTGCTGGCCTGTTTCTGTTACCGACTCCAGGACAAAACACTGAAGTTCAGATGAAATTCAGCCAAATCAGTCAGAGTAGGGGCAACAGTTCCCATTCAGGAGAACAAGACATATATGGCATTTGACATTCACAATACACTCCTCCACATCCCCACACAGCATCAGCTTGTACACCAATCAGGGCACCGTCAAGGAACGTCTCAAAGTGTTAACTTCAGCACGTAATGCTTTTGGTGATGCTGGAAAAAACACTCCAAAAGAAACGTTACCCAAAAAGTTTTTTATGGGGAGTGCTACGAAAGGTCAGACCAATTCCTAAAATATCCCAGTGAAATAGCCAAACAAGTGAGCTGAACAACAGCCCTGAGGCCATAATATGATTTTAAAATTGCAGGCCAGCTCCACTGCTGTGAACTTCTGTGAGGGGATCCCGATTCAATAGCCGTACCCATAAATAAAAAGGTACATGCCTATCAGTGAGCACAGAGGCAGAAGGCTCACACTGACAGGGGCATTACATCCCACAACCTGCTACTTTCATTGTAGTTGACATGAAGAGTTTGTGCCTATGTTTTTGCTGTGTGGTGGTTTTTGACAGCAGCCTGTGTTGAGTTATTCACTCTATGCCTTGTGGTTGGGAGGGGAAAAGCATGGCCAAATGATGCTCAATGTCCCGTTCAGGATCCGTTTGCTCGTGTACTACTGTGGAGAAGAGGGACAATGAATCCTTCAAAGGAACCGAAGGATCATAACCCCCACCATGTGTTGGACAAATGTACAGAAGTATGTGCATGATAAAATGTTAAAATGTTAAAGTCTTACAACTGGTATGGCTAAAAGTTAAGGGCTGGTATTCTCTAAGATCCTCTACATGTACCCATGTGTTACTAGCAGGATAATGGTGACATTTGTAAAATGTATGAATGTGTTTAGTGTATACTCACTGGGCACTTTATTAACGGACCCCCATATGCCTTCAGAAATGCCTTAATACTTCGTGGCATAGATTAAACAAGGTGTTTAAAACGGTCCTCAAAGATTTTGGTCCATACGGACAAGACATCATCACGCAGGTTGATCGGGTAAGCTATGCAAATTTAAATATGCTCAGTTGGTACTAAAGAAAATCTCCCCCACACCATTATAGCAACACCTGCCTTAACTGTTCATACAAGGCAGGATGGATCCAAGTCTCATCAGACCAGACAATGTATTTCCAGTCTTCTGTTGTCCCATTGTGGTGGTACAATAGAAGTCCATCTGCCTGTTGTTCTTTCAGAGGTTATATTCTGCACACCTTTATTGTAACAAGGCATGTTCATCACTGGGTAGTTTCCATTTTTTAGACCAATTTCTGTAAACCCTGCAGATGGTTGAATGTAAAAATTCCAGAAGATCAGCAGTTTCTAGAATACGCAGACCAGCATACACGTCAACAGAATAAACATACATATACCAACATATTTACCTGTGCCGACTACCTCCCTTGTCCTGCTGAATGCTTCATCAACCTCAGTCTCCTTATGGCTGCCAATCTCACCATAGTACAGTGCAATGGCCAACTCGATGATCCGGGTGAACATGGGCAGCTGCTGGTCAGTGATTGACAGCTTCAGACTCTCCACCATTGTCTGAATCTGCACCAAAAAAGAACAGAAAATATCAATTACAAACACACACACACACCTTCATGCCAAAAGACCACAAAAACGCCCCCACAGCATAACTGAGATTTCTCAAATGTTTTACAGAACAGCTTAAATAAAAACTACGCCCACAAAAAGCCACACACAATCATCAGCATCTATGGAGATCTCCCCAAGAGAGAGATCGGTAGCAAGCATCAGCCTGAAGCTTTGGCCACTGGGCTACCACCAAGTGCGGGGTTGGCGTTTAAAAGGCAGTTAGTGAGACGGCCTCTTCTGCAAGAGCAGCATGAGTGAAATATTAGGACAGTGCAGACAGAATTGAAATTATTAACGCCACCACACACTTTCCGGCCTGTTTCTCTGAAATGCAAACAGTACGGGGCCAAAGGAAACGCCATACAAGTCAAGCAGGATGGAGAAAGCGGGAGAGGAGGCCGTGTACTTTGATGACAGCTGGTATCTTGGAGTTGATGTTGTCGTAGGTGAAGTGCAGGCGCGTTCTGAAAGAACACTTGTAGAGCAGAGGGTCCTGGTAGAACTCGATCTTCCCGCTGGCATTTCTCTTGTCCAGACACACCGTGCAATCAGAGAAATTAATCACTTTCCTCAGGACCAAGTCAGGAGCTGTAGGGCCAAGGCAGAAAGAGAAGTAAATACAGGAGGATGTGAAGCAGTATCTCAACAAATAAGTTGACATACAAAACAAAGCTACCAATTTAAGGTATCTTGCCAAAACCATGAACAGGATGAACCAGGAGTAAACAGTTCACCATCGTTGGCATCTGCCTAAAATATGCATTCATGTGAACGAGAATATCTACTCTCATGTTTACTTTATGTGTTCATTCCAGCACTATGAACATCTGCAGTTCTCAGTGGCAAATGCAACTATGTATTTCATGCCGATGGTGCAATTTCGTATGTCTTTTGTGTGGAAAAGTCCTCTCCAGCTGGAATTTCAGAAGAACTTTGAAGAGAACGGTATTTTGAAGGAGACTACAAGAATAATCCTCCATACCTCTTTTCACTTTGGAGGAGGCTCAAAGTAAATGACCAATAATTGGTGAAACTAAATTAAGTTAATTTATTCTGTAGTTTACAAAATGGACAGTAACGTTCCACACATAATTCTTCAGAGATTCTTTGACTCATGCACAGATACCTAATTAAGACAGCTGAAATCCCCCAAACCCATAAATCACTGCTGCCTCTGAACCATAAATAGCATTTCAGTATGTGACCCCATGCAAATGCTTCCATTTCCACAGAGGCCGACCGGAACGAGTGTCATCTGAGGCATCTGGAGGCCCAGCGGAGGGCGAGCTCACCAGCGATGTCCATGAAGGCGCGGTCCCACAGCTCGTCCACGGTGTAGCACTCCGCCGACGTGATGTTCACAGACAGCACAATGTCATCTTCCACATACTTCAGGATGAGGTTGTTCACCACGATGTTGACATTGTTGGCCACCCGCCGGATCAGGCTCTGCACATACCCTAAACACGAACGGGCGGAGGCATTAGTCGGGGCTCGACGGGACCATCTTTCACCATTTGTGGGTTGCAAGTTTGTTTTTGGGCCTGACCCCTCCACCCCATAGTGGACATGAAAATAAGGCCAGGGCTGACATGTTATTCTCCAGCACCACTTGCGTCTCTTGGACGCAAGTGGTGAAACAAGCTAAATCTCCATAAGAAAACATTTTCTCTTCCCCGAGCACCCGCTGTTCCACCACAAATCTTCAGTGAATTTATGGACCTCAGAGGAGGTCTCGTCTTCCTTCAGATGTGGGGTCCGGTTCAATTCAAAGAATTCACGAGCGAAGCCCAAAAAATGGACCACAAAACAAAGTCCCCCTTACTGGTTCTACACCCTGGAGGCTACTGTACAAGCTCTGCCATAACCCAGCCAGGTTGGGCTCATACCTCTAATTCCACCAACTCACCAGACATCATTCATGTCGTGTCTTACTGCAGGAAACCCGAGCAAGATCCAAGTGCGCGCTTGGCTCTGGCCAGGCGCTCAAGTATCAGCGGCAAACCCACACAGCTACTACACGGACATACGTCGGAATAAATCAAGCGGCTTTAATCCTGCTGCTCCAGACTGCAATTAAAGAGGCGTGTTGAGCAGAGCGATTCGCGATGAGTTCACGTGTACCGGAACGCCTACTGCCGGCTAAATGGGAGGTTTTAAGATCAATATCAGCTGCGTATAATGATTTCAATTTAAATGGTCTAAAGAGTAGAAGAGTGGAGCATAACGAAGAGAAAAGGCTGAGAAGAGAAGCGCTCTACCCATCTCCACTAACTCACCAACACAGAGAAACAGAAGCTCAGGAGGAACCATACATGGTAAGGTCATTACTCAACAAAGCAACAAAGGACCTACAATATTACAGACAAGGGAGTTTAGGCCATAAAATATGAAAATATACAGCAATAAATCCTCTTCACCACCAGACCAATAGCATTATTCATTCCTCTCATGTACTGTTAAACACAGTCACTCAAAGCTACACATAAAATTATGTTTTTTTTCTTATATTCCAATCCAAATGTTTGGTTTTCCCCAAGTGCCTCCATGCGAAAGTGTGGTGTCACCGGTAAAAATCTCCCACTAGATGCACCCAATGCGCTCGGTATAAATGTAGAGGGTGAGCTGGCCATCCCACATCCATGGCAGCACTGAATAAGTAGTGGCAAAATGAACCTTCACGCTTCAACATGGGCCATCTGGACAGCGTCTGAGCTCTAATAACCGCTCTAGGAAGACAAATAAGAGATTCTTGTTGAGATGTAAACAGAGGTATTTAGAACAGGAATGAAAAGCTCGTTGCAGGAGCTGGTTCTTAGAGACACAACGCGAGGGGCAAGTAGTTTTTAAATTTATTTCTTGTGCTTTACGCGTTTGCTGAACATCTACATCACCTACATGGATTTCCTCGGGAAAAAGGTGCCAAATATTCGGAGGGGGTTGTCTAAGCACCCCGACCTGTGATGTCACAGTGTTTCCACTCACTGCTCAGGAAAAGTGAAAGTACACACGCGAACTGTATATTATCATAAATGTACACTCTGAGTGTGTGTGTGTTGGGGGTTGCCGAGAGACCTGCCCACCGCACCTGCAGACAGACCCATAAAATAACGTGCCGCCCCACTGCGGGTTCCCCGCTGGTCCCCTCTCTGGATGCAATTTGCCCGGGTCCCCGGCTCCGAACCCCACACCCTCCTGCCTTCCGCAAGGCCCGGCACCGCGCGCCCACTTCCATAAACAACGGCCGCGGCCGCCACCTGTGCCTGGGCCCACAGGGAAGGAGCCCATTTAAAACTGTTCAACCATAAAATGGCTGGAAAAACCAACTCCTTTATGTGATCCCGGCACCGGCCAAGAACTCTCCTCAGTGCAATACAGGAAAGAAACCCTATACAAGCCGTGTTCTCCTTTTCCTGTATACGGAAAGTATTAGCAGCTATTAGTGCTGCCAGTTATTAGCCAACAAGGGGTACCCTTGCAAGTCGTTCGAAGCAAGCAAGGCCACTGCAAAGCAAGCTCTTCATCAGAAAATGCTATATTTGTAGTCATTAATTTTAGCATCTTTGAACAATCATTAGTCTTCCATGAGAATATAAAAATTGATAGTTAATACAATACTAAATATCCAGCTTTTGATATTCTTAGTACTCCCCAGAATTTTCTGCAGAATGCAGATTTGAGGATGTTTTCATTCGATCAATTACTTCAAAAGGCTCGCTTTCTTGAACAGGTAGTTCTGAATCGTGCAAGAAAACAAGCGATTAAGAGTTTACCAGAGTACTGACTGCAGTACAGCACATCTGTCGTGGTGAATCCGCTCGCACAAGAAAGCTCTAATCACCAGAGGGTGAAAACACCGGCAGCTCCATTACGTCAAGTGTGCCGGGATTTATGCTTACGCAACGCCACCGCTGGTGGAGGGCCGCGTTTCCTTCCGCGGTACTGCTCTGCTGGTGTCGCAGGATTAAACACGCTGGTTTGTTGGGTTCAGGACCCCAAAGGCAACCACGCGAAAAAAAAACTAGATGAGAACACAAGATGGGGGCATTGGTGGCCTAGCGGGTAGGGAGGCGGCCCCGTAATCACAAGGTGCCACTGAGCAAAGCACCGTCCCCACATACTGTTCCCCGGGCGCCTGTCATGGCTGCCCGCTGCTCCCAAAGTGTGATGGTTAAAAGCAGAGGACACGTTTTGTTGTGTCACCGTGTGCTGTGCTTCACAATGACAATCAGTTCGCTTTCATATGCTACTTTTCTGTGGAGAGAGAAAAATGTAAATCAATACCATAACACTACTGCCGGCAGCAGTTGCCAGCAGTGACCACAGCATGCAGCCACTTAATCATTCTCAGGACGCCACGGACGGCAGGGGCAGCTCTCGAAATGCTTTCTGTGCATCTCTGGAAATGAATAAATAAAATCAAGCGTTCCATGTCATGAGAATTAACATCAGTCTCCGTGCCGGGGTTGCCGGGGCTTAAATCCGAGCAGTATGGGGGTTCTGAAGGAGAAGGCGAATTGTCTGCGTAATTGCTGCCGGCTTGCGCTGGTGTCTGCAGCGTTTTGTTTGGGTTGCCTGTGAAGCGCCCGCGCGGCCGCGGGGAGCCCGTTGCCGGGAGCCACGGCCCCCGAAGTCGTGCGAGGTGAGGAGGGGCCAGCTGGCGGCGGCAGTGATGTGGGCCCGCTCTGACGCAGGAGGGGCGCTTTAAACAGGACATCTGTGTGCAAACAGAGACAGAGGCAACTGAATCGCATTACACATCACGCTGGAGCAGACTGAGCAGACTAACTTGCCTGTAAATGAAAATGCACCGGTGCATATTTAATGGGGTGAAGGTGATTGATTGGTCATTCCTGTAGATTCTTTCTCCACAGTATCAGACGGATCCGCCCTTATCTATCAGCACAGGCCACACAGACACTTCAGTCCCGCGTAATCTCACGACTAGATTGCTGTATCAGGTCAACCTCTGAATGCCGCCCGGCCTCTACAACTAATACAGAATGCAGCAGCGGGACTGGTGTTTCATCCTTCCCAAATTCTCTCATACCACCTGACTGCTACGCTCCCTCCACTGGCTTCGAGCGAGCAATGTGGAAAACGCAGGGGGACTGGCCGAATCCATGCTTCCGTGCATGCGCGCGCATGCACGGTGTGTGCAAAAAAATACGGAATTAGTTCCAAGTTCAGAGCGGAACAATACCCAAACTTTTTTTTATGACTCGAAAGAACAGCTTTTTTGTAAGAACATATGTGACTACCCCTTGCAGTCAATAACTCATATCAGAAACAGAGAAAAGAAGCAAACTAGCACAAACCAGTCATGCAACAAATCAGCAGATTCAAAACGTGGTTTTATTATCATGATTCCTGTTCATAATGCAAGTGATCTCGCCAATGTTTATTTATTTGATACAATTTTTTTACATCACAGGTGAGGTCACAGGTGACACTTTTTTTTGTTTTACAAAAGGAAGAATGTGTAATATTACGAAATAGTTCTTTGCATTAAATGCACTTAATATTTACATGTAAATGGTTTACAAAAGCAAACAGTAAATGCCCAAGCACTTTGCAATTCACAGTGATTACATCTGATTTGTCATATTGCAGGTTATTTTTCCCACCCACTCCACTTTTTAGGGTTTATAAATATGTTTATAATGGAAATATGTTTATAACGGAATAAACTGAAATAAAAATAAAACGAATTTAGGAAAAAATAAAACAAATTTCATAGGGCCCTAAGCAAGGACAATTACCCATCTGTGTCATAGGTCATACCCACACAGGAAGCAAACAAACCCCACTGTGTTAACTGAGTTACAAAAATCACACACTGATTTAGTTAGCCCTAATTTAAGCAATTCTATATTTCTTTTCCATTGCTTCAAAAAATCTGCTTTCTTCTTCAGTTACACAGATATTGATTACAAACGAATTGACCATATTGTGAAATCACCAGGTTGTGATAGTATCATATTGTGTGTTACTGTTGGATTCCAAAAAAAAATCATTATTCCAAGGCAACTGGCATTCAATAATGATGAAAGGAAAAATGCACCCATTCCTAGCAGAGCTGTAAAAGCCTAACATGGCTGAACCCGTTCATCAGACTCTGGGTAATGGGTTTGGGGTTCACCTGGGACCCGGTGGGAGAACTGCAAGTCAGGGGTCTCTGCTTAAACAGCTGAACAGAGATGTTATCCGTTCCTCAGCAATGGAAGGGGATCCTCCCATGACACGGCCGATAATTAGCACAGCCTTAGTGGGGCTAACCTTAAAGTGATTTTCTTTCTGTTGCTTGTCAGCTCTCTTTATTAGTACAAGTACTCTAGCCTTCCTCCGGGTCCCGTCTTCTCGTACCCTCCATGTCCTCCGAAGGTAAACAAACAAGCGGCCTTAGTTTTATAATCACTTAGAAGGTCAAAAGTCACTGTGATATCGGAGTAGGGTGATTACAGTCATATATCTCCCATTCTGAGTTGTATAAAAGCTCCAGGTACGTGCCTGTGCAACGTATGAATGAAATACAACAACAACGGCTTGGATGTGGTCTGCCATTAACAGCAAAGCAGGGGCTGTATTTAAAAAGACCCCTATAAATCAGTGCAAGGCAGTCCAATCGCAACAGACCAGTGTGGAAGAGCGCACATGCCGGCTTAAGCACAACAAGCCTTCTGTGGCGTGGAGGTCACAGAGCGAGGCCGGAATCCTTGGCCCAGAAAAAGGCATGTGGTCAAGTGGCCTTGCTGATAAGAACTATCACTGATGGATCACCCAGGGAATGGCGGTAGGGCGAAGGCGGGAGGGGGACACCATCAAGCGGCCCCCATTACTCACCTGGGGGAAGGTCTGGGTCAGTAGGGGCGGCCTGCTGCACACGGCGGGGCTTGGCCAGAGATTTGGCACTGTCAGAAGCGCTGCGGCTGGTGGAGCTGGAGCCACAGCTCTCATGGTCATCCTGTACAAGCAGACACACACACACACACACACATTCCTCCCATTATGAACTCGTCACAAAAATTTCTGTTCCATTGCTTCTTCAGTTACATAGATATTGATTAGAATAGTACAATAGTAAAAGTACAATGAAATTAGGTGCAGTCCCTGAGCCGAAGCGGTATCTAAAATATTTTAGTAAGGAAAGTATAAAAATGATGTGTGTGTGTGTGTGTGTGTGTGTGTGTGTGTGTGTGTGTGTGTGTGTGTGTGTGTGTGTGTGTGTATATATATATATATATATAACATTTCAGAAATTAGGTAGGTTGATAAACAAACAATATGCACAAAACCTTATTGCACATGGATTAGAAATTGAATTGAGGTGCAATGGGGTAGAAGCTGCTGTTTGTCCATGTTTTAATGCTCCTGTATCTTTAGCCTGATGGCAGCAGTTGGAACAGGTCATGGGTGGGGGGTGTAGTCCCTACATAGATATTGATTATCACTGAATGAAAATAATTAATAGTATTATGATAGTATTATGTTGTGAGTCACTGTTCCTGCCTCTAATACTTAAAAAATGTTGGGAAAAGGGGGGGAAACGTTGGGAAAAGGTAGCAAAAACACACATAATTACAAAAATCTATAACCCTTTCATTTGCCTTTCACTGCAAACCAAAGTCATAGTACAAACTTATGTAGCAAATAAAATATAAAAATAAAAATTCTAACCGGGGAACACAGCTAAAACAAAGTGATGGTGTATGAAACATTTCCATAACTTCACATCATACTTCTGAAGATGCACATTTTAGCAACATGATAGTTGATTAACTTTTTTTTAACCACTCACATCCATAAAGAGGAGGAGGAGAGGGGAGCAGGGCACTTTATGCACCACTGAGCCGCCACCACCACCCCCGAACCTTTACAACCTCATCCTAGGCTCGACAAATAAACGTGTTGTAAGAGGAATGTGTAAATGCCGGAGGTATAAACGGGACATTTGGACCCGTAAAACAGGAGCAACTTATAGGATACACGATGGCCCCCGGATAAAGAACAACAGCAGCGAAAAGATGAGGTGCCACAAAAACAGGGGAATTGCTGAAGACGTCACCTAGCAGTCCTACATTAGGATTCAGTCCCACTTTATTTACAGCAATCTTCCTCAGACAGAACAGAGAAAAGGCTCAAAGGCCCACAGAAGAGTGGTCAGTGGGGAAAAAAATGCTCAATTGTCAATCCTCAAAAATCACAGTTTGTGACATCATTGTTTCCTGCATCGGTCCAGAGTGGGGACATGGCAGCAAACTGGGGGACATGGCAGCAAGATCTGACTTTTATTTGGTAATTCAGTTGAACCCTATAAAGCAGATAAGGAAAGAGAGCAACTGAAGGCGGTCTTGGCCATACAGCATACAAAATTCTACTGATTGTTTAGTGATTTATGATAAAAGTAGAAATGTAGAAAATGGTCCTGATTCTGCACCAGAATTGTGATATTGTTTCCATAATATTTATATTGTAATATTGTTTCCAACATTTTGCCTTTCTGTGCAGTACATACTGGCTTTACTAGCTTCGATGCAATCATGCTCAGCACCTCAATGCTCACAGACACCTGCACTAATACACAGTACAATTCCACATTTTGGGTCAAAAGTTTGAAATAATGATGTTGCTGATGTAGAACAATACTGAACTAATCTGAAGAAGGCCAATTGTATTGCTTCTTTAAAACAGCAGAACCTTCAAAGAGCATTCGTGAACACGGGATTCAATCAGAACTAAAAAGTAATTATTGCTGATGATGGGCCCATAATATTTTAAAATAGACAAAACAATAAAAGACGATAAACCCTTAAATGGAACACGGATCATTTCCATACACTTTTATTGACAGACTGTTCCTAGTTGCTATGATGAAAATCAGAGCCGAGGATTGCCCCAAAGCACAGTGTAATATCTGATATGTTACGCTCAATTACACCATTTAAAACCAAAAAAAAAAAAAAAGGGAGGGGGGGGGGTTTACTCCCGTTTCAGCTGACCCACAGGAAACGGCTGACGTGCAGGTAACAGAAAGAGCCTGGAGACCCGGAGCAGGTTGCTGCTGATTGCGGCGAGTCGGCAGGCATCAGAACCTTCCGAGCCGGAATGTGCTGACAGGCCGAACTACCAGGGCTCCGGAGGCACACTTACTCGCGGCAACGAAAACACTCGAGGTGTCAAAATGAATCGCGCCGAGACACGCCCCCCACCCGCTCGGAATGAAGAGAACAAGGCCGTAGCCTGCGGTTGATGGAAAAACACATCTCGTGCGCCGGGGTGGTAACGTAAACACCGGCGCACCAAAACAGGCGTAAAGCGGCGAGGGGAAAATATTTACACCGGGACCTGGCAGCTCAGGCAGTGCCGTGTCCACGCCGCAGCTCAGTAAACACTGCGCCCAGGAATAATAAAGAACTAATCAGGGCAGCCCGCTGATAGTACAATATTGCTGATTGTTCACACGCCACTTGCGAAACTTACCGACACTTTCACAGCCGAGGAGTGTGCTCAGTTTACGGTAAAAAATGAATTACTGACGGAATGTCGTACCAGGCAAATGGGACAAAAAGATGTGTTTCAGGAGACAGTGGGATGGCTTGTCTGGGGACAGATGTGGCCTCTCTCAGCTGCTCGTGGGTAAAGTGATCTGGGCTGCGGCGCGGCGCTAAGAGCCGGAGAGAAAGACGCCCCGGAGTGCGATCTGCTCAGCTGTCACCGCGGCGGCGGACCTTCCCCTCTCTCCTCTCGGCCAGGCCGGCTGCAACGTGACTGACGTGTGAGGTAGACCCCCTGCTCTGGGGGTAAGTGGGCACCACCGAGGGGTTAAGGGGCAGAGGAAGGCAAGGTGTGACCCCCACCGTGTTCTGACCCACCACCAACTCGGCCGTCTGGCTCTGTGACAGCGAGCGTGGCAGTTTCTGTCTGGAGGGCTACCGACGCCCCCATCTGACCCAATCCTCTTTAAACACGGGGGCTATGAGATCCATGCTGTGTAAATAGTGATTTTTTTTTTAAAAAAAGGAAAACTTGATGCAAAAATAAATGTCATTATTAAATAAAATTGTACACTGCTTATAAGATTTTAAATTTTGTGATAGGTGCAGATTTGTTTAATTGAAGCAAATATTGTTGATTGTAATTTCCTTCGAGAGACGGTTCCTTACAGAAACTCTGTAATGGGGTCGTCTAGGATTTATTCTAACAGCTTGTGACAGCACAAAGCGCCCACAGTGAACAAACACGGTTTTCTCACCCAATGAACTCAGGATGGCATCAATTCCCGGCACCCCCAGAGACGCTCCTGTCAGAGGGGCGACGAACGCCCCTGGTATGAAAAACAAATGGAGGGAAACCCGATCTGCTCTTATCTCAATCAGACTCCCTCGTAGGTCCGACACACCCCGAGCTCGCAGAGAGCCCTCCTCCCCCGGGGGCCAGGCAATCAGCCACACCACCACCCCCAGTTCCAAACCGGGCTCGGAGTCTCTGACCCCAGGCAGTGGAAGCTGATGTGACTGCACCCGGCGGAGGTTCGGGGGTCTGGCTCCTCAGCCGGGCCACTGGCAGTAGAAATGCGAGGAATCTGGCTCGGACCAGGCCGGGTCAGGCCCGTATCATCACAGTCTACACAATAATCAACATTCCTCTAAACGGGGATGACACCCGTGTGAGGGGAACGGGACCCAGCTGGCAACAAAGAGCGATTCCGTTTTTAAAAAATTGTGTTTCAGGTTTCACCTGCTGTACAATATTCTGAATATTATCAATGTACTGTTCGATTACTCAAATCAAAACAAACATATAATTAAAACTTATTACACAATACTTAATACAAACAAGGGGTTTCACATTGCGAAAATAAAATCCTATATAATACTATATACTAAAATATAATACTATATTGTACATCACTCTCTGTGTATTGTGATGTATGATGAAGTGCGTGACAGTAGGAAACAGAATATAAAAATAAAAAATAATACAGAAGTAAGAAAATACAGACAGAAACTGTTTTTTCAGAGGCACTGGTAGCACTCATAAAAACCTGTATCCACTCTGCTTACACTTAGACTGATGGAGCTCCAGAGACACACTGCATCTGACTCTTCTGCCTTCAGGAGCATCCATCAAGTGCAGTAGGAGTTCGCTGCTAACGGGTTTTTAATGAAAGTGCAACAAACTCAGAAGGTTGATTAAAGACGCAGCTCTCTCCTTTTCTCCTCTTCAATAATCAGTTAGAACACACACACACACACTCACTCACATTTCCATCTTGGAGTATATCTGGGGTAGTAAATGTGTGAAATATGTGTATTACTATATGTGCTTACTATAAAATAAGCATTTAACTTGCACGGTCCCCATTTTCTGCACTTTTAAATGTGTTTAACGCACGCATGCGCACACACACACACACACACACACACACACACACACACACTCAGTTTCACACTGGAAGCATCAACATAAAGAGCAACTGCACAAATGCAGCTGGTGAGTCCATGGCGAATTGAGGGGATTAAAAGCCGAATCTGACTCCGGTGATGATCGCAGCCGACAATCAGCTTTTAAGACCCGCTGATTAATTGTCTGGCTGAAAAGAGCTCATTAAGTGAAAACGAGCATTGTTCATGAGCAGCCTAGGATGGTGAAAGCCAAGAAGAAATCTGCAGTATTTCATGAATGAAATATGGCCGTCCGAAAGTGGATGAAGTGCTTGGGTCACACACCCAGGGTTCCCATGACATATCTTATCGTTAAACAACTTAATGAGACAGACAATAAGATGTTATTTGCCCATTTTTTGTGCACTTAATGATCAACTTCCATTTAAATCAGGAACATTTCCAGATAGGAGAAATAAAACTTAAGAAAACAGCTAGGGTTGGCCTCCCCATTTCACCATATTTGATGAAATCATATATACATATATTACTAGCCCTACACTGAAGAGTTTAGTATGTACTGCAGGTACATAAAAAAAAAAATTACATTTATACTAATTAATATACTGAATGTGTAATTTTAGAATTCTAACATTACAGAACTAGACAAAAATAAACCCAACTTACATTCAAATAAGATAATAAAATAAATGGCTGTAGAACTTGACACATTTCATTCATGCATTAAAATACTTCAGAATATTTAACTAGTGGCAAAAAAATATATAAGATTATATCTTATATTACAGATAGAAACCTCATACATATACAAAATATTTCTATGCCCAGAACCTAGCCTGCAAGCTCCCAGTATTTGTGTGTGATTGCTCTAAAAGTAGAACTGTTTATGAGTACTAAGAAACGTGTTACTTACCACATTCCAGCCCTGCATTATGTTACAACGAAAGCACTTGGTTGATTTTCAAACCATGTGCCTCGTTCAGAAGCGCAGGAAATAAAACGCGTTCATTAAAGGGACATGAGACGGTTCCAAGGACGCTGCCAAAACACTGCATAATTACAAAACTATTCCAAGCTGGAAGCAGGGAAAGCATCACTATGGCTGCAGTGATGTCATTGCCAGCCACCCTGCCAAGATAGCCTTCACGGTGCCCAAGTCAAACTCACTATGTTTAATATCGGCCATGAACAAGCCCAGAATAACAATAAAAACAAACAGGCAGCCAGGTTCCGTACTGACATCACAAAAGAGGGCCTGCAAAAACGCTCCTAATTTGCTAGAATCTCTTTTGTGGCAGTAAAAGCCCTGGTCCAACCTGGAAAGCTCTAATGGTTTGCAGTTGGGGTGCGACTGTCTTGTGTAGAGATGCCAGAAGGCTACGTGTTTGATTAAAGCCACCAATGAGGAGTCTGGGTGTCAATGAGGGAGAAAGAACACAGATATAAACTCCTGATCTGAACCCACCACACCTTCTGTTAGGTGGAACGAATAGAAGCAGCAGCTTCTATTCGTTAGTACATAACATGAAAATAACCAAATGTACAGAACAGTTGACCTAAAATACAGAATTACAAAACAATACACAAATAATAATAATAAATATTTTTTTAAATGCTTAATAATGCTTAAGAGTTTAAATATTTTATTAATTCATTCTCAGTTATTAGGTATGCAGGGATGAAAAAATATATATCTTACTGAAATTGTTATACACAGCAGCGCAGCACAACACATGGTGCACACAGTGCACACAGGCCACCACTGCCCACTTATGTTAAATAAATAAAGGTCTTTTAATATAAAATTAAAATATAAAGGTCTATTCTGTATTGCGACTGTGATTGCATGCAAATGGGTTTGAACTGGATTCTGGGAAATGAAGACTTCCCTCCTACAAATCTGTGTTATTAGCATCAGATTTGTCTCACCACACAGACAGTAACTGTTTGGGTCAACAATTTTAAGCGCTGTGAACATGAAAATGTTCCTCTAAGGTCTTTCTTGTGGCTGTTTATTACGTGACTGAGGATAGAAAGCGGCCTTGCAAAACAATTAACACACAAAACAAAAAAAAGTGCTTTCTCCGCCTCTACACCAAGTGCAAAACCACAAGAAAGCACTTTGTGTTTGTGCTACAGTAGCTGCTGCACGCGTTAAAGCGTGAATAAGGCTCTGTAAATCAGGCTTAAAGACCAAATCTCATATTCCAGGTATTCATGCAGAAAATCGCTTGCTAAACCAGTGGGTTTTGCTGAACCCGCAGACGGAGTTCAGGCCTGCTATGGCCACACAGCACCAGATTTCAATTCCAAACTTCAATTTCCAGATCTGGAGTGATGATTTAAAAAGACATTTAGTGGTAAAAAGGAGGAAGAAATGGTAGTGCCGTTGTGTTGGAGATCTTTTTTTAAAAAAAATAACCAAAAAGCAGCTCCAGAAGGAGCTACGTTAGTCACCAGTTGCAGACTGGAGGCTGCCGGACACGTTAATGACTCCGGTAGCTGAACGAAACGGGTACAGGGCAACGAACGCAACGCAACCGACACGGGGGGTGGGCGGTTGAGAGAGAGTAAGAGTGAGAGAAAGAGTTCCTGATTTAGATCAGAGAGGTTGCAGTTCTTCAGATGTCTCCATCAGCTAAACCACAGTCCCAGGCGGAGCATGTGAGGCATTCTGACTAGCCTGGCACGGGTTCCAGCCCCTCGCTAATAACTGCAATGTGTTACAATAAAGTGGTCCACGCTGTCTGCCCGCCTGTCCGCCAGCCATGTGCACACACAAACACAGAGAGAGTGTGAGAGAGAGAGAGAGAGAGAGAGAGAGCTGCATCCAAAAACCACGGGTTTTAATGGAAACCACTCATTAATTTCTAATACTCCCACATTTAAACTAGCCCTCGAGAAGCACCGAGAGCTTAGGTGATGAGATTGTTAAACTCTGCCCAGGGTTGGGTGTCTTTTACATGGGTGAAAAGTCATGGCGGTTAGCAGTGATTCCTAATAGGAAATTCCCCAGTATTTTAACCGGGGATTAAACATAGCAGGGCACTCATTACTTTATGTAGCATTGTGCTCGATGCTACTGTGTAAGACTCAACACCTTCTGCTGGCAGAAACGGCCTCGGATTGCAGCTACGCCAGTGTCGGCGGCCCTGGCAATGGAGGTTGCGGCGATTCTGACGAGTTAATTACACATGTGATGCGCAGCTGCCGTTTTCCCGGAGATTCCACGAGTTCCTCGGCATCTGTCCCGAAGATGCGGGATCACGGACTCTGCTTCCCAGGTGAAAGACGTCTGGATGGAGCGTCAAGAGAATCTGTCCCAGGTTTTAAGGGTTTCTTTTTTTTTTTATTTCGCAGCTGTGTTGTTGAGTAACTAAGACGCCCTTCAAAGTGCAGGCGTCAAATTTTGCGTGACGTTGCGGCTAATTCCCACGTCATGACAGACTGCACAGTAGCCGGGAAGACAAGACACTGGGCTTGAGTCCAGGCAAGCTTGTGCATCTGCAGCCATTTTCTTCTCGGGGTAAATCTCCATGTGAAAGCCGGTGAAAGCAGTACGATATCGTCACAATACCGGAATAAATCAAAGTCGGCGAGGACCTCACACAGACCGGGAGCTAGAGCAATCCCCATTGTATCCCTCGGCGAGGAGGCCGCGACGCGGCCGAGAAACCCCCCGTTCTCCGTCAGCTGGAAATTATAAACTGTCGCGTAGTTTAGCGAAAGCTTTAAGCAATTACAACGTAATTATAACACATGTAAATTCTTATCATGTTGGTCACTTGGCGAAGCAATGTGGTAAATCTCAAGCAAGCGATACACTTCTCAAAGCCTACAATGTTTATTATCTTTTCAGCTAACCATATGCCTTCAAAATGTCTTTTTCAGCCTCCCGCCCTCTCCCCCACCACGAAGAGTGACACGTCGAGCAATTACTCCAACTACATTCTTCCCCTCCTACCCACACATCACGCGGCTCGGCCTGGCCGAGATAAAAGCAAACAGCGCGGTGGCGCGAGTGAGGCCCGTTCCGATTTCCACCAGGCGGGGTGCACAAATAATCCCGGGCAGGAAACCCGTGGCTGACGGCGGGAAAATCCTTCCAACTCCGTTCACAGTTAGTGTTAAAATAATCAATATTTTTCAACCCGTGTAAACGGACGTAAGATAACCCGTATGATGGCTATGGAGCGCTTAGCAGTAGAGAAGAATATTCGTTGCGGCTTCAAATCTCTTCAGTAACGATGGGCGGCATGGTGTGTTGTTCTCGAAAGGGTTAAAACCACTTCCGCTCCGGGCGGGGCGGGGCGGGATTAAAAAATGATATGCCGCGTATTAATTTCTGCAGTAAAGATGGAATTGTGCGGCGGTCACGGGAGTGAGGGTCTGACTAACCTAAACGAACTGCGGACCACCCACGAAACCTAGAATCTGGAGCGAAAATAGACCCTAATTACCATGCTACACACAAAACAAAATGCTTCATTCATTACACAAATGAACACACAAACTGGTGTATTACAGTAGTGGTAATACGCAGTGGGCAGTGGTGGCCTAGCGGTTAAGGAATCGGCCCCGTGATCAGATGGTTTGAATCCCGATCCACCAAGGTGCTACTGAGGTGCCACTGAGCAAAGCACCGTCCCCACACACTGCTCCCCGGGCGCCTGTCATGGCTGCCCACTGCTCACTCAGGGTGATGGGTTAAATGCAGAGGACAAATTTCACTGTGTGCACCGTGTGCTGTGCTGCTGTGTATCACAAGTGACAATCACTTCACTTTCACTACACTGGTGTGTAATAAGATAATAATAAGTCCTTATAATAAGCAGTCCTTTCCTGAAGACATGCTGGATATGACTATTGGCAAACACTCCCCATGCAGTGAAAGTGTAGTGATTGTCACTGTGATACACAGCAGCACAGCACATGGTGACACAACGAAATGTGTCCTCTGCATTTAACCATCATCCTTGGTGAGCAGTGGGCAGTCATGACAGGCGCCCGGGGAGCAGTGGGTAACACACTCGCCTAGGAACCAGAAATCCCACTTACTACCATTGTGTCCCTGAGCAAGACACTTAACCCTGAGTGTCTCCAGGGGGGACTGTCCCTGTAACTACTGATTAAGTCGCTCTGGATAAGGGCGCTCTGGGTAAGGTAAATTCTGTAAATGTAAAAATGTAAATGTAGAATCCCCCTGATGTAGAAAACTAAATAAAAGGGACAAACAATATAATCAATTCTGACAATCCCACCATCCATTGCACAGTGACTTCCTACAAATTGCAAACAAGTGTTCTAAATACAAGTGCATTCCAGAGGGTCTAACTCCAGCGCTTTAAATGTTAAATTCTCTGCATCCTACACTTAGTAGTACTAACCTAATTCCCCATCAATGGGAGACCTCACTGAGTGGAGCAGTAATAGCTGTGATTGGTGGGTATCCTGTCCAGACCGTGCCCGGGGCTGGAGGATTATGGTCGGCCCTGTGTGAGGCGCACTGATCAGCCAATCGAGCAAGGAAACTACGGGGTTTAACTTCTCAAGGAGCTTTCCTGTGTCTAAGGGGCATCTGCGTAACACAACGATTAAAAAAAAAAAAAAAAAAAAAAGAACTGGATTAACCTCCAGTATGGAAAAGAGAAAAGAGGGTCACCGCAGCGCTGCTGACTCAATGATGGCCAATGCTGCCAGTGCTGAGTAAAGCCGAGTGGCAGGTCTGTAGAAGCAGAGGTTGCTGCAGATGCTCCAGATTATTGTGGGGTGAGTGGCAGCGGCGGTGGCTGGTGGAAGTCAGGAAGTCGTGGTATACTGGGATGAGGCATGAGGCGAAGTCATACGGAGGTCTTTTTTGGCATTCTTTATGGGCTCTGAGTAACGGTAATGACCAGCGCAGTACATACACAGCAGAAAGAGCGATGGGCTGCAAGAGAGCAGATCAGCACCAAACATCTCCTGACAAAGTTCTCAAAACTGGATTTTCCTTACAGTAGTGGTTCAAACGATCAGCAAGATAACATCCATAATGGAAAAAATATATTCAAAACACTGTGCAGGTCCTGTTGATTTATACTTTTCACCACTTTTTCGGTTTAGAAAATGAAAATGAAAGAGAATCATCTGTAGCTTAATGTGTAGATAGGCACAGTAAAACCATACTTTCCCTAACAAAATAAACCACTGAAGACCCTCATAACCAGGCTAACTTTTTGCACTGGTTGGACTGGTGCGCCTAACTCTTATTCTACGGTACACTGGAACAAAAATTAGGCGTACCAAATGTTTTACTGCATCGCATTTAACAACGCAGTTTTAAAGGTTCCCATTTTTTTTCTTTGTTTTAAATCGCTGTCCATAAAGGCAATATTGAATTGTAACATTGGTTAACAAAGTTTGTTTTATTTAAAGCACAATTCTACAAGAAAGGTAACTTACTGAAAATGTGTTTGTGCTTAAAGAACTTCACTGATCTGAAAACTAAAACTAAAATCTAAATTAAAAGTGTTTTAAGGGCTTGAACTTGATGATCTGTTTGTAGCTGCCTGTTGCTGAAAGTCAGCAGGGAGAAGGGACACCATCACATTTACATGTAATGAGTTTTATAGATGCATTGTACTTTTTCATCATTAATTCATTAATTCATCGTTAATTTAATTTGCAATTCTCGGCCACCGTTGTCAGGTGATTTCGAGAGATATGAAAATGCTGAGGAGGTGAAACGGAAGCAAGCCTCTGGCAATTGTTTTAAAGCCGCTAGTTAAAACCTTAGTTTATGTGCAATAATAAACTGTTAGTTTAAGTTTTGCACTCAGCGTGTGCAATGAAAGCCGGGCTTCCGAGGTTCCCTCGGAAATAAATAGAAAAACCATATAATTAAAACTGATTGATCATTTCAACAAATAACTTAATTAATCAATGACTAACCAATATGTCATCTACTTGTGAATGAGAACTTCAGTGGGTGTAAACTTAGTCGATATTGTCCGTACGGCCAGACTCTGGTGACCAGGCGGTCCAGCACTGACATGTCACAGACACCTCTGGTCAAAGCCCATGACTAACATCAACAAACACGACATCACAGCCAATCAGCATTGCTCACTACTACACCATGGGAGGAGCTTCCAAGCAACAGAGCTCGAGAAGACAAGCATGAATTTGTATAGCGACAGAAACTCGTTTCACCGCACCACACAAGGAACATGGAACAATGTCTTTTTCAGGAGCTCCATTCTAATCTGTGCACTTTGGTAATTTTCAGAAAATAAATTGCACAGAGGAGAAATGAACTTCCACCAGAAGCATCATATGGTTGTTCCACTCAAACGTTTGTGAGCAATTGCAAGATATTTTTAACTTAATATTTTTGGTTTTGTAAGAAGAATGCTCTACAAAATGTTGTGAAAAGAGATTGTTTCTACAAAAAAAAGAAAAATGCCTCAAAAATAAAAAGGTGGGAATAAATATGAAATCTGGGGTAAAATATGAACAGGGGTTAAAAAAAATAATACTAAAATAAAATTTTAAAGATTTTTAGTTGGAATGTGTTTAGAGGCTACTCATTCACTCAAATCCCATATTGCTGCCAGAACCCATCCTGGGACAATGGGTGAAGGGCGAGTATTCACCTAGGGTGGGATGCCAGCCCACAGCAGGGTGCATACACCATTCACTCACACACCCATACTTAACGACAATTTATAGTCATTAAGTATGAACATCTGCCCAGTGTGTACATGCCTTTGGAAGGTAGGGCGAAACAAGGCCAGTGCTGGGATCCAAACCCTCAACCATGCACTAGTGAGGCCACATTGCTAACGCGTTTAGAGAATATTACAACATAAATCTGGTGTCAACAGCCACATTCACACGGCAGGCTCACTGTGTACTTTTATATTGTGAGATGACAGTAAAGTTGACTATTGTTCTTTTGTTCATGTAGGTCACTTCAGGCCTGTGGCTGGTTCCCAATAGAATCTGGAATTGGCCACATTTATTAAAAAAAAAAAAAAGAAGAAATAAATAACTTAAAGAAGAAATAAATAACTTAAATCCAAATTGATCTAATAGGAACATTGATAGGCAATTTAACGTTCAGAACAAAATGATTATTGTTCACAGTTTCCCAAGCCCCAAAAAGCTCTAGTATAACCCGAGTCAGAAGTGCAGGATCTGGGACAAGAACCCCTTCAACCATGCCTTTTCTTTCTTCTGCCGCGTCTTTGATGAAAAGGCTGTGAAAATATACACTGGTGTGTTATTGCAATGCGCTGGATGAGGAGGGCGAGCAGGAGCGGTGAAACAAACAGCACCGGATCACTGACAGCTTTACCTCAGGGCCCTGAGCAGTGTAAACACCTCCCATCAGTGGGCTTCCTCCCTCCCTCCCTCCCTCGCGCACACACACACACACACACACACACACACACACACACACTCACTCACTAACTCAGGCCAGGGGGGATCCCTCAGTGTTCACTCACAGATATTCACAGTTTACACAAACTCATTTCAGCTCTCACACACAGGCCTCACTGCTGCTGCGCCTCTCATGCACCTCCACTAAAAGATGAGGGATCCCTCCACAAACACACACACACACACACACACACGCACAACCTACACATCCTGCATAGACACTCACACCAGCTGCCAGGAGAACACATACATGATCACCTAGATTCACACCAGCTCACACACTGATGCTGCACTGATTTCCCTATGCGCGCACACACAGACACAATTAGAGCACACACTTTAAAACACACCGATCTTAACTTTAGCCTAACTCCCCATGTCTAAACACCAGGGTATTGATCATGGTGACACCAATAATGGCCTTACAAACTAGAATGTGACTGACCTTAAAAATATTAAAGAACACTTCTCTCTGACCATAAGAACTGTTTTATTAAATATATTATATACTAGGGGTGTTGAAACATATAATCGAAGCATGGCGATGTGCAGAAAAACGTTTGATTAATCAGCGATCTATTTTTATTAGTTTTATTGGTTATTTTCATGCACGCAGTGGCTGTGGAGACATGAAAGCATAATAATTCTTAGGAACCTGTACAAAATCATACGTGAATGACATATTTATGTCATTTTTGTCTGAGGTTAAACTTAATGTATCCCAAAAAACGGGCATTTTCAGGCGAGTGTGGATTTTTCTGCTTATTTTACCAAAATCGAAGCGTCCCCACGGGGACAGGTTGTATCTGAAAACATCATGTGACATGTAGAAAATGTACGGGATGCATCGCGATGCATCGATATCGAGGCATTGATAATTGTAGTCAAATCGAATCTATTATGTTTATTTAATGGGACTGTCAGGCACGTTAACTGTCGTTTGAGCTTCGTATATAGATCAGTCTGTAGCAGCGTTAAGTCTATTTCCATCCGTTGAAGGGGTGGAAAGGGCTCTGTAAGCCATTTTCTCTCAGCAAGAAGGCAAATCAGAGAGGAGATTTCCGGACAGCGCTGGGACACAACGATTATCCAGTTTGCGTTGATCTGATTACCAACCTCCAGCGGCTGTTTTCTCTTACCATCTTAACTTCCTCCTTTTAGATGTTCCCCCAAACATCATCCACCCCACCACCCTCAAATCCACAGATGGAAGAAGGCAATCGAGCATTCTTCCTATCTGCCCGTGCATGGGTGGAGGGATGGACTTAGGGAGGGATAGAGTAGAAGAACCAGGAAAAGCCCCACCATCTGAAAGACAGGCTGCTAATTGGCCTAATTTCTGGTAAATGATTGCTTTTGACACACTGAAGTGGGGAGATGTTTGCAGGAGCCTCTGGACATCTAATCAGAGGCCTGTGGGACGCACTTGCGGGGTTGGAAACCGCTGGCAGGGACGTTAAGAGCAGACAGACTCCTGTTCGGGGCTTCGGTGGGGCAATTTTGGGTTACGCGCTTCAAGACTTGGAAAACCGGGCTGAGGGGATGATGAGAAACCGTCCCCAGTCAATATGGGCCTATTAATGTGGAGTTCCCCAAACCACAAATGACTACCAATGCTGAAGGACGTCTGATTAATTGCTGTGAAAATTACTCAATAAACGGAGTCTCGGGTGGGTTGAAATGTTGGTCGTTTTTTCAATTAACCAGTTTCCGAAATTGCACCATTACTTACATTTGAGAAAAATGAAAGCTCTAGCAGATCAATTCCCAGCGTCACCAAAGAATAATCCAAATAGATTCTTGAGGGGGGGGGGGGGGGGTCGACCGTCTCAGCTGCCGCGCCACCCACGCCGTGGAACAGGGGCAGCCGGTGACTTCGGCCATACCAGGACTGCGCCCTGCGGTCGTGCCAGTCCACCGGCGGCGACGGCTAGTCTGTCTGGGATGGCATCGCAGCACTTTTCCATCTCTGTCTTCTTCACACCTCATCCTCCACATCTGAGAGGCTTTAAGACGACAGTAAAAACCGTCCCCGCTCGGTCGGGCCGCATTACATCAGCGCGAGCTGGTGACTCTTTAATTAGGCCAGCGGGAAATTCGTGCCACCATCCATTATATGAAGCATTCTGCCACAAGTCTATATATACATGAATACATTTTTTTACTTCTTATCTAATTATTCATTTTGTCGGTCACGTACAGTTTTTGAAGTGTGGGACACTTAATTTGGAATACAGACTCACATGCAAGTCTATTCCAACTGGTCACGAGTAGCAAACACAGACAACATCAGCACCATTGCATATTGCTAGAAATCACGTACCTTCATTCACAACCAATTTACTTTACTTTACTGGGAAATTAACACTCATTTGTTTTTTTCTTACAGATTGTCCTTATGTGCAATGTATTAAAGCCTTTGCATGATTTACCTTCCAACAGTTGGAGGTAAAGCTAATGCTCTTCTGTCTTCCTATTGACTTTTTTTTATTGGAAATAATTCGTCATTAGCCCCAACGAAGGCAATTACAGGCGATGGAAAGAACTGTAAGTCTATGTTTCCACTTTTTCTTTAAAAAAAAAAAAAAAAAAAAAAAATATATATATATATATATATATATATATATATATATATATATATATATATATATATATATATATATAGTGTGCTCTGTTTCACAGATGGGCACTGAGGTAAACTGAATATCTTAATATATGAGGGAGTTTCCTGTTCAACAAGTAACCAGCTGCACAAAAAAAAAAAAAAACCCACTCAAGTTACAGGATCCTTAATGAACTTCAAAAGGCCTCTGGATGTTTTTACGGGAAAGCATTCAGCCTTTAACGGTAATTGTGAAAACAAACCATATTAATGACATCATTAATCATTTCCACACGCGCCGCTCCATGAGGGCTACCGGTGAGCGTATGTGGTTCGCTGCTAATGTGCCACCCTGTGTCCGACCGACATCTCCACTTCCCATCATATCAGGTGATTCGTCCCGATGTCACTGCAGACTCGGGGTTACAATATCTGGCTATCCACGCACTCATCATCACACGTTGGGAACGTTCATGCGTTGGGTATGCGTTGTTAGCATTTGATCTCATAATCAATCATTTTAAGTATCCGCCGCAGCGACTGGTCTGCAGGCTTCCTAACTCCCCCGGGGCTCTTCAGTGATCCTCTGAAACAAATTAGCCAAACACCTTTATCCGGTAAGTGTGATAAATAGGCAACAGATTACACAAATCACGACGCGCACACACACACACATCCCTCAAATTTCTGTCTTCTGAACTAACAGGACGGAGGCAGAACCCAGCGCCTCCTGCTCAGGGGTGGGGGACCTCTGCTCGGTTGAATTTCTGCTGCTTCTCTGGCCGTCCTCCAAATTGTGCAAGCACACCGCTGACTAACGTATCCAAATGTCATATGCAATTTCCATAATAAAAAAAAAAAAAAAAACGGAACTTTCTTCTGAGATATGGGGATATGTTACACTGAAATCTCATAACCCGAAGCTGTGCTGTGTGCTGCACACACCAAAAAAAAAAAAAAAAAAAACCCATAAGGGAGGTAACATGATCACTCAAGCAGTAGCCGTCTGCGTAGCATGATGTTTACCATTGGTTCTGGACAGCTCAAACTCATGTGTTACAAATCTTTCTTTTTTGCCGCAGTCTATATAATTAGCTGTAATTGACTTCCCCTGAAATGTGTTTCTGCTGGAGCATCTGGCCTTGGGGCTACCACCTTTCCTCACAGACCAGCTCCCACCCAGGCCTGCCGGCCGACCTCTGCATGGGTGGCATAGGTAGGACCAGACTCGTCTAGACAAATAAATGTTCCGGAGATGTCGTTCGTACTCCATTTGGCAATATGAAAATATTTAAAATATCAAACACAAATAAAACAATATAAATATTTCTCCTCCGTAATCGCTTTCAGATTTCCGTTTCGGCTGGTGCCCTGGCAGACTAAGAGTTGCCTCCCGTGTTCGGAAACAAGAAAGCAATTGTGTTAAAAAAAGGCCAGCTGGAGTCGATACAGTGGCAGCTTCTATGTAAATGATGATGTATATTCTTTAACAACTGATGCCTATAGAAAAGGAAGTCTGAATCCGCCCCAAGTCAAGGAGAAGCCTCTAAAATTCCACTCCAGACCACGATTTACATTTTCATACACAATTCCACCATGTACGAAAAGCCAGAATTTCCTTAGGCTGTTTGTTTTCAGCAGGCTGGGATACATTAAGTCTAACCTCAGACAAAAATGACATAAATATGTCATTCACGTATGATCTTTGTACAGGTTCCTAAGAATTATTATGCTTTCATGTCTCCACAGCCACTGCGTGCATGAAAATAACCAATAAAACTAATAAAAATAGATCGATGATTAATCATGCCTGCTTAAACGGTGAAATAGACATGAGTCACATGAAGGAAACACATTAAAAAGATCACACACTTTCCAGAAGAAACACACTTTTTCCCCCCATAAACTCAATTAATGTTTTTGGTGGGTTGTTTTTAAAGCTGACAACACTCATTCCAAACTTGCACATGAATAACTATGATCATACAATTGTCAAACCTTCACACAGTTCCACCACTGATCTGTCTGCTTTTATTCTATCTCTGCCATCATGAAAAGTGCCTGAAGGGGATTAATCAAGAGTAAATCAAGATGATAGAGGAAAACGCAATATGAAACCATGCTGCACCAACAAACTCAATGCGAGAGCACTGCACGAAAATGAATCAGAGAAATTAATTGATCTCTCTCGCAAACGGTTCGGTGATTGTGGTTTCTTTCCTATACGCACCAAAGAACTTTTAAAATCAGAAAAACAATTAAGGAAGGACAAAGGATTCTATTTACTGTGACCAACTTCTGGAGCATATAATAAATGGTGAGAGTGAAAAGTGGAAGAAAATTCAGTGTATATATATATATATATATATAAAGTTGAGGTCTGAGATGCACGCTCCCAGTGCTACTAGCGAGAAGTGAAGCATGTGTTTACTAGGGGTGTTAGAAAAGATCGATACAGCAATAAGTGATGACATCCAATATTAATATTTTTGTATACAAATTAGTCCAAAACTCAGTTCTGCGTTATGTTGTTTAGGCTGAATTATTAATGTAATGTGATGCACATGCTCTGTTTTTACCTTTTTAGGGAACTGTACAGTGTACAGTATCACAATACATCATGACATAATCGTATTGTGACCCACGTAGCATGACCCACGTCATGTTGTGAGATCCTTGCCAATTCACACCCCAAGTGTTCACTGGTTTAGACGCAGTTATCATCTGGTTGACGTTTGAGGCACTGACCTGGCGTTCATCCTTCAGCTTCAGGATACACTCCATGGTGTTGATGGTTATGACCACCGGCTCGGAGCCCAGTTTGGTCCATGGGACGTGAATCCTCAGCTCATGAATGTGGCCACTCAGGAACGTAAAAGGCAACTTCAATTCCTACGGAACAAGAGTGGATCGAAAGAGAGTCAGTCACTCTGGCAAAGGACTAACAGACAGAGTGATTTTTAAAAAGAAGAACAAAACAAACCAATCAATGTTTGAAGGATATATCTATTTTCACTTAAAACAAAGAAAACCCAAAACCAAATGGGGGAAACTGGCTTCCATTTGTGAGAACTTAAACGTGGGGGGGGGGGGGGGGGGGGGGGGGGGGGGGGGGGGGGGGGGGGTCATTCTCTCTCAACTGTGCAAAAAACAATCCTGTGAAACCAAAGCAGCCGCACAGCACAGCACAGCACTGAATGTCTGCCTCACCATTGCCGCCAAAAGCTAATAATTACATTTTTGAGGGGTGGGGGGGGGTGTCATGGATTTACAGCCAGCATTTTCAAGAGCTCGTGATGTTTCATTTTAACCACACCAAGACCATCTCTAATTATTCATATGGAGATTATACGGCACATCCAAAATCCCCCCGCTTAAAGAACCGTTGAGGCAGCCAAGCGGGAAACGTTTCGGCTGGGTTTCCTAATGCCAACTGGTCTTAACCAACACCCCCAGAATTGTATTATTTTTTTATAACTCTGAATTAACTAGGATTTATAACTGTGTGTGTACTGTTGAGAAGGTTTTCTGAACATCCATTATGTGCTGGGGCAACACTAGAGCATTCCCCTCTTTAAATACTGCTTCTGAAAAATACGAAGCACAGAACGAGCAGACAACTTAGCTTAGTATGAGCAGACAACAGGGCAACAGTTGTTGTGGTTTTTGAGGAGAAAAAGCCGATCCAAGCAGTACTACTGGCTGTGGTAATTCCCACCAAAAAGTAATCTATTCCCATCTATTGGCATGAGACACATCCCCCAATATTTAATTATTTTCAGCGAGGGACCCCCAGCCCCCCGAGCAGAATTTCCATGTAGAACAGTTGCAAGCTGATTCCAATAAGCATTTTTACATCATGTTCTTTGTTAGGTGGTGCCTTTGTCCACACTTTAGGAACATTCAAGGCCCTCTCTTGGGACGACAAACAGTCTTAGAACATGGCAGGATGATCCAATCCAGACCTCACGACTGCAAAAGCACATTGTGCCCCAAATAACAAAGCAAAGCAAATACCCCTGTAAATCCATCTCAATGTGCCACAAGTGAGTTGAGAGACGAAATACAGTAAAGAAATCCAAATGCGGTTAGAATCCAATATCTTCAAACACAAACAATAGTCACTTCCAAAAAGAAAGCAGTGTTCTTTTCGTATTGAATACAGATTTTTTATATAAACTTCATGGAGGGCTTTGCTAGGCCTTTACGCAGCATACTGTGTAACAAAGGCCCAACCACCAACAAGCCAAACAAACCCTTAGCGTTTAAAGATTTGATTCTGAAGCCTTGCTTGGCCAACTCTTTTATGGACTACTGAAAATACTGAACAGAAGCGGGGGGAGGGGCTAAACCTCACTGCATCTACTGAACTAAACTTTGAAATCCTAATGTCACATTGGATGGTGTGCCACAACATTTCAACCATCTATATCAGTCCACAGTCATTTAGAAGTCACAAGTGTACAATTTCTTACCCCACTCATTATGAAATGTTCAATTTGTGAGATTATTAACAACATTAAAACGAGTTCCCCTAGTCTGTCTATGTTCCTGCAGTGGCTAGAAATGGTGACAAAGAGTGATTTGGCCATTCTGCTTCACCATTCAGAGTGGCAGTTCAGACGGTCAGATATGGAATTTGTCCCCTTATGACGTCACAAGGGGAAAGGTTACCTCCCGCTACTCAAGCTTTTTCCGCCAAGAGAATTTCCCACCCCTCCCCTAAAACATTATCTACACTGACCATCATGACTTCCAAATGTGTGAAGCATTGCAGTTGCTCAGTGATTGGACGTAAAAATGAGCACAACTGTGAAGAACCAGTCGGTTAATTTACATTTTTTTCTGGCAAAATGCTGACATGACTGACTGTCTGCACCAAACATTGTACATACATAGCATTTAAAGCTACAGACACTGAAAGGGTGCATCCTGGGGAAATCTCATTGTGGCACCGTAAGAGACATCAGATACAGTATTAGAGGACCAATAAGACCGGTATAAAAGCAAATTTTTCAGGGGCCCTTTAAATGTCTACACCCACTTGCTAGTGGCGCTTTTCAGTTACTCTTACCACAACAGTGTACTGTGCAGGAACCTTTTTTTTTATCCTCATTCTTCAGTCGTTAATCTTACATTACTGGTTTACAGTGTTTTGCTTAGTATTTTTGTACAATACAACCACAGTCCCAGTAAACCAGACAAAGCTACATTGTTTATTTGCCACATGTCGATGATGCCATCACTCTGCAACCACAATTCATGTATCAATTCTGCCAGCTTTCACAGGGACCTCCTGGAAAACTGCACTTCAGTAAAGGGGCATAAAGAATAATTTATGTGGGAACCCACCTGCTCCAGCACATCCAACTTCAGATCCAGTTTGCTGAGGACCACATCTCCTCCCCACAGAGACAACTGCAAGTCGGAGGGCTTCAAGTTCTTTATGTACCTGTTCACATAGCTCATCAAAAGTGGAGTGACGTACGACTCCAACATCCTGAGGCTTTCAGACCTGTAAATCGAGAAAAATTAAGCGGCCATTTCATAGCAAAGATCAATGCAAAATGTACAAAAATAAGGAGCCTAAGTAACATTAATATTTCGCAAAGTCCTGATAAGAGTAAAATAGTTTGATGAGTAGTAGGCACGGTGTATTAAATCCTGAACTAGCCATTCAGGTAAACAGCTGGACATCATACATTACGGTACTTCCTGCGGATACGTTTCTTAATGCGTGGATAAGCCAAATGTTTCGGACGTCGGAGACCCAGACGTGCTTTAATGAAATTGCACACTTTTCCAGACTTTTAAAACCTGAACATCGACCCAGCGCAGCCTGCGAAGCGGTACGTCGAACAGCGGGTCTCAGACCCAGAGCCACGAATGAGTTTCAACAGACTGAGAACCATTTTTACACGTTTCACAGCGAGCTGGCTGGCCAGAGACGAACACAAGTTGTTGACTAGCAGGATGTCACAGGAAAAATGGAGAACATCTGGTTCTCGGCGGACATAACTTTCAAGCCGCAAACATTTTGAAAGTCCTACGCATTTCCTCTAGCGCGTAAAAAAAACGCTTCTTACCCGCTGCCGTTTGTTTAGACGATTCTCTGTTCTCCACATTGCTATCTTGGCAGCTTGACTGTCCAAGAGACATCAACATCATCACTTCCGTGTGTTCGCGACAAGTTCCGGTGATGGCGGAGACGTCATTTCCGCCACCGCTGCGCTGAGTTGTTTCGCACAGATATTCGATAGCGATCATTCAAAATTATTTCTTTTACGATTTTATCCAGTATTACCCATCATACTAAGAACAACATATGAATTAAAAACACTCATTTCATTTTATATGATAGAATGTATAGTGATTGGAATATGTCCATGCAAAAATGTATGTATAGGCGTTAAACATTTACATTTACATTTATACAATTTGGCAGACGCCCTTATCCAGAGCGACCTACAACGTGCTTTCATGTTATCATCAGTGAAGTAACCAAAACCATGAATGCAATCATTTTATTCAAACACGGTCATTCCGTTCACTCTGTTGTACTTTTCTTACATAAGTCAGACTATAAATCAGTCTAAGTATTCACTTATGAGGAAGCTGCCGTTTACTCAGCGTCATTTGAGAGGATGAATATATATATATATATATATATATATATATATATATATATATATATGTGTGTGTGTGTGTGTGTGTGTGTATTTATCCTTATGTCCTACTTCTTGTTAAATCTGCAGATATATATATATGCAGCATACCGTGTATGCATATCACGCTTAGTTCTACTTGTCATATCTGTTTGACCTCTGCCTGCTCAGAAACAGCGCTGATAGAATGTCCCTTTTCCAGCCAGCTGTTCATGCATAACTTGTGTGTGTGTGTGAGAGAGAGAGGGAGAGGGAGTGTGTGTGTGTGTGTGTGTGTGTGTGTGTGTGTGTCCTCATTAGATATATATACCATTGGCCATTTTATAATAATGTGGATTTTAATGGAACATCTCTATGCTCTTCATCTGGAACATTAAACCTGGCTGGGTCTGTGTTGAGTTGAGTTGAGATCTGACCTGCATAACTGCGTTAAAATAAAACAGTAAAGCTGCATATAAGACCACAATCCAGCTCGTAGCAGACACAAGTGACAGACACATTTACACATGTGCACACACATAGATATACACAATATAATATTCTTCATATGTATAGGATGATATAATATTTTTATATAAAAACACACAAGCTAATAGATGTGTTAACAAGGTACAGCATTCAGTCCTTATTAAATATGAGTTATTATATTCAACATATGTGAATTATCCCCTAACATAAATGTGTTGTAAACATTGTGGTCCAGTTCTAATTATGGTTTATTGCGTGGTTTCTCTCTCTTTTTTTTAAATAACACATTGAATAACCTTTCTGGCTAAATAAGACCTATATGATCCTCTATGAACCTCATGGTTTATAAAAAGAATAATGATGTATTTAACCACAGTAACGGTGCTGTAACGTTTACAAGGCGAATGGTAACTCTTGACCAGTTTTAATTCTCTTTGGTAACACGGAGCAACGTCATTTTTCACCGTTATAAACCTGAGGCCTTTGCGCTTTATTACGTCATCAGCGTCCGCTTTTACTGTCCGTGTATTTCCTGGTGTTCATAAAAATCAGCTTCGGCGTCCTTTTTAATTCGTAGCTTAAAAACGGGACACGCAACATCTCGATTCTCTCATCAAAAGTTATATTTCAGATATTTTCCAGATAAAGGTAAACGCAGTTTAATTGAAATATTTCAATTCGTTCATCACGATTCTTTTTTTTTTCTTTCATTTTACATCCATTGATTCCACCTCCACGATATTTAGTTAATAATAAAAACGATTTGTCCAATGCACGTTAAACGTTATTTAAACGTTTAACGATATTGCCGCCTTTGAGGAGACATCCCAGCAATAATAATCCTGATTATTATTCTTCAGCTATTTATTGCACATTTATTTCATCTGCCGTGTGAGGGTAAATAATTATTGATGTTGTCTGTCTTTATTCGTTTTTTTTTTTATCTTTCTTAACATTGTCTTCTGTAACTGAATAAAAGGAAAATAATGTCAGCTTGGTGTGAACTAACTACTCAAAGCAGCGATTTTAACACGTGACCATTCAAATTGGCGACATGTGACCTATTAAATTATTATATCTGAGATAATTAGAAAAACATCAAACAGAAAACGAAACCTTAAACTTTTATACAAGCCATTCTTTTTTTCTCTTTAAAACAATACGAATATAAGTAATAATAAATTCTGATGCTGGCCAGTATTGATTGGCTTGTTTAAAGCTGCTCAGTGACAAATTTCCCCAAAGACAAATAATAATAATAAAAAAAATAATAATAAAACCAAGATAATAGCAATGATAATAATTATAATAATTATAATAATAATGATAATAATAAAGCATAACTAGATGGCACACAGGCTCCAGCCAAAGCAGCAATTTTTTCGGAGCTTTTGCCAGGAATGTTGCAGTCAAAACCCGTTCGTCTCCGCTCAAAATTTATTACTGCAATAAATGGACAGAAATGGAAAATAGAAGTGTATCTGGGCATCGGTGGTCGGCGTAAGATGCTAGTTCCTCCACTTTATTATTCACCCCACATAACAGCCGAGGAGAAGAGATTTATCAAAGCTTATAATTACTTTTTTTTTTATTTCTACAACACATAAAAAAACAAGAACATTCAGACTTTTTTTTTTCGTTGATTCGTCATTTTTCGTCGCCGTGGTAGTTGTTCAGTTTTTCTTTTCTTTCTTTTTTTCCCCTTCAGCTCAGAAAGAGGAGCGCCAGTCATTCAAATGTCCCGAGACTGTCCAGTATGTGTCTCTGTGTCTCTGTCTCTGTCTCTGTCTCTGTCCAGCCAGTGCGGCTAGTAGTCCTGATGGGGGCTGTGTGTCAAGCTATGGCGTCGCAGGTCGCAGTTGCGCCGAAACACCTTTCCGCAGCGGCCGCAGCTGTAGGGCTTGATGTCTGTATGGGTGAGAAGGTGAGTTTTCAGGTTACTTCTCTGATTAAAGGTTCTTCCGCATGTGGGGCATTTGTGAGGCGATTCCTGTTCAGATTTGAAGCAAGCAAATGATTATTACCTTATTAATATTGTTATTAGTAGTATTATGTTTTGAGCAAATTAGAGGTTGGGGCAAATTAGAGTTCATTCGACGGGTGCCGGCGGGGTGGAGGTGAAAGGTCACGGCTCACCTGCATGTGTAACGTTTTGTGGACCGCCAGAGTCCGCGACTGGCAGAAGCCCTTGCCGCACTCCTGACACTTGAAGGGCTTCTCCTTGGAATGGATGTACCTGCGGGAGGGAGGGACGAAGTGAGGACCCCTCTCTCTCTCTCTCTCTCTCTCTCTCTCCCACCCACCCAGAGACCCCTCGAGAAAACTCACCGGTGGTCCCGCAGGTGGTCCTGTCGCCGGAACGCCTTGTGGCAGATGTCGCAGGTGTACGGCCGCTCGTCCGTGTGCGTCCTCTCGTGGATGAGCAGGTTGTAGGACTTGGTGAAGTGGCGGCCGCAGAACTTGCAGATGAACTCCTTCTTGGTCTTGGACGGCAGGCGTCCGCGGGCGGGCTTGCGCTCCGGGGACAGCTTGGCCGGGTCGCCGGCGGCCTTGGGCGGGTCCTCCTGCGTGGCGGCCGCGGCCAGGTTGGCGAAGTCGAAGCGCGGCCGCTCCTTGCGCAGGGCGGGCAGCACGTGGGCGATGGCGCCCTGCTTGGGGTGGAAGAGGTGGGCGGCGAAGGGCAGGGCGGGGAAGGGGAAGCGCGGGTCCACGGCGGCCATCTCCGTGAGCGTGGAGCGCAGGCCCTGGACGTGCGGGTAGCCCAGGGTCCAGTGGTTCATGTGCATGGTCTGCACCGCGCTCAGGCCGTACAGGCCCTGCAGCTGGTCCACGGCGGCGGGGAACGTGTTCACGGCGATGTAGTTGGTGAGCTGCAGGGCCGGGTGCAGCGGGATGGGTGCGGGCAGGGCTTTGCTCCCCATCTTCTCCTGCGAAATCCACAAATTACAAATCATATGTATGTATCAATATCAGAAAAATAGAATAAATGCATGCGTGTAAAAAAAAAAAAATATATATATATATATATATATAGTCAGTATAATTAAATTAATATTTTTAAGATTAAGTTTGCTAAAAAAAATCCTTTAAAAAAATAATTTTATTATTAAAACAAATATATTTATATAGATATAGATATATAACTCACACAGAGTCTGCGTTTAACAAATGAATTTTAATATCGACATTGCGATCCGTTTATAAAGGTGCAGAAAACGAACTTGTCTTAATTATATCGAAGGGGGAAAACACACACACACATGTGGGATTAATCCGGTATATTTGACTTTACTTTACTTAGCAGACGTTTTTATCCACAGCGACTTACGAGAGGAAATCTTGGACCTCGGTAGAAACGACACGTTCCTGCCCCGCTCCGGAGGTCCCGAACTGGCCGGTTAGAGCATCGCGGACGGACTCGTGTCACTCGTCGGGTCCGATTGTTCGAATAAAGTGCGCCGCGTCCTGCTTTATTCTGCACCGAAGCGCGTTTCGAAGAAGAAGGATTTGGGATCGAAAAAGGAACCCGGGGACGTGCGCGCTGATACGAAAACGGATATGAATTCGGGCGGCGATATCAGCATCGTAACAGCACCGAACTATAACCCGCGCCATAAAGATAGCGGGCAAGGCTCTGTGGACGAATTTATAATCAGTTGCCATGGTTTCCGCAGTCATAGGCAACTTTTATGGCACTTTCTGAAAAAGTTTGACGTTGTTTTTTTTTTTTTTTAATTCTCGAAACCGCCCGCAGGTTCGACTCCCGTCTTACCTCCGACAAACCGACGCCAAAGTCCTCAGTAATCCACAGTGGGCGCCTCCCACGCCGCGCTCCGAGCTCCCACGCAGGCTCAGCACCAGGTTCCCGAGTCCGGCCCGCGGCTCCACATCGCTCGGCAGAGAGCGCAGCGTTCGGCCGGGGGTTCGAGCGGAGCGGAGTGCGGGTCCGCGGCAACAGGTCCCTGGCTTTTCCGCGCTCGGCCCCGCCCCCTCCCCGGCCCCGCCCCCCTCCGACCGCCACACCCCCCCGCGCGCCTCTGTTTATTTGTGTTTGTGTAGCAACTGACGGCGGGGGGAGGATGAGGCCGGGCACCTTCATCCTCGGTCCGTTTCATGTCCAGGGTCTCTCTCGACGCACATAATTCACATTAAGAGCCTAATCATTCTAATAATCTAAAAACTCGGAAACGTTCAATTTAAATGCATCCGTTCACGTCACAGCGCGTAAATTATTATTAATCTCCATCCCCCAAAAAGTGCAGTAATTGAACTATATGAATAATGGCAGTGATTTTATGAGTTATGAAGGATATATATATATATATATATATATATATATGAAAAGGATATTTTCTGATATCATTTAAAGGCGAAATAAACCCCAGTTTTCCCCTGCGGCGCTTCTCCGCTTCCCGGGGAAAAATGTCCACACGAATTCGGAGGAATGGAAGCAGGAGCCGAGCCCCGAGCCGACCTGACCGCGCCGGTGCTGCGCAAGGTCACGGGCAGGACCGCGGCAGCCCGCGCCCGATCGGCGGGCCGGCAGCGCCGCCTGTGGGCGCCGCCGGGGAACTGCAGCGCCCCCATTCATGAATTCACCCGCTGCGGCGGCGGAGTCGAGGTGGGCGGACGGCGTGTTCAGGTTGGAAAAGAATACTAATAAATGCCCCTACTCGCCATAAACGAAAAAATATATATATATAAAAAAAACCTCAGTATGAGCGCGCTTTATTTCGCTGATCGGCACGGGGTGCACTTATTATATCATAAAAAAAAATCAAACCACAAAAATATACATCGCAGCTGCGCGAGCGACCAAACGCTGATCAGCGGACAATAAAAAGCTGCGTTTATTAATATTTATTACCCATACAACCTACTGAAACGTGATAAAAAAAATGAACGTGGATCATTAATATTTAGTCGTTTCTGAGCGACCAAATATAAATGTGTAATAAGCCCGTAATGTCTTATTATTTCATGTCTTATTATTTGTGTGACGAGCCTGTATAATGAAAGGGGATTTTCAATGCGGCACATTTATAAATTCGCGGCTGTCCATTAGACAAACGTGCGTAGAAATGCGCTTAAAAATCGTCGTTTTCAAAAAAACTGAGACAAAATCCATTTGTTCTGGTAAAACGACGCAGACCAAAAATCCAAGAAGGGGCCGGTGTCACTTTATACTGTAAATGACACCGTTTCCCGTTACATCCTACGTACTAATCACTTCAGATGGAAAGATTTGGAGAGACCACCAGGAAGCACTGAAGATGCGGGGCAAAAAATGTTACGGTACACGAATGCTCGAGAAAAGGAAAAAATGACATAAATTCTGCTGCAGCTGCCGCAAACAAAAACGTGGCAGGAATTATTTCCTCGCGTCTCACAAATCTCACATGTCCACATCTGGTTACGTCTCTGGTGCGATTTGCCCAAAGATCCATCAGAGGCAACGTGCGTCCGCGCACAGACATGCAGCAGCTCAGAAGTCACACATGCAGCAGCTCAGAAGTCACACATGCAGCAGCTCAGAAGTCACACATGCAGCAGCTCAGAAGTCAGACATGCAGCAGCTCAGAAGTCAGACATGCAGCAGCTCAGAAGTCACACATGCAGCAGCTCAGAAGTCAGACATGCAGCAGCTCAGAAGTCACACATGCAGCAGCTCAGAAGTCAGACATGCAGCAGCTCAGAAGTCAGACATGCAGCAGCTCAGAAGTCAGACATGCAGCAGCTCAGAAGTCAGACATGCAGCAGCTCAGAAGTCACACATGCAGCAGCTCAGAAGTCAGACATGCAGCAGCTCAGAAGTCACACATGCAGCAGCTCAGAAGTCAGACATGCAGCAGCTCAGAAGTCACACATGCAGCAGCTCAGTGTTGAGGTTTTGGGGAGAGCAGACATCGTTTCTGAGAAAAAGAAAAGTGTGTGTGGGGGGCTCACTGGAGTCTGACTTGCGTTTGATGTTACATCACAACATAGAATTTATCTATATATGTGTATATTAAAAAAAATGGTGCATGTCTGTGCTCGCATGTAAATGTTTGCGCCTTGTGAGCGTGTGCTCTTGGAAAAAACGGCCGATGAAGAGGTGTACGGGCAGATTTCAGGGTGCTGAGTATTAGCCCACTTCCTGGAGAAAGCACAGAGTCTTTGTTTGACGCGTGTTACGAGGCCCTGCCGGTCCGCTCGACGCCGAGAAGGTCCCTTCGCCATATCTAGAGCCCATCTTCCAGGCCGCATGAGGCTATTTTCGGAATGTATAGGCGAAGGCGGAAAATGTCAGGGCCCCCCCCCGCCCCGTGCAGCACGAGGGCGAAGCACGCTGCCAGAGCAATGGCCGCCACGCCATTACGAACCCGAGCTCGGCGCTAACACCGGACTCCCATCACAGGCACACGGCAACAGCTGAAATGGATGGAAAGGTCATGATGTTGACCTCCACAGAGTAGCCATGTTAGCCACTGGAAGGGGGGGGGGGGGTGAATATTTTATTCCAGGAAGAAGCGCAGGAAAACAAGCAAGACCAGGACGTCACGTCTGAACCATTAGCACCACAATCATTTTGTGCGGCTTCATGATCATAAATAATGATCGTTTGATCTATGCTCGATACACATGTTCATAGAACAGAGAGAACGGTACAGGAAACCTCACTTCATAACACCTCTAACTTTATCATGGGAAAATAAATGTACAATTAACACCGTACACACTAGCTTGAGTTGAGAAATTTACTGCGTTATGGTTCACCGACACGCCGACATTTTACCTGCTGAAGAGTTTACAGCGGCGTGTTATCTCCAGCCTCGCAGCCTGGGAAACGCGCGGTGCAGTCTGACAGGATGGCGACGGTGGTGAGTTACTGTCAGCTGCTGCGGTTGCAGAGCCCCCCACGTACCCACCTACACTCTCTCTGATCCTCTGCAGCACCTCTAGGGATGGGCGCTCCTGTCTTCTCGCTGAAGGCTTCTCAGATGCACGCGTTTACATCCTGATGACACCAGAGTTCACCCAGCAAAATGGTGCAGTTTATATAGTGTTGACAGCGAAAGGCTCATCAACACCTTTTTTCTGTCTCCGGAAAACACACACTCAGGGACAGACCCTCATTTACAAAGTTAATTTCCTGAAATAATGCCTTTATATATACTGATCTTTCTTTTTGATTTTTTTGTGTGTGTGTGTGTATATACACATTTACAGCATTTATCAGGCGCCCTTATCCAGAGCGACTTACAATCAGTAGTTACAGGGACAGTCCCCCCTGGAGACACTCAGGGTTAAGTGTCTTGTTCAGGGACATGATGGTGGTAAGTGAGGTTTGTGTGTGTGTGTGTAGGTGTGTGTATGTGTATAAATATATATTTTGTGCATATTGGTCTTACCTTCTTATTCTGCTTTGGGGTTTGTATTGGTGTTGATGGATAAAGTTTATTCATTCATTGATTCATTCATTCTGTTTTCCTTCCATTTGATAAGATCTGGTATCTTGGTTTTGCTTCATGTTGATCACAGCATAATTTTCAGACCTATCAGTGTCACTTATACTGTGACATTTGCTTTACATTTGACTAGAGTGTTTAGTAAAGGAGTGTGGTCTATTGATGTTGTAGCTCATTCACTTCCTACCACAAGACTTCGGTACAGCACTGGAAACAGTGCATCGTAGATTCCCCAGTCAAATCGTCCAAAATAATATAACTGTTGGTGAAAAAAATATTTTAAATTAAGTTAATAACCTAAATTTCCTCTATATATATATAAAACCTATATTGTGTGTATATATATATATCATAATTAATATATATATGAATATGTGTATCGACCATTGATCAAACGATCATATCAATATGAATAATGTCAATAATAATATTTTTAAAATAATATTATTATATAAATCAAAATAATTATTCGAGTTGCAACAATTTACTATTTTTGAGCTCTACAGTTTCTAGTGTGCAGTATTTACACAGGAAAATGAAAGTAGTTTATAATACATTGTGATTCATGATATCGTTGTTCTGGAATACAACGGAATATTTGTATTCCTCAGGATCTTTTTTTCGGCCGATCTCTTTTGGTTAGAGTTTGAATCTATTTAATAGGGAATCCCGTACAGCCACCATCCAACTTTTAACAACAGATGGTGGCATAAACAGTTGAACATCTTCAGTATAAATATGAGATATTATATAAAACGCTACTGAAGGGAATTTATGAAACAAGAAACTTCCAAAATGTCAAATTGTCTCGTTTAATTTTGCGTAATAATTAACCTCCCAAATGTTTAGATTCCCAGACAATTATTAACGTGGTGTCATTGAATGCATTTACGTTTTTTTTTACATTTATGGCATTTATCAGACGCCCTTATCCAGATCATTTTAATGGTCGATTTATTTATGTACAATTTTTTAATTTGACTTCATCACATGAAGTTTTATTTTTATACACCAAATCGACACGACATTTGTCACACGGCACCCGCCCGCCTTCCCGTTCCAGCCCACCACAACAGCACAGCGATCCTGAGACAGCAGCCAATGAAGACGTCGCCGTCACTTCGCTCAGCCAATCAGAATCGAGTAATTCGCTCCGCTCCCGCCTACTCGGAACAGCAGGTTAGTGAACGGTCCTTCCTGACGTCATGAAGCTGTCACCACGCAGACAGCTGCAGAATCGAGCGTGGACCGTGCACAGGGTTGTCAGTAAAGCGATGCGGGGTTCCGCTTCTACATTTCCTGCTGAGCTCCAGCGTGCCATCGGGAGATCTTCACGATGGAGCTTCCAGCGCCGAGAAGGTGGGTCACCGTGCCGCTGCACCAGCGGGCAACGTGGCTCTCTCAACTTTAATCGTCCTCGTGGGAATCTGCTACTTTCTATTGCTGCGATATCTACAGTTATTTTTTTGTATTGTGTGTTGTGCATTGTCTGATGATTCTCCCTCATTTCCCGACTCAGGAAGATTGTCGCTTTCTCTGACAGTTTCCAGCATCCTGTTATCTACACTTTTTTTTATTCATTGTTTGGCCAGTAATTAAGCTTTTGCCGATGATTCACAAATCAAGTCCTTCTGGACCCATGGGTGCAACATGCAACATAACAAGGGCAGTGGTGGCCTAGCAGTTAAGGAGGTGACCCCATAATCAGAAGGTTGTCGGTTCGAATCCCGATCCGCCAAGGTGCCATTGAGCATTTTACATTTACAGCATTTATCAGACGCCCGTATCCAGAGCGACTTACAATCAGTAGTTACAGGGACAGTCCCCTCTGGACACAATGGTAGTAAGTGGGGTTTGAACCTGGGTCTTCTGGTTCTTAGGCAAGTGTGTTACCCACTAAGCTACTACCACCCCACCCCAAAGCACCGTCCCCACATACTGCTCCCCGGGCACCTGTCATGGCTGCCCACTCCCTCACTCTGGGTGATGGGTTTGAATGCAGAGGAAAAATTTCACTGTGTGCACTGTGTGCTGTGCTGCTGTGTATCACAAGTGACAATCACTTCACTTTAACAATAGCACAGTCAGCCAGGACAACAGTGGTGATGAGGGGTCTATACATCTACTTTACAGTAGACCCAATAGCAGATGAAGTGTTATCCTAGTCATATATCACAGCGCTGTTTGAGTCAGATTCAGAATCACCATCACACATGGTACATGATGCAGTGAAATGCTTGTTGCAGTACCCCACTTTAAAACTGTATAAAAACAGTATGGCTGAAGAGATAAAGTGCAGGTGCATTACCAACAAGACATACAAGAACGCATTATAAACGTATAACAACTATAATAACAACTATATTGTATTAAAGGCCCCCCGGCATGAAAATTTCACTTTGTGAGCTTTATTGTGAGGGATGACTTTCGGAAAGAGTATTAGGGGACCACTAAGAATGATATAAAAGAAAAAATGGAACCTTTAACCTACAATTCAGGGAATTTACATCCAGCAATGCTGAAGTAAGTGTAAACGTCAAATTAACCCTCACATCAACGAATACTTACAAAATGCATCCTGGTAAATGACACTTGCGCACCTGATCCACCACGCAATATAAAAAATGTGATTCATCCAACCAGGCCATCTTCTGCTGCTCCATGGTCAATCATCATATAGTGATTGGGATGATCGTCCTCCAGCTCTGCTGCCACATTGACGTGGTTCTGCCATGATGCGGTTTTGTGACGCAGTAGTTCTCAATTTGCCCTTTCCTTGGGTCTCGGTTGGTAGGTACTAACCACTGCATACCAGGAACTCCCCACACAACCTGTTGAGTTCTGACCCCAACTTGGGACGGTACTGATCACAACACAATTTTAGGGAGGTAGCGCGGGTAATTTCTACTGCCCATTTTCTTGCTTTCCACTCATAAACTTCTGCCTCTTACGTACAGTACATAGCTCTATTATATTTTCAATTACGGCAGCATTTATGCATTTTTTTACTCGGTGCCTTCATTATTCACTTCGCTAATCTTTAGCGCTGTCTAATTTCTTTGTTGTATACGTGTTGTCTGATTTAAAGGCTCCCTTGCACTGCTTGTGTCCCACATTTGCACTTTATGTTGCCCGGTTTGTCGATGTTGCATATGTGCTCTTTATGCCAGTATGATGTTTGAATGTTACATGTAGCACCAGTTTCTGGAGAAAACATTGCTTCGTTTCACTATGTACCGTCTAACATGTATGTAGCTGAAATGACAATAAAGCTCACTTGAACTTGAACTTGAACTTGACCTTGTAGAAGTAACTGTCCACTTTTGCCATTGTAAGTGGTTTCAGTGTTGAAGATGATTGGGGCATGTCTCAGAACAGACAGTTGGTGAACCAGTGGAGACCCATTTTTTTTCTGTGTCTCTGTTCTTCCCAAATGCGTATTGCTGATGAAATATGAACGGAATCATTCTTTGAGTTTGATTTCTAGGCGATTGCTTCTCCGGTCCTGAACAGAGTTTGTTGAGCGTCGCAGCATTTATAAAGAGGCTTTTTCAAAGTCGAAATACTTACGGGGCCAGAGGTCATCACCCAGGGGAGAAATTGGCTCGAGCATTCCTTGCCCTATTAGGCGAAGCGGCATTTTGTTCCACTGTCCACAAACCTTCGGACAGAAGCAGTGATTTATGCTGATTCTTGCTCATCAAAGACTTTTTAAAAGTCTGCACACTGTAAAGCAGGATATACCACAGTCATAAAACTATATGAACTGATTCCTATTCTTAAGGAGATAAGTGTGTTTCTTTTATGCTGGTTCCCTAATGGCCACTGTTTTTTTTCATAAAGTAAGTAGTTAAGAAGCTCATCAGCCATCTTGTGGTCTCCGGCACATGCAAGTCATTTCTAGAAGCTGCATGAAGAAACCTTTTCTGAACTTTATGCTAGCAGTAGATGCACAGTCTACGTCTGTGATTCAGGGGTTGTATTTTACACCATGGGCCACGTCTTCTCACTGATTAATAAGACTTAATAAGTACATCCTCTGTATCTGAAATAAATAAATAAATAAAAACACACACATATGCATGTCCTTAGCATGTCCTGAGGCCTTTCTCATGAGTATGTAGTTATTTCTAAGACCCAGAAGCTTCCGCAGTGATGACAGACAGATCTGACGCACCCCACTTTCTTAGTGTGGATAATTTTGTCCTTCATTTCTACCCCATTTTCCTCCTTTTTCTACACACCTAATACCCCTGGCACACAGGCATTACAGAATGCCGACCACCGAGATCACCATGCAGTATCGCCTTAATTCAAGCGTTCTGACGGATGACGTTACACACACCGCACTCATATAAAGCCTTTACAATACGTTGTGTGTCATTTTTTCTAGGCTCTATTCTCTAACTTATGGGTGAGTTTCCAAAAGCAAGTCAACCGACTGACCACTTGATACCCGCAGATGTAGATGCTGAATTATGCATTACTACATTGCATTTTATGATGCTGTAATTAAAATTCCACCACAGTGCAGCTTAAGGATTCAGTGTGTTTTTTAAACGAATATTGCTGTCTTTGTTCTCATTTCCCCACTAGCAAGCTGAAGAATCTCAGTGAGAACAGTCTCACCAAGCAGCCGGAGGAGGTTTTTGATGTTCAGGAGAAGCTTGGGGAGGGGTGAGACGTGTTTGCCCTCTCAGCTCTGTGGTGATGTCCCCATGTCTTGGTATCTGTATGTCTTTCTCAGAAAGGCTTCTGGTTTTCTTTGTAATGTCTGTGCCTAAATTTCTTTTGTCCTAACGATCATTTCTGTCGCTCTGTCTGGATGCCCTGTGAACAAATAAATCTTATTTCTTTGCACTCTGCTGTACGTCTTGCTGGTTTATTATAGGTCCTGTGGGAGTGTTTATAAGGCCATGCACAAGGAGTCGGGCCAGGTGGTGGCCATCAAACAGGTGCCTGTGGAATCTGACCTACAGGAAATCATCAAAGAGATATCCATCATGCAGCAGTGTAACAGGTACGAGCCATAACAGTCGTCCGTGTTGCTCCACTTTATTATGAATTTGCCACATGTGCAAGTATAAACCTTCTTGAGCGGCTGGATGATGGCGTAATTTACGACGTTTGACATCGTGTATCTTTTGCAGTACGTAAGTGGTGAAATGCTACGGTAGTTACTTCACGAACACGGACCTGTGGATTGTGATGGAGTTCTGTGGCGCGCATCATCAGAATTCGCACCAAGACAGTGAGTTTGTGAGTCTGTGGGTACATTAAACTGAAACTGCTCAGGCATACATTCATTATGTCTTTATACCGCTTGTAGGGAATCAGACCCGTAATGGGTTTGATGTCGGTTCAAGGTGCCACTTTGGTCATTCTGCTTCACTGTTCAGAGAACGGCAGCTCAGATGGTTGGATCTGGAATTTGTGCCCTTTTTCCGCCCAGAGAATTTCCCACCCCTCCCCTAAAAGGTGAGAAGCATTGCAGTTGCTCTTTTATTGGATGTAATGGAATGGAATGGAATTTTCTGGAAAAATGCAGACACGACTTCCTGACTGCGCCAAACATTGTCGTTGCGGAACGGTGTTGATGTCGTCATTTCTATAGGCCGCTCTCCTCCTCGTCCTGCCTCTCTCCTCCTCATTAGCATTTAAAGCAACAGACACAGAAACAGGGCGTCAGGGGAAATCTCATCAAAGATGGATCAAAGTGGTAATTCTCAAGCCAACATGAATTTACCTGCTTAGCAAAGCCTATTAAGTAGTAGTAATAATAATTGTAATGATAAGTATCTTTCCTTTAAGCCACTCCCACCACACATTGTATTTCTCACACGGAGAACTGCTGACTAATATGACACAGCAGCCAATATTTCGCAGATACAAGCGGCCGAAATGAGTTTCCTCCGTAGGTTGGTGGGGCGCAGCCTCAGAGATAGGGTGAGGAGCTCGGACATTCGGGAGGGACTGCTCCTCCACATCGAGAGGAGCCAGTTGAGGTGGTTGGGGCATCTGGTCAGGATGCCCCCTGGACACCCCTCCTGCCGGCAGGAGGATCCCGGGTGGACCCAGGACGCGCTGGAGAAATTATATCTCCAGTCTGGTCTGGGAACGCCTTGAGGCCCTGCCGGAGGAGCTGGTGGAGGTGGACCCGGGCCCGGATAAGCGGAGGAAGACGAGGACTAATAGAACAATTGTTAATGAAACTCCGCATTTCTTTTTTTTCTCAAGTTTCCATGTTTTTCTTATTTATTTCTAAGCATTTTAAATGTGCAATAAGTTTATTTAAAATAATGTCTAAGACAAAGGTATTCAGTTTCTTGTGAGTATATCTACACTAGAAGTGGGATTTTCTGCGATGCAAAGGGGGCGCCACCTAAAATCTTGCCTTGGACTCCAGATATGTTATGGCCGGCGCTGGAAGTAATAATTTAATAGTGTGCACGTTTTAGTCCACGTAGTAAAAGGACGGCAGCAGAATCTTACAAGTCCCCTCGTCCTCCGGAGTGAAGATATGTGCTGAGAGGGCCGCCCAGGCTGGACACGGGACCCTCATAAGAAAGCAGGCTTTTTTCGGTAGGCTTTTACCGAACGGGCCTCGAGGCTGGAGGTCCAACCCCCTCCCCAGTGGCCACGTAAAAGCAGCTTCGCTTCGTCTCCCCACCTCCACCTGCGAGCACCAGGGCGGGGTCGGGAAGACGTCAGTAAAAAGCTCGCTCGCTCGCAGGCACCTGCTTCCCCTGTTTCCATGCTCCGGTGTTGTTAACAGGCTAACAGGAGACATAAACAGAGTCGCGGTGCCGTGGCGCGGGGATAAATCAAGGAAGGCACAGAATGTCCTGGGCACCCTGTCAGAGGTGACGGTTTTAAAAGGCCCAAGGCCGCTCTCGGGGTCCTCTCCGGGGAGCCCTCAGACGTGCACGCTCTCAAGCCTGGGAGGACCGGCAGAGTCTGCTCTGGCTTACTACTGTCCGGAAGACGTGGCAGCCACACACCCTGGCTGTGCTTAATTCTCTAGCGGCTTCCAAATTCTACCGATTTCCATGGAGCACGATTTCCTTTTACTGTTTTTATTTCATCTGAAGAAGAGCACAATTGTACGATTGAACCTCCCAACAATGAATTTTGGGATGGGTCAAATTCAAAGGATGTGAAGAATTTCCTGTCCGGTAAAAGAAGGCCACGTTTGAAGGAACGGCCGACTTGGGACCGCTTTGTTAGACCACTTATGTCACATCCATTCTTTAAATGTGTCCACCCCAGGAAACGAGACACAGTTTGTGGCAGCAATTCTCATTCGGTTTGTATAGATTTTGATACAAAACTAAGAGCCCTGATAAGGCCTAACTTGTCAGCAAAAGAACACGCTGGGGAATTGTTAAGTGCTGGATGAATTTTTAATTTTTTTTAATTTTTTGTGCAGTGTGTTAGTGTTAAACTCGTCTGAAATTGTTTCTTAAGGGTGGTGGTAGTCTCGGCTAGTCGAATGGAGCAGGGCAAGTTGTTCCACCAGCCAGGGACAACAAAGTAGAACAGAGTCGATTGGGATCGGAGACCCCGTGAAGAGGGAATTTTTGGTCTCAGTTATCTGAAATGTTGTCGTACGCTGTATGTTGTAAGTGTTGTATGTATGACAGGTCAAGTTGGTAACCGTTCTGGGCCTCCTGAAATGCCAGATGCGTTTTAGAGGGTGTGGATGGGGCTTGAATCGATAGGGACGAGTCAGTAATGTCAGTTCGGTGCAAGGCCCTGTTAACACAGACCTTCTCAGTATTCCGTTCAACTCCCCATAGCTCACCGAGACGGCAGCTGGCAGCCCGCTCGGCCCGAGCCGCGCTCGAACGGCGTGTGCTTGGGTGAGGCCATTTCCGTAATGGGTTTGGCTTCTCAATCAGGTTGCGTTCCCCTCATTAAGGCAGGGCAGCGCCGTGATTCAGCATCTCGACCCGATTGACCGGGAATGAGTCCTTGCACCTGCGAGACTAATTACGCGCCGCCTTCCGCGACTCTCTCTCATTACGCTCAAAGTTTTCCGTGGCGAGCTGAGACGCAAAAGTTTGTTTTTGTTTTTACTTCAGTGTTTCCACTTCCAATAAAGGCCGAGTGACTCAGTGCCGCCGCTTCTCGCCACTCACTACCGGATGTTTGCCGCTTTGAGTTTTATATTCGGGGATTAAGCGGGGTCCAGTTGGCAGGCAGGTGAAAGTGAAGTGATTGTCACATGTGATACACAGCAGAACAGCACACGGTGCACACAGTGAAATTTGTCCTCTGCATTTAACCCATCACCCTGAGTGAGCAGTGGGCAGCCATGACAGGTGCCCGGGGGGCAGTGTGTGGCGACGGTGTTTTGCTCAGTGGCGGATCCTTGGCGGATCGGGATTGGACACCGTCTTGGTTTTTTTTTTTTTTCACAAACCCCAACACACCCAGTAATCCATGTGATTAAGTCTAATTTCTTGCACCCCCCCCCCACCCCCACCTGACCTCATATTCTTACCCCTCTTATGATGTGCCAGATGTAGATGGACGGCAGGGAGAAACAGGAAATAGCCCCCAGTTCAAACACAACTGCTGAAAATGTAAGTAAATCCTTAGACGGAGTCTTCTCTGCACGCTCCCCTCTTGTCTTCACTGCAGGACGGATTTAATTTATCGTCTTGGCCTCCCTTCTCATTCTCTTAAACTTCGTTAGATGAACTCCTATCTGGGCAGCACAGAGGATATTTCACTGGGAAGAAGGAGGCTAAAAATACCCAGGCTTGTGGCCAAAGGCCAAGCTTGTTTCTTCTCTCTCATTTTCCTTCCAGTCTTTGAACATTTTTATAAATGATCCCTTGTGATTTTCGATTGCGCGCTCCTGCAGATTTGAAAGCTAATGGAATACACAGAGCTGGGTCTTTGCTGCTGTTGGTTTGTGTGTTTGTGTTGGTGAGACTTTTCTTGTGGCACAACAAACTATCATTAATCTACTTTGTATGGGTGGTAGTAGCCTAGTGGGTAACACACTCGCCTATGAACCAAAAGACCCGGGTTCAAATCCTGCTTACTACCATTGTGTCCCTGAGCAAGACACTTAACCCTAAGTGTCTCCAGGGAGACTGTCCCTGTAACTACTGATTGTAATTCGCTCTGGATAAGGGCGTCTGATAAATGCTGTAAATGTATGTAAATGTAAATGTACTTTTTGTTGTGATCGTGTTGTGGCATTTACCCTTGTTTTTGTGCACCTTTGGATGTGTGCTTGCGAGACACATGCTAATGCACATGACAAGCATCTTTAATGGAAAAATAAACCTTGCCACGATGGTGCCATTACTGACTATTACAAGAACAAGTGGCCAATTACAATGCAGAGCATTCTCAATGATTGGGCGGAGCCAATGCAGGTGGCCACGTAGCTCCGCCCCCTGCCTTACCTTTCCTAACGATGATTGCGAACAAGCCATCTGATGCCTTGGTGAAAGTTGCCTGAGAACTGGGGTGCCCAAACATGTGCATGGTATTCAGTTTTACTGTTCTCTGTTTTCTCTTTTCTTTTGTAAAACGCTAAAAAAGGGAAATTATTTCATGCAAATATCTGCATATATATCAACACACACACACACACACACACACATACACCAATGTTCTCCTTGGAAATATTACATTCTCCCTCATCAGTCACTCGTAATAACTTCCTTTCCAGTGGGATTTGTCAGGTTCCTGCCGGTATTTACAAGACACTTGTTCGCAAGACGTTGCCAGGGAAAAAAATTCAACTTATTTGAGTCACAAGCAATAATATGCTTCTGAACACACTATTTACAGGCAGCTCGCAGACAGGAAATAATCTTTTATTAATGTCTACTTAGTTTTGAAAACTTATTTATGCTTTTAATAGGTTTTAAGCTGTTTATGACATTTGGGTGAGACTGAATTTATTGGCCATTGGAGGACCCCGGCTGGCTGTGGATGTTGGCACGTCACGGGCTTTGCCAGAACAGACCTTGGGAGGTCCAAATGACCTGTTTTACACCAACACTGCCGCATTCCCATAAAAACGGGCGGGAAGTCTGGTCATGGCTGGAATATTTGTCTGAGCAGGACGGAAAATTGAAGTTTTCTGCATGTAAGAGTTCCTGTAGTGTATACCGTTTTGGAGAAGTGGAGATCTGTGATTGGTTCCCACTGCTAAATGGCCAGAACGCTTGCTTGAGTCTGGTTTTCAGTTTCAAGCCGAACTCTGCAGATTCGTCTTACCGGGCCATAACGTGGACATAGTCCACATGTCGAAGTGATGGATGTTTGATGTGCTGCTCGACTTGATTTTGGTGAAATTCACCAGTTAAAGCACATAAGCCCAGGGATGTACCAAGCGTTATTAAACACCTCCAGAGGGCCGGGATTTGAAGGGGGTCCGATGTGGCCCGCTTTACTGAGGCCTGTCTCAGTTTAAGTGAAGCTGTGAAGACAGGGAGAAAAGCAGGTGACGTCATAGCCGTTGCGCCACATATGGCACATTTTTTAAAAGCAGTGTCATATCATTTCCCTTTTTTGTCTGACCTCTGACCATTTTGTTCATTGGACGGGGAGGTGGGGGGGGTGTGGATTTTTTTCAGCAGAAGTAATATTTTTTGGCAATATGTTCTCAATTTGATGGTACAAGCGAGAATAGCTTATAAATTGGAGTAGGTATCGATTTCACATGTGGAAGAGTGGACTCCTCGCTGGGAATGGCTTCTAGGAGTGCAACCCGGCACGGCCGGGATGTGCCGGTGTTTCCGTGAGGAGCTCGGCACTCCATGCCTCGGATCTGGGAGCTGTTAAAACCGGCCGTAAAAGTTCCACATCCACAATTATTCAGACTTCAAGATTTATAAATCTCTCCTAATGCCGTGGTAGATGTGTTTCTGGTCTGAAACACCAAAAGTGATTGCTTGCCCCTTCGGTAATGGCACACTTGATGATTATAAATGAACTCGTAAATAAAAGCCTGTGGACTTTTACAGATTCTGGCACAGTAGACCTGGTAGTTCAGTCTGACCTGCATGGGTCAATGCTAAACAGATTGTTAGCATTTCTGGTGCACAGGCAAGTCTGAGGATGGGCCCTTTCGGAAAAACCTGTGCCTGCGAACTGTGAGGTAGACCGCGGATGGACTGTGCACAAGAGTGCCCGAGGTATGGCAAGTTCCGGGGTTCCTGTTTAAGAGTGGAACAACGTGGGTTAAGATTGCATGGTGGGCGCGTCCTGTTTACTGTCCGCACAGCTAATTTGTATGTTTTTATTTGCAGCAGTGTGTCTGCAGTGGGAGGGGAGCGCGGATGCTCCCTATTACTGCAGAACAGTGGCACACTAATCAGCTCCATGCTGCTGTGCCATCTGGGGACCATCTAGTGGGCTATATAGATTTCTTCGGTTATGTGGACTCTGAAGCTGTAAGGAATAACTAGGTGTCTGCCCGACCTCTGCCCAGGGATGAAGGTGTGGGTCTGCTCAGTTGTTTAGGACATAATAATGTGAATCTGGACACACCTTCTCATTCAATGTGTTTTCTTTATTTTCATGACCATTTACGTTGGTAGATTCTCACTGAAGGCATCAAAACTATGAATGAACATATGTGGAGTTATGTACTTAACAAATGACTGAAAACATGTTTTATATTCTAGTTTCTTTGCTCTGATTACTGCTTTGCACACTCTTGGCATTCTCTCGATGAGCTTCAAGAGGTTGAAATTCACCAGTGAAATGCTTTTCCAACAGTCTTGAAGGAGTTCCCAGAGGTGTTTAGCACTTGTTGGCCCCTTTGCCTTCACTCTGCGGTCCAGCTCACCCCAAACCATCTCGAGAGGGTTCAGGTCCGGTGACTGTGGTGGCCAGGTCTCCACTTTTTGTTAAATACATAACTCCACATGTGTTCATTCATAGTTTTGATGCCTTCAGTGAGAATCTACCAAAGTAAATGGTCATGAAAATGAAGAAAACACATTGAATGAGAAGGTGTGTCCAAATGTTTGGCCTGTACCGTATGTGTGTGTGTTTGCTATAAAAACCGAAATTGGCCGAAACAGACTTTCATTCTCTGTGAAATTCATACATTTATTGCATGCCCACAGTCATGCCTATAATGTGATCTTTTCACATCTTTGGTTTGGATTTTCCATATTTTTAGACCAGACCTCTATGGATAAACCTGGTAAGCTTGACAACCAGACCAGCCAGCTCAAGGAGGTTAAGATGTCTCTTCAGCAGTTGTTTGTCATCTTGGTACCACTATCTTTTCTATTTTCTTTTATTTTGTTAATATTAGATTATCATACCTGGTCACATTATATGTCTATTTCATTATCATTTCCATTTATTACTTTTCAGTTATAATACATTTCTAGATGTATCTATATCTGACCAGGGACTTTTAACAACTCTGCTACAGACTATGAGCCCCATCACAGTGCCCTAGTCTCAAACTTGATCCATACATTTTTTCTAACAAACAAAAAATAATTTGTAATGGCAGGGGCAACCATAAGAAACCTTATTTATGGTGTAATTACATAGAACCAATGACTATTCAGATGAATTTGGTACAGTTGAAACACCTCAGCACAAATAGCTATGTGATGAGGAACCTATTGAAATGCGAAACTGGCTCTGCACCTGTACCCTCCTCATGGAAAAGAGCTTTATGTCACCTTGTTTCCACTCTGAGCCTGACCTAGGCTACCATGTGAATAATGTATACAGGTTGTAGTTTTTTTTCTTCAGGGAAAGGAAATTCTTCACTTCCTATTCTGGTTCTTTGGCAGAGTAAACTACCGCTGCGTTTTCCACTTTTTTTTCTTTGTTTTTCCTTGCTGGATTAAATCACATTTCTAATTTAATTCAGTTGTAAAACCAACGTGAACTATGTCCATGATCCCAGTCAGGAGTCGGGCTGAGGCGCGCTCACACCTGGGGTAGGCCAGAGGGGCACGGAGGGACCCCTAAAACCCGAAGACCGGGAGCCCTCACGCATGTGTAGGCCGGCCTTTAACGAGTGATGTCACCAAGTCGTAAAAAGATACAGTCCTCTGCGGTGCTGTCCCTTTGTTTCTATTCGAGAAAATAAACAAAGCTGGGCGCACGGGGGGACGTGAGCGGCTGGGGATGCTGAGCGCGGTCCAGGCCCAAGTGGACTGTGGGGATCTGTAACTGTCCAGGTGTTGCTCCACTCAAGCCTGGTCACTGCTGGCCAGACCTGGGTAATGCTGTTTATGTGAGCCGGTATGGCATATGTGTGAAGCAGGGGCTCTATTTTAAAACGAGGCTTAGCACATGTGACAGTATCAAACATGGTGTATCAAATTTTAGAAAGTTTTTAAAGGGAAGGCATGCACGACATAAAGGTAGGAGAATGGATGAGAAAGACAGAGAGGTAAGAGAAACACAGTAAGAGCCATAAATCTCCTGTCGGTGTGTTTAGAGCCTGTACTGAAAGGAAAACAAGAAGCACTAGTGACCCATGGGGAACAGTGTTTTAATATGTGTGTGTGTGTGTGTGTGTGTGTGTGTGTGTGTGTGTGTCTTCCTTCTGGTTCCTCCCTGGGAACCAGAGAGACTGAATCACCATCTCCTTGCCTGAACTGCCCACTCAGCTTGCATTTATGTCAGATCTGCAGGTGCACACAACCAAATGTGTCCTCTGCATTTAACCATCACCCTTAGTGAGCGGTGGGTAGCCATGACAGGCATTACTTTGTTCAGTGGAACCTCTGTGGGTTCGGGATTTGCATCAGCAAGCTTCCGATTACGGGTCCATTTCCTTACCCACTAGGCCACCACTGCCATCGATGCAATTCCAATTCCAAATGCAATTCCAATAGTAGTATAGTACAAGTACCTAGTAGAATAGACAAAGCCCATTTCGTAATTAAAACAAGGTTATCTTATTATTATATTATCATTAACTTCTAGACTCAAGAATACTCTACATCCATTCCAAATACGGAAGACGCTCTGATTTGTTCCACGTTTTTGATTCGTCTTTTTCTCCAAGCCACCTGCTCCCAGTCATTCTGAAATCTAAATTATGCTGTGAATCGGGATTGAGGAAGTGACATTGTCTCTGTGACCAGATGGGAGACTCAGGAAATGAGTCTCAGGAAATGAGAGGAAATTCACTTGTCTCATTTTTGTCCATGTAATTGAAGAGACATTTTAGTATTTTTTTTATTTTGTAAACTATTCATCAACAAAAAAAATTTTCAACAAAATTTGCTATATTACAGTCTGAATAGTTATTGTTACATGGCCAGCATTTACATTGCGTCATGTCAAGATATTTCGTCGTACCTGACACCATTGTCCCCCCCACAACTGCAAAGGAACCAGAGACATTCTGGGAGGGTTTCTTGGAGCATTTAGGCCAGTTAAAACCCCTGAATCAATAGCAAGCTTCACTTAGTCCTCACTGGGCACCTAATAGACCTGAGCGTTTTCCACAGGAGTTGCATTCATCTGGACTGGTCCGGTGAGCTTCCCTTCCCGGTCCAAGTTGTTCCCTGGCTGGGACTTTTATTGGCTTTTCATGGGGCCCCACAGAACTTGGCCAGGCCCTGGCTCTCCACGCCACTTTCTCACTAATGAAGTGCACATTCGGCCGGAGTGCTTGGCTTCGCCCCTGCGCCTCGGCTTGGTCTTAATGGGAATTTCCCTCCTTCGCCGGCCCTGCCACTCTCCAGTGAGTCACATCCTGGACACGGACCGGTTTCCGAGGGACAGGTCTGTCGGGTCGACTTGACGGGCTCTTTGTGTGGAGAAGCAGAGCGAAACGATACATTTTCGATGAGGGCAGTGAACTCTGTGGTCCACTAGTCAAGTTCATTTGATGTGGTTCAAGGATGTGAATTTGTTGGAAATAAATCCAATATGTTGACAGACCAGCAAGCCCTCTGTTGCTCTTCATTGCGTAATAAATAGATTGATATTTGCCTTTTGGCTATAAAATAACTGCCCACACACACACAAAACATATATATATATATATGTTATATATAAATTTTGAATAATTTAATAGTTAGAAATATGTCATGAATGACAAGTTTGCAATAGCAGCAATGCCTGCTGGTGTCTCTGACATAGCAGGGCAAAGGACGGGATCTGCATGTTGTATTAAACCCAGCTTGTAAATCACTTTTCAGCCCAGTGGAGATTCACCATAACAATGCTGGAAGGTTTTAATGGCTGGAGAAAAATCTCTGTCCTTCTCCCTCTGTGTTTGCCTTGCACAGCTCAGCGAGGATGAGATCGCCACAATCCTCAAATCAACCTTGAAAGGACTGGAATATCTGCATTTTATGAGGAAGATCCACAGGGACATTAAAGCTGGGAACATTCTCCTCAACACAGAAGGTCATGCGAAACTGGCCGATTTCGGAGCGGCTGGACAGTTGACGGTGAGTTGGATTCCGACTGGAGTCTGATTCTGCCCTCAAAAAAAAGGCACCGTTGCAAAATCCATTGACCGTGTCGGCCTCAAAAATGAAAACGGGACTATTTTTCCTACGTTTCACTGCTAAATATTAAAAGGTGCGGCCTCTTGAATATATTTAACCAGAGCCAAGAAACAGAAGGGAACTGTATGCATTGGCAAGGAGAAACTGTTTTTATCTTATCCTGTCTGCTATCACGGGCAACTGAATCTCATAGTGGGTTGAAATTAGGTGAGATTTTGAGCGGCCCACCTCTGGAGGTAGAACCCTGGGGGGGGGTCGTCCTGTCAACAGTGACTTGTGTGATCAGGCACTCTTCCTGTTCAACCATAGCAGTGAGCACTTTGCACCTAGTCTGTTTTGGCCAGCGCTTCCACTACTGTGCATACCCCTGCTCCATAATTAATTTCACATGAAACTGGACGCTTCCTACCCACCATGCATTGTAACTCTAAAGTAGTAGGTGGTGGTAGGACCTTCCATCATTTTCTGTTCTCATGTGTGTTAAAAAAAAATTTTTTAACTATAATTTACAATTTCCCAAATACCACCCAAATATCTACGTACATACAGTGTTCAGTTTCTTAGAAACACCTGCCATATGCAGTTTACCTAACCCTTCACCAGGGGTCTTCTTCTGATCAGTTGACTGGATGCCTTTATGTTTTTGGGTGGCGAACCTCTTTCTACGCTGCAGATTACAAATCAAATGTATATAAAAAAAAAAACAGCCTTTGGCAGTCCTACTAACACAATACAATGTCTACCATTGTGAATGTCATTACTGTGCGGGTCAGCAGTGCTGCTTTTGTCTGAACTTGACCATTAATGAACGGCGTTAAATGTGTCTATTACCATACGCAGGTTATTCTTTTTTTATCCTTTATCAGACACATTTTGTGCTAATGGCAGTGCACATGGTGGGAGAACATTAGTGTACCATTTTTATTGTTGTTTAAGCAAAAACATTATTAAAATATTCTGCTATCCTAAAACAGCATGCATGGTGTGGATGTTACGTGTCAGATACTCAATTTTACTCCCAAAGCAGACAGGTTTTGAATTTTTACTCAAATACCAGTATGTGCGCTACACTGTGATTGTACATTTACAGCATTTATCAGACGCCCTTATCCAGAGCAACTTACAATCAGTAGTTACAGGGTCAGTCCCCCCTGGAGACACTCAGGGTTAAGTGTCTTGCTCAGGGACACAATGGTAGTAAGCGGGATTTGAACCTGGGTCTTCTGGTTCATAGGCGAGTGTGTTACCCTCATTCTAACCCAGGTGGTAGGCTACCACTAGGCTACTACAACCTGATTGTAGCCTACTAACCCTTTAAAAGTCCACTGTGAACCTGCCGATTATTGGCCCTGTTGGCTTGCCATAGTGGAGGGGGAAGGGGTACCCCGGTGTTGATAATAAAAATAATTATTATTATTACTTGTACTACTTAATAGTCTTTGCTAAGGAGGTCAATTCATGTGGTCCTGTTCTTTTCATATTCCATTAATACAAACTTGTTTTAAGAAACACTTTTTAAAAATTTTTCCTTCCTTTGTGGCACCCACTGTATGGATGACACCGGTAGCATTTGCCTATATTGCCTATGCCACAGGCCGGCACCTGCTAACTTGCTTATTGAGGTACGTTTAAAAAAAAAATGAGAGGGGATGATTTTGAATGTTTTTTATTTAGGGGTGATGACATCCCACCTCATCCCCCCTCAACTCAGGTGCTGACCGTACAGGGTACACTGTACACTGTGGCCAAGGAGTGTAGGTGGAACATATGGGTCTCTAACAAACTGGCCAAACCAAAAAGCCCTCCAATCCCAGAGATTACCCAACAGCCCTGCAGGGTGGTCCTTCTACCACCTACAATGCATAAGCTCCCCATTACTCTACCTGGCTACATTGTCTTACATTTTTTTGGACACAATACCTTTGCTAAGCACTTGATGATTTAAAGAGACCAATAAAATCTATGTGACTGTGGACCCTCAAATCGGTCCTGGCTTTGGCTACAGAGGCGTGTGTGATTTGGGACGCTGATGGGGAAATTGGAGTTTCAATTTTGTACGCCTGGAATATATAAAAATGCAATAATACCCTCAAAATACAGAGTTTTTACATAACAGAAATAGTTCAAGAAGGAAAAGGAGGCAGATAGGGAATTCGGCTGGTTTCACACTCCTTTCTTCACGCAGTGGCAGCCAGATGATCTGCGAAGTTAATCAGGGCCCAGTTCACGCTCTGTGGAGGCTGTGAATGTAACAGGCCTGTGTCATTTTTTTTTAATGGAGTATAATGGTTATTCAGTTCAAAGCCTGAACTCGACTTACAACAAATGATCTGGGGTGAGTTTCACAAAGACATCATTCAAGGTGCAGAGATGTATTAGTTTGCATTTTCTCATTAGGCCCATTATGTTCATTTACTGATTAAGGAATGCCACCAGATATAAACCTACAGGTGTACAGTAGGAAAGTATTACTACCACACAACTACCATTCTGCACCATTATGTTGCGGTGCACCTGCATCCGCACTTTTTTTCATGAACCACCATTTTGACCACAGGACTGCTGTTTTGTGGCTTTCTTTTGGCAGGTAGAGAGCTGTCTCTACCCAGCAGCCCTACTTTGCCTGACCCATTCCTGTTCAGTGGAAGTCCAACATCCTGACTGGGTCTGCTTGTGTACCTAATATGAAGGGCATTTAACTACTTATAGTTCTTCTTAGTAATTCTTAGTAATTCTTTCACTTTATAAGATGTAAGCTGTACATAAGCTGTACCTGGACTCCCAGCATCGGAGATCGTTGTGGATTTTAGGAAAAAGAAAAAAGACAAAATGCCACTTAACATCAGAGGGGATTGTGTGGAGAGAGTGTCAGGCTTTCTGGGAGTTTACATCACGTAGGAGCAGAGCTGACAAGGAAGGCTCAGCAGAGGCTTCCTTTCCTTAGAATTGTCCATTGAGAGCATCCATTGAAAGTGAATAGAAAAGTGGAAAGCATCATAAACGTCACATCACATCCCGCTCATGACTTATTTCAGCTGCTGCCATCAGGCAAAAGATACCGAAGCATTAAAACAAGGAGAAACAGGTTCTATAATGTTGCTATACGGGCACTGAATGCTACTTAATCACCTTTTTTTATTTGACTACTCCTAATTTCGTTGTACCTATTGCATTGACAACAAGATATTCTGTTTTATTCTATTCTATGTTTGATCTTTATCCCTTAGGAAACAATGGCCAAGCGGAACACCGTCATTGGAACGCCATTTTGGATGGCACCGGAGGTGATCCAGGAGGTGGGATGTAACTGTGTGGCTGGCATCTGGGCCTTGGGCATCACTTGCATCGAGATGGCCGAAGGGAAGCTGCCATATGCCACCATTCCTCCCATGAGGGTGAGTCTGAGCCACAAATGCCTCCAGCTAAGCCCAGGGTCTCGTGAAAACTGTTTCCGACAGAAACATGTGGAGCAGATTTCGTTAGCTCATAATAAGATGCCTCTGATGAAAATGCTGCTGATTATAGAACGTAAGAAAACAAACCTAATAACTCAAACAGCGGAACTTGGGGTCCACTTCAGGTTGGAAAATCAGCCTGCTGCCCACAATCTCCCATTTTTTCAGTGGGCACATGAAGATGGTCCCTTTTCACATTAATGCCAGAACTCATTTAAGACCCAGACCACAGCTCGTATTTATAATATTCCACATGTGGCCACAAGAAACACTTTCCTCTGGATTAATTTCCGAATAATGTGTCCTAATTTTTCAAAACATCTTTCTGATATGAGGGGCCAATTAATCAAAAGTGGGAGACTGAACACAAAAACGTCTTTGAACGTCCTCTCACTCTCACCAAACTAACAATACAAAAACCTGTCAGACAGATGTGACAGAACTTCTGTACATTTACTTCTGTACATTTACATTTACATTTGCAGCATTTATCTGACGCCCTTATCAGTCAGTAGTTACAGGGACAGTCTCCCTGGAGACACTCAGAGTTAAGCGTCTTGCTCAGGGACACAATGGTAGTAAGTGGGATTTGAACCTGGGTCTTCTGGTCCATAGGCGAGTGTGTTACCCACTAGGCTACTACCACCCTACAAATTGTGTTGTTTTATAAGAAAAACCTCAACAGCGTCTTTTCCTTTTTGAATTATATCACGTAAAACAGCACGTGTGTGTTTCTGATAAAGACAATTTGCTGCAATGCTCTGTCCCAGTCAGCATGGTGTGCGTTGCCTGTTGTAAGTTAATTTACCAAATCAGCTGGAAATCTGATCTACAACATGGTCCTGGCACCAAGTGTACATACCGGTGGTCGTCTCGAGAACGGGATTCCTTTAATGTGGCGATTGCATGGTTGAAGTTTAAAATTTAGTTACCATAAAAAAGACCCACAAGCTTTTCCGTTGTGTTTTTGTGATTGTATTACTGTTCCCACTGCCAAGTTAGTTATCAGCTTTTCAACTTTGCTCTGTTTTTTTTTTTTTTTCTGCTAATATCCTTTTTTTGCCCTCATTTGTCTTGGTTTTGAGTCATATAGGCCTTTGTTAAGAGAAGAAAAATCCACGTGGTTCATGAACTCACCGCCTTGTAACATTTTTGCATTTTTACTTTTGTCCAATCTACTGAAACGTAGCTTCGGAGCCACTGAGGTCTGAGCCTCGCTTGTAAAATTACACTGCAACACTCCAGTGTCGCAAGAACTTGTCAACACCACCAACGCGTCAGATTAATTCAATTCAGGCTTCTGTCTGAGTTATGGAAAAGTGCGTCCATCGGCCGGTAAAGGAAATTTGACCTCCATGTCTTTCTTTTTTGTGGACTTTTTGACAAAGGCCTAACGCATTCCTACAAAGCCTGCAAACTACACACATCGGTTATGTTCAATCACATTATCTTATTATCCATACTTCCCTAATCAATATAGACAATGTGATCGTGAGTGACTGCAATCTTGCTTGACAGTATGTGACAAACTGGACCCGGTCCCAAAAAATGCGTTTTGAGTTATTCTGGAATTCATGCTGGAATACGGTACGTATCGATTGCACGTTGCCGCAGGCCGTCTTGGCGGGCCCACAAAGGCTCTGCTCGGCCAGTAGGTTGTTTCCTAGTCCGCTACGCTGGTTTTTAATACACGTATTACATGACTCTCCCCTCTCAAGGTTTCAGAGGAGAGGAAATAGCAGATTGAATGTAAACAAGATCAGCTTCCTCCTCGCCCCAACCGGCTCTGCGGGCCAGGCGGCCAGCTGTTGCTCCGCGCTGCGCCGTAAATCTCTCGCACCCTCGCCCGCCGGGCCGCGAAGGAGCTCAATCGAGTTGTGAAGTGACATTCTGTCACTGGCCGGTCCGCAGAACTCTTCAGCCACGTGAAGGTTTTGGTGGTCATTAGCGCGGTCTAGCCAAGCTTTATGTCAATCATATATCATTATTCCACATTTATTTCCCCATGATGGGATTTCTTTTTTTGGAGGTTCACTCAAAGGGTAGAGACATTAAGACGTACTAAAATATATGTTTTGAGTTTTTTATTATTTTTATATATTTTTTAATGGGGGTTGACTTTTAAAACCAGTACAGACCTCAAGTATATTTTTACCTTTATCGTTATCTTACATTAACACCAATGACTGGCTGATCAGTCACAGATTAGTTCTACAGCAGTGATGTTACTGGACAAGTTTACGTCTCACCCATTCCTTGACTTGACTTAGCTACTTGGCATTTCTTGAATAAATACAGTACTGTGCAAAAGTCTTAGGCACCAATACAACCAATGAAAACACAAGCTCTGTTTACGTTTACATTTATAGCATTTACCAGATGGCCTTATCCAGAGCGACTTACAATCAGTAGTTACAGGGACTACTTAGGCAACTGAGGGTTAAGTGTCTTGCTCAGGGACACAATACTAGTAAGTGGGGTTTTAACCTGGGTCTTCTGGTTCATAGGTGAGTGTTTTGTGAATGTAAGAAATAACCCAGGCCACACAGTGGCGTGGCGGTTGGGCGATGTTGCTCCAACCTTGTGTGTGGAGTTTGCATGCTCTCCTTATGTTGGCATTTCCTCGGGGTGTAAGTGATGGATTGATGTGTGTGTGTGCACCCTGCAGCGGGCTGGTACCCTGCCCTGTCACTGATGTCCTGGGATGAGCGCCGGCAGCCACAAGCCTGAGTGGGACTAACTGGTTATGGAAGATAAGTCAGTGACAAAATTGTTTACATTATTTTTATAGAGACACAGCTTTCATTCACAGATCCATGTTCTTGTAGCAGAAGTTATTGCCACTTTCACTTTTTAATCATTTGTATTTGTATTTAACACAACATTTTAATGCTCCCTTCCTGAGGAAATTTAGAGTTACTGTTGGGAAGATGGAAAAACTTGGTTTCATTACCACCTAAAACCTTTGCCCAGTATTGTATATATGTAGAAAAAAAAAAAAAAAACAAAGCTCATCATTATTTGGCATCATATAAGTATGCACCTCTACCTGGAACTGTCTAATTCTGAACATGCAAATGAGCTGTCAGGTGATCCAGGAGATTTACTATATAAGGCCAATAAATCTTTTTTGTCCACTTGTAAAAAGCATGGTCATTAATTTACAAGGGTAGTGTAAAATCAATTTGATATTCAATGCAAGGCTTATTTAATATGATTTATTATTTAATAATTTATTATTTGTTCGGAGTATTCGGTTACAACCATTTTCTTTTAATGAGCCAGCACTCTGTACACTCAGGGAATTCTGTATGTGATTTGAACTTGAGACTTGTATAAAGTTTGTAACTCACAATTAATTTAGGTTTGCGCGTAATTGTTACAGTGGCACCTCACTCACTCACTGTCTGTAACGGCGTAGTCCTGCTCAGGTCTCGATCGCCGGAGACCATATCAGGACACTGGGACAGCGTGGAGAGTTGTACTTATGCACAGTTCACTTAGTGTACGTGCCTTTGGACGGCGAGAGGAAACCAGAGAACCTTCACTTAAAGGATAGATTACATTAAGGGTAGGTACATTAAGACATACTGAAATATTTGTTTTTTTTTTTGTTATGACTGATTTTGACTTTCATTTTTTTATTGTTATTTTTCATCTTATATCAAGATTTAATGATCATACCAATGATAGTGGCATTATCCTTAACCCCTCAACACCTCTAGGACCCAGACACACATTCCATGTCCAATACATCTCAAAGTCCATATAATTACTTCCACAATAAACTATTAATACTGAATATTGGCAGTGGTGGCCTAGTGGGCAAGGAAGCGGAGCCATTATTGCTGCTCCCTGGGGTACCTTTCATGGCTGCCCACCAATTTCTCAGGATGGGTTTAATGCATTGTGTTCGGAGTGTCGTGCTGTGGTGTGTCACATGTTGACAATTTCACTTTAAAAAGAAGCCACTGTTTATAGTGCTGACTTCTGGTTTCACGTATATATCTCCTGGGTGGCACAAAAGGAATTTAGCTTGGTAGCTTACTACCTTCTTTCTTACATTCTTTTTGGAAGGGATGCAGAATGTGGACTTGATGTGAGATCGGTGAATGCCAATCTCACATCTGTTAAAAGCTGAGCTCTAAGACTACATAGTCATGCATTTGGAAAGCGAAGCTGGTTTTCCGCCAGCTTGTTTCAGGATCTGTGCTGCTTCTGTGCACTTTTCCACCCCACCGTCCTCTGTGCACCCCATTCGTTGGCATCTGTCAGTGTGGGTGTCCTTCCCAGAATTCAAGTAGCACTTTAGGTCACCCGGCTAGAACTTCCCATTTAGGAAGGATTCATTTCAGTCTAATTTGTATAAGATGGGTGGAAACGGTGACTTTGGCATTCCTGAACAAGGTTTCAATTAACTGGTAATAGGGATGGATCCAACAGAAGAGGAAATGCGAAACATGCCTCATTTGATGGTTGGCTCAGGCCTCTTTGATTAATCATTGTCAGAATAAGCAGAGGGACCTGGTAAAACAATTAGAATGAAAAATACCACTGTATGTGTGTTGCCTTCTCAGTCTGTGGACAACCCGCTGTTTAGGTTTTTGAGTCCTTGTATATTTTTGTGGGGTAATTTTGATGTGCCGTTGCACAGCGTGGATCTCGTGGAAAATGTGCTTGCGTTTGTTGGTTCTTCGTTGCGGCGTTGAGTCCGAACCACACGCTCTATCAGTGAGTGTAAATAAAGACCTCAGCCTAATCTAATGTTAACGGCGCGGTGATGTATTGTAATAACTATGCCGCCCTCCTATTTACTTCTCTCACACTTAGGATCGGCTTGTGAGGTGTTGGCACAGAAGCAGTCTGCTGGTTGACGCACGTTTGTTCGTTTACGACAGAATGTGTTTCTCCGCTCATTAGTGTCATGATCCGGTCCGGCAGGGGTTGCTCCGGGTCCGGAGTTTCATGTTGGTCCTGTGTAATGTTTCCTCATCGTGTTCGCCTGTGTATGATGGTATAAAGCTGCCCTGTTTGTGTCTGTTCTCCCTCGGGTTATTGTTTGGTGATGTTCCCCTTGTCCTGTCTACCATGTATTAAAGCCCTGTCTCGTGGCGTTGTGCGTATGCGTCCTTCTTCCTCGTCCAGCCATCGTGACAGTGACATCGTGACAAATTTGACTTGTTTATTAAAGAACAGACTGCAGTACCACATGTGTTCAGAATCCTTAACACGGTATACCGTTCCCGGACAGCTCCCAGGTCAGCGTAGCCCCTCCTGTTGATGGGGACGGAACTCAGACTCGCCCCCACCTTGGATCAGCAGCTGTGTCGTGTGCATCGGGTCGCTGGGACCCGTGGAAGGACTTGACGCCCTGCGTTCGATTAGCGTTAATGCTAACATCAACAGAGGAGCACGCTCTGCCCAGGAAGCATAGCGAGGGAGAGCTGGGGCCGTCCAATAAAACCGAAACCCAAGAGCTCAGAAGTGGACATCGCGTTTCCTTTTATGTCACAACACCGGACAGGTTGCCTTCTTTGTTCCCTTTTTTCCGTCTTCTCCCCCCCTGCCTGTCCCCCTCGGCTTCGGTGATCGGCGCTCAGAAGAATGCCTCTCTGCAAGTGTTTATCCCCGGCTTTGAAGAGAGGTCCAATTCTCCGACCCGCCCGTGCTTTGTTGTTAAGTGCGAGCTGTATTAAATCATCCGGCCTGTCGGTACTTCATCACCATCTCACTCAGTCTGAGCGGGCTCACCGGAGGAAGTGGGGTTCTGCACCGCGGAGGCTGTCCTGGGGGTTTTGCAAGGCTTCCTAATGCACTTCTAATTGCACCGTGACACTTTTAATGCCCCGTCCTGTTTTTCTTGGACTCGTGTCTGTATGCGTTAGCCTTCTCACTTAGATGCTGGTTGATTGAGAGTGAATGCATGCATTTTTTCCTGTGGGTCTGCACTTTTCCAGTCATTTCAGAGACGTGGTGACTTGGTGGCTTCACCTTCAGAGGACGGGTCAGACCTCTTTATTTCAGGCAGTTATGGCTGCTTCAATCGCTGTCAGTAATCAGACTTCCTTTGCATAAAAAGTATTTGTATACACGCCAAGCAAACTAGTTTGTGCAAAGTGAGTTTGTGCAAAGAGTCCAGAGTGGTTGAGAGTGACAGTGTTGGAGTGTATTGGAGTTCTATGTACTGTTGTGGTTGAGCGCTCGTATAGCCCGCGGGAAGAAGCTCCTCCTCAGTCTCTCTGTGCCGGACTTCAGGGAGCGGAAGTGCTTCCCTGATCGCAGCAGAGAGAACAGTCCATTGTTGGGGTGGCTGAGGTCCTTCACCATCTTTCTACCGGTGAACGGGACCTTGGGTGGCCAAGCCTCATTGGTGCACACGTGGAACCTACCGTCACCTTCATAGAAGCAGTATCCCCTCATGACAGTGGCCTCTTTCAGCAGGATGACGTACCTTGCCACCTGCAAAATGGTTGAAGAAGGGCAACACAACATAATTCTGAGCTGTTGACCTTGCCTCCATTCGAAGCTTTGTTGGGGGGAAAAACTGATCCAGAATTGGTACCAGAAACCACAGCACACCTTTAGAGGTCCAGTTAAGTCCAAACCTCGACAGCTCAGGGCTGATTTGGCAGCAAGAAGGTTACCTATTCAATGCGAGGCAGGTGGTTATAATGGTACAATTATTCTTGTATAATTTAACTCGACTTGTCTGGTCTGGAAAGTGACCACCTTGCTGGTGGACGCTGAAGTCCTCTCGAGGGCATATTTGTTTTTAATGCTCGAGCACAGCAACATTAAGATGTTTTATGGGGTGTACCTTACAACAGGGCGGACGGTGGTGTTGTGGAGACTGTTAGTAGTTACCCAGACAGATACCAGTGCTATCAGCGTTCTTATCATACGCTTGTTATTTACTGCTATACTCCTAGAGCCATCCGTCAGTGCTCCCCTTGATAAAAATGTGATTGTACAATGCCAAGTTAGATCAAACAAGGCACTAGATCAGCCAGCGGGAGCCGGAACGGGTTTCGACGTCACAGGGCAGCGAACCTCAAACCAACTCGTTCCACATGCACAAAATAACCCAGTGGCTTATGTTTGCTCTTTAATTGACTAACATTTGCATTTGATTTTTAACAAGCCGCCTTATAAAAAGCCTGTGTGAGGGCAGGTGATGATACGGAGGCCGTAAACAGGCAAAGGAAACGCACCTTTCTTTTATGGCCAAGCATAAACAGTAGTTTACGACCGGCGTTTTACTGTCACATTGCATAACAGGCCCCGCTTCAGAAGAGGCCTGAAGGCCGCCACCGCGGGCTGGCCTTCAGAAACCATGTGCGGTGAACACGGCGGGTCGACCCCAAAACATCCTCTTATCTCCCTCTCTGGCCGCGGGGCGGCCTTCACCTCCGCAGCGCCGAGGCCTGTATCTCGCCCGGGCCGAATAGACCTCGCTGGTTTTATAGCTTTACCACTCTCTGTCTGTGACTCTTCGGTGGTGATAGTGTTCAAAGGTGCTTCTCACCCAAAGATAACAGTTTACAGTAGTTAATTGGTGATTAAATGTCCAGATGCCCCTGTAAAATTTCGCTACCAGTGTTATCGCATTCCAAATGTTTTTTATGGTATTTCTGCAACAGCTGTACAATAAAAAAAAAAGATAATTTCCTGGAGACGTTTTGCAGTGGAATACTGCACCAAAAGTCAGTGTAGTATGTATTCATCATCATCATCATCATCATGCCTCCTACTGTCATTTCATTCCTGCCAATGCCACTTTCACACCCAGCAGTCTGTCAGTACCGGAAGATTTATGGCTCCAGGTCGGCACAAACAGGATATCATACCATACATAATTGCATTTTAAACAGCACAGCGTGCTTCATTTATTTTTTCCACACAGCACCTCACTTCTGCCTTGGCCGGCTAAGTGGTGGAAATTCAAAACAGAACATGACGTGGCACTATTCATAAATCTCTCGGCAGATTACGAGACACTCTTCATTCATACCTTTCGTTATACCTGTAGTGCAATTTGGGCTGATTTGAGTTGCCATTTTTCAGATTTGGCAGAATATAATTAGATATTACGAATTTTCCACTGGTCATACATGCTCATAACCAAAATTTATTTAATTGAAAAATGTGGACACACATTCTCTTTTCTCCCTCTAATTTATTCTTTTTGAATATAATTTCGACATTTATCTCAAATCGTATCTCTTCAGTAACAAGATGATCTTTTTCTTGGAGATCTGCGTGCGTTTGTCGCTGGAGCTTGAGAAAAGAAGAGGCCACCCTCCTCCCTTGTCTGTCTCCCTCGTTCCCTCTCTCCCCGTCAAATATTTATAGCTGATGGGAGATAAGATTATTCCAGCTTCGGACCTTGCAGTGCCAGCTGCTGCAGACCTTTGCCTCACAATAAAGTAAGATGGGTTCCAGGCAGGGGGGAGGACTGTTTTAGTTGGAGCTGGTCCTGCAGGCCTCCCAGAGTTGGGCTGTGGAGCTCTGCTCCTCTCCCACTGTCCACCATCTTTGCTCCAGACGCTTGCCTCTGTGCTCCTCTCTCCATTCCCAACTGTTCTGCAGTGGGATGAGGATCTGTGCTTGCAGCAGGGTGGTCGCCAGTTCCTGGTGTGAACCCAGCGTCTCGCACGATTCACAAAATCATGTCCAGGTCAGATGATTCCCTGAATGAGGGGCTATGCTGATTCGGGTGCATTCTCATGCTCAGTGGTGACTGTAATAATGACGCAATGGTTTGACTAGAAAGGGTCATGGCCTCTCGCACGTCTCTTTCCTGTACGAGTATCGCAGCATGTGGAGATACCAGTCTTCATCCAGCCTCGTCCTCAAGGTTCTTTCACGACTGGAAAATTATTTTTGCTTTGTGGTGAAAAAAATCTGGGCTTTGTGGGCAAAGTTGTTGCAATGTCTGAGCCCTGGGCAAGTGAAGAGGATTAAAAAAAATGTTAAAAGAAATATTAAAATCACCCGGTACTGGTGCAGTGCAACAACATCTAGTACTTTGGAGAGGGAAGGAAGATGATCTCTCAGTGCAACTGAAAGTAACATGACTGAAGGTGATTTAATGAATCCACTAGTGTGCCATAGCGATCCTTTGTTTAATGATTTTATTATGTCCGATTTAGGGCTGATTTTATGACAGATGGACAGAGCTCATTTTGTTATCATGACGGTTTTTATCCCCTCATGTCAGGTGTGCCATTCTGTGGTTGTCTAGTAGCTCAGCTTATCTCTGAAACAACTGCATTTACTTTTAGTTATATTACGTTGATGCTGCACTGCTTTTTTTATGATTGCCTTTACGCTGCTGAAGAAATACTACCTGGCTGTGGTGCCCTCTAATGGTTACTCTGTGTGGTGAACATGTGTACGTGCAGGGATCCGGTGAAATTGACGTTTTTTTTTTTGTTTTTTTTTATGTTACTGACAATTGAACCTTCATTAGCCAATGACATTTACTGTGAACAAATCAAGCTCTGGGTCTCAGCACAAGCTGAATTCTGGGACATATTCTCAGCTGTGAGGTTTATTGCAACAAATCACAGGTCCACATGCAGCCTGTTAAACTCTATTATTCAGGGGGATTTTTTTGTGTGTGTGTGTGTGTGTGTGTGTGTGTTTACTCCCCTCATCCCCTCCACGTTCCCCAAGCACCCAGGCGCTGCTTGTGTATCTTGTCCCAGGGTCAGCTGGGCGTGGAGGGCAATTATGACCTGCCAAAGAGCGGCGGAGGAAGCATAAAACGATCTTATCTTTCCAGTCTCGGAGATCCTCCCTGCACTGTCCGATGGGGACGATAAGATAAGGCGCCGTGGCGTATCAGCCATTCCCATCAACCACTGTGCCAAGTGGCCGCTGGCCTACAGTGGCAGGCGTCAGACTGGCGAGCAGTGGCGTTCATTATCCTACAGGCGCTGTACACAGAGACATGTGTGTGTGTGTGTGAGTGTGTGAGTGTCTGCTGCCTGGACGTCTCAGTCAATGATAAAGATTCAGGAAGACGCCATAAGGTGCCGTTTGTTGCTTACTTTCCCATCAGTGTTGCCATGGAAACATGGTGTCCTAGCCATCGATGCAAGTGAGAGTGCTGATGATTATCATGGCCTCTTTTGCTCACCAGACATCACGCACTATTGCTTCACTGTGTCATTATAGCTTTTTTGGGAAAAAGGGTAACAGATGCATGTATCCCATCATCCTCCTCCATCCTATAAACAGCACTCTAATGGCCTCTGACTGACTATCACATCTTGGGGACAAAGGTTTGTTTTATAGGCTGAATATCATACTAACTGGCAATTCTGGAAGTGGCAAAAGGTTGGCTAATAAAGGCATTACTTGTATTTTTATCTATGGGCAGATAGCTACTAGCTAGTAATCGTCTATTATCTGCAGCGATAAGGGCAGAGGAAAGACTCGGCTCAAAGGGTACTCCGAGCTGAACTCGCCATCCGTCAAATCACCCGACCGGAGGCCATGTTGCCACCTCGTTCCCCGCACATGGCTGCCTGTGTTATGCAGGTTATCAGCGGGACCTTCTTCTTCTTTTTTTTTTTTTTTTTTTACTGGGGCTGTTAACTCCGTATATACCCAGTGCGCCTTGTGCTGCTGAAGAATAGAATGTGGGAGGAGAAAAGAGCAACTCTTTTACTCATGTGTGGAACCTACTGATATGATTTTAAAAGATACCCGCAGCCCTCTGGTGTCATTGTGCTGTTTCCATTGCTTCAAACACTCATCAGGTAGCAACTCACTTCCTATGTGGAACGATTGCATTTTTCACAAAGATGTATAATAACGGGTCAGATTCGCAGATCTGCAACAGTGTTGGCACCAGGGGTCATATCAGCAGCTCACTAGCAGCTGAACATGTGAATGCTAGTTGCCATGTTCAACCCCGAGCTGCTGAACACGCCAAGTCTGACCCTGAAAGCACCTTCACTAGTTATGTTTAAAAAAGTGGGGAAGAAGCTGTTTGAATGAAGATGTATATGACAATAAGCCTACATGCATTTCAATGGTGCATACCGTACATATTGTGATATTTTACAGTTCACTGTAAATGTAAAAACAGAGCTGATAAACAAGATGCTGTGCATCTGTGATCTGGGGACTGAACCGAATTTTAACTGTATTGTCTTTTAACAGACTGAACTAGTGGACACCAAAAACGTTAAGATAAATTGCATATGATTAAATAAAATATCTAAGGCTGGTGTGGTGCTTGAGCCAGCACCATATTATTTACATTTGCAGTATATTTAACACCCCTATAGCTAACCCATCTATAAGGTTGATTCAACAGGCTCTAACTCAATTATTTGAATCTCAAAAGTGCTTCTCTTGTGAAATGTCGACCCACCGTATCTACCACAGTACCTCAGACAACCATAAACCTCTGCTGTCACTGTTGTTGGGTTGACTTCAGACAGCTCAATACTACTTTTTTTTGCCCTATCTCTGACAAGCTGTTTTTCCACACAACCTAAGATAACCTCACTGTTATGTCACTATGTGGCATTGAAAATGATTTCGGGAACCGAGTCTGAAATTCTGGCGCGAATGCAGTGGCCAGGCCTCAGCGGCTGGGCGGTGGTGGCGGCGGTTCAGTTGTCATTCGGCTTCAGCCTCTGAGTCCTCCTGTGATCCTGTGTTTGTCTTCTGGCTAGACATCGGCTATAATGAGCTCTGATTAGTTAACTCGTTTCAAAAGCCTCAGCTATTCTTGGCTTTGGCCGCCTACGCGCACTGGGGTTAGGGGCAGGATTCTTCAGAGGTTTTACTGAGACTACTGGGGAAAAAAAGGGGCGCTAGATTTGCCCCCTCATCTTACCCCACCCGGCCTGCCTCCCGAAAATGCGGCCCGGCCCCCACCTCAGCCTCCTCGCGAGCACACACCCTTCACCTCAGCCAAGGGCAGAACTCCTAATAGCCTGCAGATGTCGGGATGCTCGGTGAGCGCGGGGTTACAGTTGTCACACGTGCCGGAGTCGCCACCTGCGCCTGGGCCAGCCCTGTTTTTCTTTCCGTCAGTGAGGTAGACAAATATGGCCGGCGCGGGTCCTGTCTGGGTCAGACGCAGCACAAGAAGCGAGGTTTATTTACCGGCGAGATGACTTTGGGATGGCAGGGTGTTGGATGCGGAGTGGAAAGTCTATTTTGGGCATGGGAGCTTGTCACTGCCAGTTCGCTTCTGACGTTCTTGACCCAGCTGTGTTGGTCGAGGCAGGCCAGGCTCATTTGTGTGTCTGTGCTTAATATGCATTCCATTAAAAATGTGTACGGTGAGTTTTTTCCTTCCAGGCAGTAGGTCCTGAAATTAACACCCAAGTATGCTCTTGATCTGTCACGTTTGACCTAGAAGGACAGGCATTTTTCTGTGCAGCTTGGAGCCAAATGGAACCATACAGGAGGATCTTTGTGAGCTGTTGGAAGCCAATAGGAACTGATGTCAGATGTGAAGTCAACAAGTTGAACATATGCGTCTCTCCAAAGCAAGGAGCTTTTGCTGTGATGGCAGCATCTCTCCACCACCTCAAGTTAGACAATGGGGATGGTTTCCAACAGTCCTGAAGGTTCATGCTGAACACTTCATTATCATTCACTCATGTTAATGAGCATCTCATGAAGGGGCTTTTAATGATGACATTAGTGAACAAAGCTGCCATGAAGGTAAAAAATAGCGGCAATGGAAAGGTAGGAGATGGCATGTTATGTATCGATGTGGAGCTTTTAATCTGCAACAAAAAGGGCTGTTTGGTAGTTAGTTCCTCCACTCCAAGAGCAGTTCTTTTTTGTTTAAATGAGTTATGTAAATACATACGTACAAAATGATTAATGTTACATTAATGAACTTGCCCCATGCACTAGGTCCTATATACTGCAGGAAGAAAGCAGAGTTAATAGCATCTTACCATCTCTACTGCAGTTATCAGAACACCAAAGGAAGGAATATCTTTTGTAATATGGGGTCCATTCACACAATATCAATATCCTGTGTCTTTGTGGAAGGTGCCCTCTGTTGAGGATTTGGACCTTGCCAGACCTGTAAGTTAATTTCATGGGTGTTAACTTTTTCCAGGCAACTTTTTCTGATACGGTATCAGATGAGGCACAGGGAAACATGGGGCTATTTTGGGTTGTGTGTGGTTGAAACGACCAGACCACTAGCTGTGTTCCGTCTGTAGGTTCTCCTCTGTGTCAGCAAGGTTGAGAGAAAAAGTGAGACCATTAAACGGATAAAGCGAGTCAGAGTGATGGGCTCGTGGTGCCCTTTACTGGGAGGAAATGGAGGAGAAGTGGCTCCATTGGTAGCAGATGGGCCTGTTTCCTGGATCTCAGTCACGGCAGAAATCCTAGAAGGCCTCCAAATTTGTTCGCCAGATTTACAGTCCGATAGAGTACCTCGCTTCCACAAGGATGTGTTTATTTGTCTGGACCAGCGGCACCGTGGGCTCTCATTCTCTTTTTTTTTTTTTTACTTTCTCTGATCACGTTGCCCCATCTCTCACTCTCTCTCTCCCTCTCTCTTACAGGCCCATGTCATGTTATTGTTTCCCTTCTCTGTTTTCTGCTTTTCTTCACCTCAGGCAATTTTCATGATTCCCACAAACCCCCCCCCGCCAACCTTCCGGAAGCCTGAGCTGTGGACAGATGAGTTCACAGATTTTGTCAGAAAGTGCCTGGCGAAGAATCCAGAACGGAGGGCCACAGCCACCCAGCTTCTACAGGTGTGTGTGTGTGTGTGTGTGTTTGTGTTTTCCAAGACAAAATACTGACTGTTAGCACATTTATTAATGAAGTCCATAGCAGTAAAAATGAGCCATCGTGTTTTTATTGCTGCTATCGCCGCTGCGTTTGTCCACACGATCCAGTATCACGCTCCCCAGGGAGGCACAGTGAGGTTATGGACCATCACTTTTCATGTCTCGGCTTTTGTGTGTTGAATTTGGCTACAGATTATGACTGTAAGGAAAACAAAGACCGTCGGGGTGGACGTCTCACAGCGATTGGAGCCAGTGGAAAGTCTCGTGATGTTTGCTCCGTAAGAATAGCCGTTTCTCGATGATGCTCATTTAAAGGAATGAATGAATTGGGAGGAAGCGGCTTTTGATAGTGGCGGAGGGACTAATTTGCCACGTTGTTCATGTTCCATGGCGTGGAATGGGCATTTCTGTGCCCTTTCTGCCAATCAAAGCTGATGAAGCCCGACTCTATCAGGGTTTGATGTGAGCCGTTGATTAAAAGAGGTTGGGCACTTTCCGGAAAGCGCTCCAGGGTGGGATGCCTTTCGCGCCCTGATGAAGAAGCACTGCGCCGGTTTCCATTTCTACAGCGGCCCCGAGCTTCAGAGCACCGCTTCAAGAGTTTTTTAATAACCTGCCTCCCCGTGGGTGAGCTCCAGCCCCTCCCCTCCTTCGGTGTGATTGATGGCGCTCCCGCCTCCTAAGCTGTATTCAGGGATCGCAGCATTATAAGAACTTGACTCTGGTGTTGAGTCAACACGAGCAGCAGTTGCATAGCTACAGTCTGGACAGTCGCAGTAGCAGTAGCATAACGCTGCGCGTGAGTTGCATTCACTTTGTAAAGTTTTCCTGGCATGTTTCATCTAACAAATGACACGGAATGAGCTCTAAACTCAAGTGTTCCCAGAACATGATTAAATGAAGTCAGTAAGGATTAAAATGAAAGGGGAAAAAATGTGATCTGCTCGTATATGTATGTAATCACGTTAACAGTTTATCCTGTGGCCCATGGAAACTTTTCGTTCATCATGTAGATGATGCTATTCGACATCCCATAATGTCCCATATATATCTTACGATGCCAAGATATGTGGGCAATATCTCAACATAGTGTTCCTGTTCCATCTTTTTCTTCCTGCAGCATCCCTTTATTAAGGATGCAGAGCTGGTGACCATCCTGAGGGACCTGATCACAGAAGCCACAGACATGAAAACCAACAGGCAACGGGAGCAGCAGAGGGAGCTGGAGGAGGAGGAGGAGGAGGAAAATTCGGTGAGACATCATTACACCCAAGACACAGCATCTGCGTTTCCCATCATCGTTTTCTTCTGCAGAAACGACTTACCATCGCTGAAGCATCTCACATGTCTTATTAGTTGTTCTTGTGAGTAGCAAACATTCCCTTTGTTCTCTGCTAATTAAAAATAGGAAAATTAATTAGTCGAGAAACATTAGCAGAATGTTTTTTTGACCAAATTGTCAAAAACCTTTTATAATGCTGTAAACTGGGCATAATCAGTCAGATAAAATGTCCATCAGTCAGATAAAAAGACAACTGAATGTGATGTGATTGTCATTGTAAAACACTGCAGGACAGTGACACATAATGAAATGTTAGTAAGCAGTGGGCAGCCATGAAAGGCGCCCGTGGAGTAGTATGTTGGTGACGGTACCTTGAACAAGGGTTCCTCAGTGGCACCCTTCCGATTACCCACTAGGCCACCGCTGCCCCAAACTGAATGGGCAAAAGCATCAGTTTCATACTGAATCGCTTTACAAAGTCACTGGCCAAAACAAGTGCTCATTAAGGGAATCAAATGGTGACCCCTGATGGTAAAAGCCATCAGAGCTGATAACCTGTGGCCCTGCAGCCGGTAGGCGATCCTCTCACCATGGTCACCGCCGGACAGCGGCAGGGACGGAATTATTGTGGATGAACTTCCTCCGCTGTGGTCCTGTCTGTGCCCTCTCCAGAATGTGGCACAGCCTGTTCAGCGCAACTCTTGCCCTGTCAGAGATTTAGAAAGCTGCTGGAGGGCATTCCGCACATCGTTTGAAATCATGGAGTCTGGAGTGTCTGTGTGGACGTAGCCCGGAGGGAGGATAATACCCCCCGCACTCCCCACAGCCTGTGCTCCCGCCATGCTGGGCAGAGGGTCGAGCAGCTGAGGCGGTGTTGGGGGGGGTGTGTATAATGAGAGGATGATGAGGTTTGGGGCTTGATTGGGAGCGTGGGGTCTGTAGAGAATCAGGGTAAGATTGAAAGTGGTGGGGGTGTGTTGGTGGTGAGCTGTGGGTGCAAAAGGAAAGCCTCAGTTGCTGGGTGATGGGAATCAACACTTGTAAATATAGCCACCGCTGATGTCTGATGTCTGATGGCTGATATATGACTATTTCAGTCAGTGGCCTTTATGGGGGCCTTGTGTTGTCGGTTGGAACAGTGGATGAACCTGAGACAGTTACATATAACAAAGTGGGAATACATGAGGGATCCCTGCCCCCACACTGCTGGCACACGCTGACTGTCACACTGCGAAGGCAACAAGCCACTGGAGGAGTTCAATTCACACACACACACACACACACACACACACACACACACACACACACACACACACACATTTTCCCCCTTTGAATGGCGGGCTGTCCTGTCCCGCCATTTGAGTGACGTCTCTACTCCTGGGAAAGCTGTAATTTACGTCCGCTGCCTTATTGACTTTTGTTGGTTTTGCTGCTGTCCTCCAGGGTTCACATGCATCTCCATGCCAAAAAAGAGGCGCAGCGCCTAATGGTTTCAGACATTCATGTGCGGGGCTCAGACACTAATGCCAGAGCGTTGTGGATTTTGGAAATCGCTGGCATGATTATCGGGGTAATCCTGAAATTGGAGACAGTATTACGCCGGGCCTGTCATTCATTGGATGTGTATTGACTACCGTCGCCTCCAATTAGACCAAACATTCCCACAATGTGTCGCCCCAAAAGCCACCTTAATGTGCACTTTTAAACAGCCGTTCTCAGTTTGGCAGCAGGAACACTCTATTACCTCCATAATCAGATGCTGCTGACCTGTGACCAGGCGTGTTTTCCCATGAATCTTTGGGGCAGTGGGCAGCGGTGTTATCCCAGGCCAGCGTCAGGTACTGCCTGGACGTGCTGATGGAGTCATTTGTTTTTGCACATTAATTCAATTGGCTCCCCAGACCTGGCCTTGGACACTGGCTTCCCATTGGCCACCTGCAGGTGTTTCCTCACTAGGGCCTGGAGGTAGGGCTCCATCACCAGCTGTGGCTGGTGTGTTAGTTTGTTCTTGGACTCTGAGGACACTAACAATATTTAACATCTTTATAGTGTCACTTAAACATGTTGTCCTTAATCTATTTAAGAACACGTGGATATGACATTTATTATCTAAACTCAGTCTACCTTGAGCCCAAAAAGATTTGTGCTTTCTTAAAATTCCTTTCCTACGGATCCATTTTCACTGCCCTGTATCAGAACGTTGAACATGGAGAGAACTGCTAACTTGCTTCCTGTGACTCGGACCCTTTTGTTGGAGTGTCATTATTTCTTACAGAAGTGACCGTTTAAGCCCATAGCAGTGTTTGACAGCACCGCCTACTTCCTGATTCTGGACAATCCCCTCCTGTCAGTTACACATGCAAATGCAGTTCACCTTCCCCATTCCTCCTCCGTTTTCCTTCAGTTTCCTTTTTGTTCATAATACACTTTGTTTACAGGCCATCTGCAAACATTACAAAAAATGTGATCTCAGGACCATGGCAAGTACCAAACCAAAAATGCCGATTATCCCTGCTTTTAATTTCAAGCAATCTTACTGTGGAACAAGTGAATCTGATATTCATATAATGTGCCCTGGTGTCTTGATTTAGATAGTGACTCTGACCACTGTGCAGTTTGTAATTTTAGCGAACACAGTGTTATGACCACTGACACCAGACACCTGGGATTGTGGTGAGATACAGTAAGAGGACAGTCAGCTATTGAAGTTGTCTGGTAGGCATCTGTGAGATTTTAGTATGATGCTCTATTGGAGGAAGACTGGCTGGAATATTGATATTCTCCAACAATGCTGAATGATTGAGGTTTTGATTTGAATCAATTGTGTTGTGTGCTGGTCAGACAAGTTGGACTCCCCAGTGTGTCCCACAAATACACAATATATGCTGGCTGACATATCGTCACCAACTGTGACCAAATATGATGGTCTTGATGAACTCCAATGGAAACGCATGACACAGATAATGGTCAAATACAGGGACCTTCTGCTCTCACTGACAGCCATATTTACTACCTGAATGTTTTTTCTTTACCTAGCAGAAAAATAACTTGATTGTCTAATTTTAAAACTTTGTATTTTTTCCTATATGCTAGACTTGGTCATAAAGTTAGTCAGAAAGTATAGTGTGCTTCCTGGTACCAGATATCACAGGACATCTTTAGACGCCTTGAAACGTGCCTGAACGTTTGAGGGAAATCTATACAATATTAGGTTTAAAACTTTTTAATTTTTTAATGTTTTGGCTTATTGTTTTGTGTGTGTAGGAAAATGTTGGTTTCATTTTGTGAAGACACGAAATTTGATCGACTCTAGAGTCCAGGTAAAGTTCTTTGCCCATTACAGTACAGGACTTGTGTCTACCATCTCCCCATACATTTGCCTTTCATTATCCGAAGCGGTTCTCCGATGGACTTGGCAGAGTGAGCAGCTGTGTCCTACTGCTCCGTGATGTAATTCCTCAAAGATGTTCCTCAGATCCGAGTCACTTCACGCCTGCTTTCCGAACTTCAGTGACTGCTCCAGCCTTATGGAAGCAGTGATCAGTGTTTCATGTGGATGAGCCTTCTGGTTTTTGTGGCTTTATTGAGTGGAGAGTTCCCTCAGGTCATTAATACTCTGGCAGCAGAACCGCACAATATAACATTCGCCCTCCAAGCACAAAACAAAAGACAATGGATGCTTGATGTGTTGTTCGGAAGATGTGTTTTGTGCGTTCGGTGTGTTTTAAATAAGCGGCCGGAGCGGTGGGTTCAGCTCCAGGTGTAACGCCATTCCAATGTCCTGGGACCATATTTATGAGCCTTGTCTCCAATTTGATTCACGTCAATGTCTGTGAAAAGAACGACTCTGTGCACAGGCCAGACACAATCAACTACCCCAAATCCATAACCTTAGGAACAGATTTTTATCAAATCACCCCTAACATATGGATTGCATGGTCTAGTTTTTATATTTTTACCATTTTACACTCATTTCATCTCATTCAACATACTATATACTATCAGAACAGCTCTTTGAAGGCTCTTTACTTTTGTAATTGAAGTCATTAAGATTGGTCCGGCAGTCAATGAAGACCATCCTGTTAAGGCACCATGGAAATGTCTACCTAACACAACACCACTCATTACAGCACCTAGGATACCTCCGCATCCCACCAATGCAAAACACAAATTCACAATCCAGCAGCATGGCCAAAGTGTCTCCGGCAATCACCTCACGCCAGTGGGGACAGGCCAATCAAGGCTTACCCATGTGGGGACAGGGTTTTGTGGACTAGCAGAAGAGCTGGGGGAGGCTGCTACCCTGGAAGTGGCTTTAGCAAATGAAGGCTTCCTCTGGAAATGACCAATTAGGAACAATATGGAGCTGGTTTCCTCCTGTGCCAGTTTGGATCGCAGCTCTGACGCTCCTAATGCGATAGGATCGGAGGGATGCGTGGAAGTGGTTTGGACTGGAGCAGCATGAAGTGTTTCCTTTCTTAACCTCTTGGAAGAGGATGGAGGAAGGGGGGAAAAAAACCCCGCCCGAGTGCATAATCACTGCTCTGTGGTGCGGCGCTGGCCTAATTGATTTCAGATCCCCTGCAGGGCCATCGCTAGATTGTACAGTACAGTGGGTCGCTTGTCTGACTGGCCACACTTTGAATACGGTTCCTGCTCCAAATTCCCTATTAGCACATCTCTAGGTGAAAGCGCAGCCCCGTCTGGTGCTTACAACAAAAGTTGAGTAGAACTGACGTCTTTGGGACCCCGGACAACCTGAATGTCAAAGCCATTAGCCATTGTCGAAGGACTACGTTAGCGCTGTTGCCCTTGATTTGCTTGTTCTTGGGGAAATTAGGAGGAAATAGAAAGTGAGTGATTGTGTAACTGTGTCTTTGGGGTTGGAGCAGAACCCGGCACTGGCGGTGGATGGTGTCAGGGAGCAGACAGGGTTCACGTTCCCAGCCAGGGTGTCTGCGGTGGCCTGAGCCCAGCTGTTCCTCCAGCCGACGCGGGACAGACGCTCCGTCAGGCTTCGTCATCTCCTCCGCCTGCCACTCTAGGGCACCCCCTTGTCCCTAGATCGAGGAGCGGATCATCTCCTAGGCCAAGGGGTCTTTAACACCCCCATGGAGGTTAGCATGGTCCCGGGTCTGTGATGGAGCAGGCAGCCTGGCTGTAACCTGATCTGCTTTAATCTGATGTGATTAAGCCTGGGTGATACCAATCTCCCACGATGCCATCGACTCTGACAGTCCCCGATGGGGTGCCATTTGTAAAATGTCAGCAATCACCATCACCTCGCCATTGGCTCTTTTGGTGTTTCAGTTTGTTAGCCTGATTGTCGCCGTCACTCTTCTTCTCTGCCATTTCCATGCCTGGTTCTCTCCATTCCCTTAACCGAGTCTGGCCAAGGCTTCAACTTTTATCAAACGTATTTTTACGTGCAAGTTTCTGTTTCACAGTCGCACGTTGCACTTAGGGATTTAAAATAAGGTCACATGATTGGATAAATGTGGGTGTTCCCCCGACCACTGACCACACTGGGTCTTTAGAGAGATGGTCAGGCTTTTTGCGGCATACCTGCTAATGTGCTTCATTCATGGGGCGATACGAGCGTCTGTCCGTGTGCGTCAGGCACACCCGCTTTGGGCGCGGTAACAGCAGTTGGCCACATTAAAGCCTGCAAGCATGGAGAGAGAGAAGGACCACACATCAATCACCGGCCTCTACACCGCCACTCTCCGCATTAGCTCAAACGTGCTGAGAGACGGATGAAGGAGAACTGAAGGCCATTAGACAGGCAAGGAGGGGGCTGGTGGATGGAAATGGAGCGAAAAGAGCGGGTTTGGAAGCGCTCCCGAGGAGGACACGGCGGTGTGCCCGCAAAACAGCCGCACCAGCCATGGGTCAGGCCCGTGGCATAGGCAGTATTGGCAAATGCCAATCCAGGGGGCGCCATAAACGGAGGAAGACAAAGAAAAGTTGACTAGTTGGTATTAATGTGCCTTAAAATGACATTGAAGCCCACATGAATTTTCCTGCACAGCAAAGCCTATTAGGTAGTAGTAGTAATAAAAAATGATGTTAAATAACTTTCCTATGAGGCCAGTGGAGCGCCGCCCCCTTCCCTGTCCACTACGGCAAGCCAACAGGGCCAAAAATCGGCAAGCTATCTATGAGTTTTTAAAGGTAACGGCAAAAGCGCTTAAGCGTAAAAGCGCTTAAATCTTTGTTAGGGCCAGGCCTGTATGGACATGCCACATGCAAGGCCCCTGGGGTGAAGGTGAACAGGCGTGCAGACACTCCACACACAGAGTCCGGTGACGCTCGAAGTGCGTTATTTCAGGAAAATAAACGGTTGCGGGAGATCTCGTCACTGAACGCCCACCAGGCTGTCTCAGTGAGACGGGGACTAATGGAAACGGGTGATGCAATGTTTGCACAGAGTCGTTTTATGTGTTTCTAGGTGTGCAAGTGTTTTTTTTTTTTTTTCTTTTGGTCAGTTTAGACAGTTTTCAGACTGCAGGGCTAGCAGATGCTAAGGGCTGAAATTAGACTATGCAGATTGAACGGAGTCCAGCAATAAAGCTGTCTGCAGAACTTAGTTTTCCCAGACACTATTTTCCTACATCATAACAAAAAAGTAAATTTCACCCACCCAGGGGACTCTAGTGGAGTGTCAGGAGCTGAAACCATGATATACGCCCTTAAGTAATAAAATAGCCACTTGCTCTTGGAGACATTTCACATACCGTACTCGACTTCTTTCACCAGAGTCTCCCGTGTGGTGAAGTGATACTATTTGAATATTACATATGAAAATATCCACATTGCCTGATGAGTACCAAACTGTGACAAAAATAGAATCATTATCCGGTGAAAGTAGTATTTTTATTACTTTGTGTGTGTGGACTGTATTTGTAATAATTCCAGTGTTAGTATATTTGTGAGAAAAGAAGCTTTATTAAGTTTTGACCCCTATGTCAAGTAGTTAATTATTTCCACAGCACCCAGATATTACACATATGATACCAAAGAGGCAGAGCAGGGATTGGCACCCCATTTTTTTTTAGCAAAGAGGTATCCTCATTAAGGATGAACTCTATCACATGCTTGGGATTTTTCAGGAAGAGGAGGTGGAGGTGAATTAAAAAAGTGAATTGATTGTCACATGTGATACACAGCAGCACAGCACACAGTGCACACAGTGAAATTTGCCCTCTGCATTTAACCCATCACCCTGAGTGAGCAGTGGGCAGCCATGACAGGCTGCCCGGGGAGCAGTGTGTGGGGACGGTGCTTTGCTCAGTGGCACCTCAGTGGCACCTCAGTGGCACCTTGGCGGACTGGGATTCGAACCGGCAACCTTCTGATTACGGGGCTGCTTCCTTAACCACTAGGCCACCACTGCCCACACCAAGGTGAAGACAGGTTCACGCAGTGTGGGAACAGTGTGGGCCACTGCCACCGTGAGCAATGGGGCACAGACCATGATTATTACACCTCACACTGCACCTCGTATACTCCGAGCCTCCAGTACTGCTCGCCTGGTCCTCCATCTCTGAAGGTAAAAGGAAGATGCTCATCTAGACTCTTCTCCGTCTTGGCCCCTCGGTGGTGGAATGAACTTCCCCTCGAGGTCAGAACAGCTCAGTCACTGAGCACTTTCAAACAGCAGCTCAACACCTTCCCCTTAGAGAATATTTAGATTAACTTGTAACCTTCTTATTGTCGAACTTGTGTACAGAATCTACAACAGAGTGAATAAAAAGGTTGTATTCATTGTTGGGGTCCTAGTGAACCGGAATTGATCTCTTCATCGATGGTAAGCATGTTGTAAGTCGCTCTGGATAAGGGCGTCTGCCAAATGCCTTAAATGTAAATGTAAATGATTGAGCACAGCAGCGCCATGCTGGAGTCAAATCTGGGCACCATTGTGGCCAACAGTGATAATGAGGAGGAAGATGAGTCTATCATTTTTTTACTATTATTTATTGCCATTTCGTGTTGGTATTTAAATATCAAACCATCCCATGAAATAAGCATGGGTTAATCAGTTGTTGTTTTATTGCTTCGCCACTGGGGGGCAGTGTCACGCCATTCAGTCAAAAACACTGTGCTCCCACCAACAGTAAACCTCAGATCAGCTTAATGCTTTCTAAAGACTGTTCCTCTGCAGACCGTCTGCCAGTGGATCCCATAAGATAGCAGCAGTGCTCCTTTAACTCCTAATTAGAATCCAGACGAGAGGTTGAACTGCCTCTGCTAGCGATGTGGATGGCCTCATCAGCATACATATGGGTTGTAATTCAATGTCCTGAATAGAAATGCTAAAATCTCTCCATGTACAAATCGATGCTAATTCACTAGGACAGAGTCATTCTAAAAGGAGAAAACCTCCTTTGCTGCAATTTACAAATATATGGGAGTGCTTTGGTCTGTATTTTTAACAAAACTCTTTCAGGAACTTGTATTTCAGGCAGTTTTATTGCATTTTACATATACATTGAAACTAGGGCAGTGGTGGCCTAGCGGTTAAGGAAGCAGCCCCGTAATCAGGAGGTTGCCGGTTCGAATCCCGAGGTGCCACTGAGCAAAGCACCATCCCCACACACTGCTCCCCAGGGTGATGGGATAAATGCAGAGGACAACTTTCACTGTGTGCACCATGTGCTGTGCTGCTGTGTATCACATGTGACAATCACTTCACTTTCACTTTTTAACTATTTAAATGAATGACATAATATTATTATTACACGCATTACTACATTGTTTGAGATCTCTATGCATGTTAAAATGAGATGCATAGATGGTGAAGTTACAGCCAGAAAAATAATTTACCTGCTTGTTCTGTCACTGGACATCCTTATACGAACTGTGTGTTCGCATTAGTGTTAACGCATTAACCAAACGTAGCTCCTAAGCCGCATGCAGCTGGCTGATTTGAATGCATTTGTAATCCACATGCTGTGGACTGTGCACTTAGCAGCAGGAGTGAAGGTAGACGGGCGGCGGGTCGGCGGCCCGGCCTGCAGGTGAGGGGATTTCGGAGGTGTATTATAAGAGCTGTCAGACCCACTGTTAGAGGATTATCAGACCCTGTTTATGACTGTGACTTTCACACATAATCATCTCCTAATGGGATTTCACATTTTTTACTGATGCAGCATCAGTCACTATGAGAATAATTGGCATTAAAAAAATCGCACACCCACACAACGCAAGTGGGCGTAAAATAGGCTTTTTCTTCAAATGTTTTGGATGTTTAGGTGTATCGCTCTGTGTACGATTTATCATGTATTTATGCATTTCAGAGGTCAGAATTCCCTACTGTATTCCCTACATTCGAAACACATGAATTAAGTGTTAATTAGCTTTAATTCTTGGGTGTAAGGTGACCTGTAATAATTAAAAATTGCAGTGTTTCCAGAACTAAATATAGATGATGGTGTATATTGGTATACAGTGTTAATGGTTACTGTTATCAGTACACAGTACATGCTCATAATCATGCCATACTCATAATTATTCAAACATATTGTAGTAATACAATAAGTTTCGAATTGTATTAATTATGTTCTTGGTGGCTCCTTATTTGGGAAGTGATTTTGTGTAGGAAGCATTTTAGTAAATGCGTGAAACTAGGGAGATTTGTTTTTTAGAATCATGAAAAGAATCATTTAATTTCATTAATGCCATTTATCAGATGCACCTCAGTCGTTACAAGGACAGTCCCCCCTGGTGCAACTCGGGGTTAAGTGTCTTGCTCAGGGACACAATGGTAGTAAGCGGGGTTTGAACCTGGGACTTTATAGGCCGGTGTCTAACCCACTAGGCTACTGGCACCTTAAAAGGGTGTCTTGAAAGCCGAAATTGGGCGCATTTCCGATTGATGCACTCATCAATGTGTCTGATTGGGCAGAGCGTTCTCCCACCTGACAGAGGTTAACAGAACAGGAGAGCGGAAGAGTAAAAGTACTCATCTCTCGAGGGCCCTGTTCTTTATTAATAAAGAACCTTGCACTCTCAGAAAGAAGACAAAACCTTTGCAGCCTTGACACTACACAGGAACGGGTTATCAATGTGAAGTGAAGTGGACATCTTATCTCCAGTAAATTAACGCACGTCCACAAAACACGACAGAGGACACCCACGCCGTTACCTACTTACAAGACTCTGGAGAAGAGTTACAATTTGAGACCTCTTCTACATGCCACGACAAAAGTGCAGAACAGTGAAGTGAGTGCGTGTAGGAGATGAAAAACCCCAGTGCAGAGAGCCTCAAGGAGGCTGGCGAAACCCGACCACTTTGATACGTGGTGGGGATACAACATACAACAAGGCAAGAAAACAGGCGAGTAACTGGAATAGTCTTACTTTGATGAAGCAGATGATTGGCTGAATCGCAATAATGACTGAGCAATGAATGATGGACATCTTGGCTATTTATAGGAGGCGCGTCTCATCGATTCCGCGTTGATCCCGGTCTCGTGGATGGAATCACTTATATGTAGATGATAAAATGAATGGTCTTCTGCTGCTGAAATGTGCAAGTTTAGTTTAGCTTAACTGACTGTTCTTTGTGTGAATTCAAACCAAATATTTTGCCACTAAAGGTTCAACGGCTAACAATGTGAAAATGGGTGGTAGTAGCCTAGTGGGTAACACACTCACTTATGAACCAGAAGACCCAGGTTCAAACCCCACTTACTATCATTGTGTCCCTAAGCAAGACACTTAACCCAGGGGGGGACTCTCCCTGTAACTACTGATTGTAAGACGCTCTCGATAAGGGCATCTGGTAAATGCTGTAAATGTAAAAATGGCACAGGTATAGAAAGGGTGCAAAGAACTTTTATGGTATAAAGTTAAATTAATTTAAATTGTCATGTTTTATGTGGTTGCAAGCCATTTTTCATAGTGCTTAATTTGGGTAATATGAGGTATATGGGGTGGTTTTATATATAGGGTGTTATAGGGTAACAGTGTGTTACCACATATAGGGTGGTAACACACTTGCCTATGAACCAGAAGACCCAGGTTCAAATCCCACTTACTACCATTGTGTCCCTGAGCAAGACACTTAACCCTAATTTGCTCTGGGGGGGACTGTCCCGGTAACTACTGATTGTAAGTTGCTCTGGATAAGGGCGTCTGGTAAATGCTGTAAATGTAAATGTATGTAAATGGATAATGTGCCAGTCTCTTAGAAACAAATATTAGCGATTCTGAGGCCGACATTTTCTTCACCTTTTATCGTTAACTGTATGAAACTTTTTATTTTTAACTGAAGATAAAACCTGGGTGTTTGTGACCAAAAAAATTACCAGGTTTTCCAGCTGATCAGCTTGATCAGTCCAAGATGCATTTTTTGGAAATAAATGAAATGTTGTATAATGTTTAGTTATGCATATTTTATTTTCATTACCAATTTTGTTAAATAACACATTTAGGTTTTTGGTCCTTGGTAAAATAATATGTGTTAACAAGGACAGCACACATTAATAATTCTAATGTAAATATTATATATGTTTACACGTCTTGTGTTTTCTTGACACTTTAGCTGTGCTTTCCCAAAACTCACCCCTTAATCTGATTTTTCCATGTTAGCCACATTTAAATGTTTCAGATCATATCAATAATATTAAAGATTAGCCAAATGACAACAGTCACCTAATGACTGGTTGGGCCACCCTTATTAGCGAAACCTGCAATCAAGTGTTTCAGCATCTCCATAGGATTCAGGTCAGGACTTACATACTCCAAAGTCTTCATTCTGTTTTTCAATCATTTTTTCACACAGCACCATGTAGGTTTTTATATTTTTTCTCCATTAATAATAAAAATCCTTGACTTAAAAACACATTTGGTGTTTGCTTGTGTTGTATTTGACTTTTGATTAACTTAAACATTTTAATGTGACTCACTTGGTAAAAAGTAAGAAATCAGAGAGGGGGAAAACACTTTTTCACACCGCTGTATATATTAATAAAATGAAGAACTGAACTGATTGTTTTATATTTCAGTCACTTCTCAGTCCAACTATGGTGGTCGCATTGGTATTGTCCCTTTTTACCTCTGGCCTATGAACCAGAAGACCCAGGTTCAAACCCCACTTACTACCATTGTGTCCCTGCTCCAGGGGGACTGTCCCTACTAAGTTGCTCTGGATAAGGGCGTCTGATAAATGCTGTAAATATAAAATGTGTATCAGAGAGCAGTGGAGAATGATTAGTGTAACAGAGGAGGAGCTGGCCTGTAATTTCAGTCCCTTCTGTTTCGTGGCTGTAAGTCGTGCAGAGGCCAGGAAAAGGACAAACTGTTCAAATCCAAAAATGGATTTGAGAATTGTTTGCATGCGTGTAAATACACTGGTTTTCGACTGTGTAAGAAAGTCCCTCGGTGGACTGCCTGAGCAACCGATCACCTGTTTTTATTCTGGCTGTGACATATATTCTCAGATGCAGGGGTGAAAGGGGCGGTCAGACCTCACAGCTGCAGAAACCATTCCTGACATTTCTGTGTCACGTAAAGACACGTTAAAGGTCATTTTGCAGTGTGCATGGACCAAAAAAAAAATAAAAATCTTATCTTCAGAAAACCTAATAAAAGGTGTCACTTACAGAATAAAAAGCAGATAGCACCAGGACAAAGAGGCAATTTTCCAAAATGAAATATCATGTCATATATCAGTCTTATGTTAGGAAGCCCTTTTTGCAGAGTACGTTGGCATAAAGCACCTAACATGAATGAGACATGGTGAACAAGCCAGAGGTAAAAAGGGAACCCATTTCCTGTGGTCGGATAAAGGAGATCAAGTATGCAATGCGGTGTAAACTTAAGCAATTATTTAATTGCGGGGTGAGTGGATTAGGGGATGCACGACACAAAAATTCTTCCTGCATCCCAGTTTATCAAAATTATAAACCACATGGCAAAAATTTGCTAAAATCTGCTAGTCGGTTATTCTTTATTGTGCACTGACTTCAGTTTGTCTTCCAACGTTAGAGAAAGGAGGAAAACAAAAGCTCTTAACATCGCCGTCCAACTGTGTGTCCCTATTACATTATGAACTCAACTGCAGCCTTCCCACACATGTGAATGCAGGCACGCGTGCACACAAAACCGTGGGCTGTTTGTACAGTGAGCACACCTGTAAGTAGGCAAGAGCGAGGGGGTCTGTGTGGGCAGAAGGATCCGCGGCCAGAACAGACGAAGCTTTTCTTTTTCTTTTTCTCTGTCTGTCTATTTTTTTTTTTTTTAATGGCGGAATCAGACTACGCTGAGTCGGCCAAAACCGCACGCTACTCAAATGAATTGCCATGTTGTTTCTAAATATAAAAAGTCGCACTGGTGCGCGGAACTTTGATGTGCCTATTGCAGCGTCGTCATTTTTCTTTAAAGTAAAGTGAAGTGATTGTCACATGTGATACACAGCAGCACAGCACACAGTGCACACAGTGAAATTTGTCCTCTGCATTTAACCCATCACCCTGAATGGGCAGTGGGCCGCCATAACAGGCGCCCAGGGAGCAGTGTGTGGGGACGGTGCTTTGCTCAGTGGCACCTCAGTGGCACCTTGACAGATTCGAACCGGCAACCTTCTGATTATGGGGCCGTTTCCTTAACCACTAGGCCACCACTGCCCCGAATTTTGATGCTCTTTGACAGAAAGTGTCATGTCCCAGCAGGCTTTGCGGCCCGTGTTCATGGAATACTTTGACAAGCAGGAGTCGAATGGCAAAGCCCAGGAAAGGGGCAGCCAGAGAGATCTGGAGCCGTATCTCATCACCATCCACGTGCTTCCTGACAACTGGAGGGCCCCGCAAGACGGAGATTTTGAGTTGGTGAGTACGGAATTGAAGCCTTGTGGGCAGCACTGCAGTCTTACTCCGACGTACTGCTGGAAGAGCGTTTATATGCCAGTTTCAGAAGTGTCCATGGCAGCCAGTTGTGCTTTTCTGACCACGTACAGCCCACAGCTGTGTGTGCGTGTTGAGCGTCTCGAGTGTCTCGAGCGTCCCCATCCACACTTAACCCCCCATCGCTACCTTCCTCACTTCCTGGTCACTGCAGCATGCAGCACTCTGCGAAATGTCCCTTAAGCTGTCGGTGTGCAGCGGTGGCTCAGCCAAGCGACAGGCGGCTCTGTGGGAGAAGGCTCAGAGGCCGACTCTGATCTCCAGGCGCTGACAGCACCGAGAAGAGCACATGGGGTTTTGACATCTCAGCCGAGCTGCAAGTGTGGACGGTATTCCGGTCTTTTATAAAAACGGGCTCTTTTCCTCTAAAATGCGTGGCTGCCAATTGGTTCTAGTGTTGGAATGGAGCACAGCACCGGCTTCATGCTCGAATTGGAAAAGCCTCTACACCTTAGGAAGCATTCTCCTAGGAACCACTCTGACGCCATTTAATAAAAATCCTTCAGAATTACGTTTTCCTGTTTATGATTGAAGGACCCGCTGCGCAGATGCGAATGAGCAGTGCAGAAAAGCAAGGAATTCTGGATCAGTGCTAATCTTTCAGGCCACACCCCCGCCCGTGGTGGCGCTTCTGCACGTGCCAGGTGACTTGGCGCCGCCGTTCAATCCTACAGCCAAAGAGACTGCTCGGGCAGGGAGATTACCAGGGGCTTTAATGGGGGTCCATTCCGGACCGCCGCCATGCCGTCTGATAATCCACGCGTCTGCCAGCACAGGCCATGGGAGGTGGCTGCTTTTGAAAAACAGTCCCTTTTATGATTCTTATTTATGGCCAAATAAACACAAAACAGCAGATGTAAAAAGTTCTTAGAAGGGTCGGCATGTTTTTTTTTTTATTCCCAGTAAAGTGAATCTAAAAAAAAACGACCTTTTTAAGGTATCGTGCGTATTTTTAGTTCCTTTTGACTCGTATCTTGAGCGAAGGTTGCAGCGCTGATGCTCGCTCAGGCCTGGGGCGAACACCTTCATATTGTTCTTGGTAAATTGATGAAACGAGGAGCTGTCAGCACTGATTAGGCGCCTCCATTCCGACAGGCCAGGCCCTGGCTGCAGCTCTGGAGGTGCGCCGATATTAAATTAGGCTGAAGTGGGGCAGAAGGAAGCGGGTAATTGGTGTGTTTTTGAAGAATGCACATTGCACCGTGCCCTTCTGCAGTCGATTATCTGCACAAGAGAGCGAGAGAGCTGCTCTGCCCAAAAATCTCTTCATTATCTCCAGCCTCACTGTCAGGCCCTCCTGCCCACTCTCCCACATCATCCTGGCTTCCCCGGGCCCAATTATCAGCGTCATCATCATCATCGCAGGGATTCGGGAAAAAAGGTTGATAAGGAGGACGGCAGAGTGTGAAGGAAACCGCGGCCGAGAAGAGGTTGGGCGAGGTGAAAGCGAGATTGACAGGGCCTTTGAGAAATTGCATACTTGAAAGGCTGGTGTGGGAGTCATGGACAGTAGGATTGTTGAAATGAATGTCATAATCGATGCATCACGATGCAGATGTGGAAAATTCTGCATCAGTGCAGTTTTAGAACATAATCAATTATATAGTAATGACGTTGCTTGGTCATTTTCTGGTTATAAAGGAGTGACAGTAGTGACTGTGGCAGGCTGATCTGAGTACAGTGCCGCTCCGGGCTGGAGTTCGGCATCGTCCACACAGACATTCAACAGGAACGCCCTCTGAACTTTGCTGCGCTTTGTAGCTGCGTTTGATTGCCGTGATATCGGCCTCGAAACCACATTTTCTAAACTCGTATTCGTTAGTCCCCCAATACCGGGGACCGATACCACGGTCTGAGAAATGTCTATGTTTGAGCGACGAGTAAGGGGTTAATCACAGGCGCCAAGTCTCCTCCATGTTCTTAAATAAATAATAAAATAAATAAATGTTCTTAATTCCAAACTAGTCCCTTGGTTTTTTTTTTTTGTTAAATTATATGACTAAAGCTGTTAGCTGTTATTTAAATCATGTTTTTATTAAGTACTCATTATCAGTATCGGCGAGTACTGAAATGCAAGTACTCGTACTCGTTTTCGGTGCACCCCTAACATCCAGCCTTCCAAGATTCTTATCTTATGAGAAATCCGTCCGGCTCCAGGGCCGCTCGTTCTCCTGATTCGTTCCACTGGAACTTTCACTATCGGCCGTTCGCCCTCAACTTTTTTTTTGTCATGTTTTGCTCTTTTCCGCTCCATGTGAACTGCCTTGGCTACTAAAAGCTGGGTGTCTTGGGGCCTGAGTAAACATTCATAATGCCGAGTGAAGGGGGAGGACTAAGTGCTGGGAGATCTCTGGACTGTGCTTATCCGGCTGTTTACCCAACCTGGACTCTGCATTCAAATATCTATCAGGACGTCTGGACAACTTGACACCCTCACTGTCATTCTCATGCTGAGTCTCACATCTCCGATAATGAGCAGATATGTGCGGGATCAGGACAGGTAGGTAATGGTGGCAACTGGTCACGGTGTGATGGACTGGTATGAAACAATGAAGTTGATCCGTATGCTTGCCTTTAAGCAGGTTTTACTTTCCAAACACACCTTTGAAAATTCAGACCTTCCCTGGAATCAGCAACCTTCATTAAAAATCCCTTCCCGTTTTTTGTTCCTGCCCTTCCCAGACTCATTTTCTGTCTGGCGTGGTTATTGATTATAATAATTATATGAAAACCTCCAGGAAAGGTACAGACAGCCATCTGACAAGTGCCCTCCTCTGCCTGCCAGCTTCACCTTGGAAATTCATTGGCTGGGGCCAGAGAGGCGCTAGAGAGATTATGAATCAAATGACGTCTGGGCCCTGGCTGTCAGAATTCCCTCTCATCCCTTCACCAGCACATCCTGTAATACAGAACAGATTAAACACAAGTCATGGCCTCATATCTGATTTTTTGCTTTTTCCTTGAAAAATGAGACTTTTAGATCTGCCTAATGTGATGTCCTCACGATGCTCTTCATCTTGGAAGACCACCAGTAAACCTGCAGAGGTTATAAATGCTGTCATGATTCAACCACATCCCTTTTGGAAGATTCTAAAAACATTGATGTGTTAATTGCTGCAATAAATGTTTTTTTGGTTAAAATAATCTATTAATTAAGATGTAAGTAAGTAGTTTATCACAAAGCACTGTATAGTAGTGAAACAAATTAAAACTGGTGAGAAATACATAGAAGACAGCATGTAACATTCCACAACCAACAGACAAATGCATAAGGCATACCATGAAATCAAACATAAATATAAAACAGATTGCTCAGCTCTGAGAGAAGACCTGCATAAAAGACCAAATGGCAAGTTGTTCCACAGCCTAGGCACAGTTGCCACAAGTCTTCAGTCATGTACGAGGGATCTCTTATAGCCCCTACTGTACAGACCTAAGCTCCTGACAGACAGTATAGCGATGATGCAGGTGGGCAATGTATTCAGGTGCTTGACCATGTAGGGTTTGAGAACCAAGACTTTAAAATGAACTCTAAACTGCAGCAGAAGCCAGTGTAGTTGGTACAAGATTGGAGTAATGTGGTCTTTTCTATTACAATGGGATAAATGCCTAGCAGCTGCATTTTGAACCAACTGAGGGCATGTGAGGGAGGACTTACTCGGGGTTGTGACGACTGACTGAACATACATATGCGCCCACGCTTAGAGACTGATCTAATGTGACTAAGATGACTTAGATGCAGAAGAGACCGAAGAGAGCTTTAGGCTGATGTCGTAGTGGATGCTGGGGGCGGGGGGTGCTATAGTTAACATCTCAGTTTGTAATTGTTTCTACACCAGTCCTTCACCTTAGAAAACAAACCTGAATGGACAGTTTGTCGTATTGATGGGGTTTACATGAGAAATAAAGCTGAATGTCATCTGCATAAAGGTGGTATAAGATGCCCTGATAGGACTTGAGAATCAGAGATAGAGGGAGAATATAGAGTGAGAAGTGTAGGGGACCGAGGATCAAGCCCTGAGGAACCCCACACATCATAGGTGCAACGCCAGATGTAAAATCAGACACACTGACCAAAAAACTTGGTAAAAGTTTGGCAAATTTTTCCAATCTTTTCATTCAAATCTGATGGTCCACCATGTCAAATACAGGGTGGTCGTAGCCTAGTGGGTAACACACTCGCCTATGAACCAGAAGACCCAGGTTCAAATCCCAATTACTACCTATGTCCCCCCCAGGGGGGACTGTCCCTGTAACTACTGATTGTAAGTCGCTCTGGTTGCCAGAAGAACGGGATCCTCAGAGGGAGTGAGCTGAAAGAGTAGTCGGAGGTGGAACAATCGGTCGGCAACATCCATGGGAAACAAGAGACAGGCAATGATAATCAGGGAGAATAGTCACCAACCCCTGTCCTCTTGGGCGTCAGCCACGACATCCTTGAATATTAAGAAAATAATGAAACTGAGTGGAATCAGATGGGATTGGGGAAAAAGGTGGAGTTCTGAACAGTGGTCACATTTAGGAGCGTTTAATGTATTTTGATTTGGTGTCATTTTGTCTGACTGTCTGTGTTGCATTTTTATTTTTTACTTTACAGATTAGTACCCTTTCACACATTATATGCATCTTAGTATTTGCTTGGAAATGCGCATGAATCCTTGTCCTGCATGCTGAATAATGTATTCACTTCCCATCTCTGGGTGGGGGGACGACAACCTGCCATTTGTGATTAAGAGTGCATGTGCCCCTAATTAGTCACTTTATAATGAGTGTTTGACCTTTAGCTAATATCTCGGTGTTCTGTTTCTAACTCATATATTTCCTCACCAAACACACAGAGAGGAGATTTTATTCTAAACCTATAAGGGCGGGTTCTCGCTGTTCTGCAACCTGTTCATATTGCATGAGCTCAACACGATTCTGTCACCCTCCTCTGCCATGTCGGTGTTGATCAAATGAAGAGTAAATCAGCTGGGAAATGACTTGTAGAGCGGTGGCTGGAAAAGAGCCTGATAAATCAGAAGCATTTGATTGGATTGCTTTGCTCCCTCCTCCAGCTGACTCAGTTTCTGTGTGTCTTTACTCGCCATCGGCCCAATTAGAGAAAATGCACAGATTATATCAGCACATAAGCAGGTAATTACTCTCCCTGTTTGTGCCCCAGTGTGGAGAGGGAGGGAACTCATGCCGGTCAATCGTTTCCTTGGGAACAGCACACACCACTTTGACTCCTTTATTTTCCCCTTTGGGTACAGTGGGAAGAATCTGATGCACACACTTCATGACACACAAGATTTCAAATCCCCTCACATCCAACCGCTACATTTCTACTGAACATTTCAAAAAGTAGAACTGGCAACTTGTGTTGGAACTTGAGATGACTGCAGTGGTGTTTTTTTTTATGTGCTAATATCTCAGTCTTCCCAAGTTAGTGGAGAATTGTCAAAGAAATCTTCTGTTCCTTTGTTACTCCATGGTCCCGTTTGTATAAAATTTGCAGCACCAGTCCTTCTGTAATATGCATCAATCATGCCTCTGTGTCTGGTGTGTGTGTCTGGTGTGTGTGTCAGCAGAGTGGAAAGAGTTTTGCGGCTCTGAATCAGGGGTCAACAGCACAGATTTCAAGGGTGGCCGGTGGACACACCCCTATAATACTTATGTAAAACTATAAAACTTATACTTATACTTCTAAATATACTTATGCATATTTTGACAAAAAAATACACTTGCATTGTTATTTTAAAAATTATTTTTCTAAAGCCACAGGGAACCACAGTGTAAAAATGAAAGAGCCACCGGTTGCTGACCCCTGACCTAAAAATAAGTTGTGCAGCAGGGACATGCACCAAAACTATTATCCATCCACTGATTAGGTAGTCTTATTGAAAACACTTTTAGAAATGGCATATAACCCTGAAGCTTATTTCTTCACAGAGGTGGACAATATTGAATAAAATGTAATTCACTACTGTACTTAAGTAGGTTTTTAATGTATCTGCGTTTTGCTGAAGTATTTCCCTTTGGAGAGACTTTATACTTTAACTCCACAACATTTTAAACTCAAATATACTCTACTTGTGAAATCTGTCATTCCTTTTAACATATTACTTATTGCATACTATTGTATGCAATAAGTATGCACCTCAGGCGACTTAATCATGCATTATTTTTACTCACAATCCGCACAGCTCCAGCAACAATGAATCTGTGATGTTTTTTGTTGGCTGAATGTTGGTGGATGCATTATAAGTAAGGTTATTGTTTATAATGGCATCTAATGTAATTGAATGTCTTGATGAGAAATATTTTTGCTTTTAGTAAGCTGTTAAAATCTGATAATAATAAAGGCGTCTCACATGTTAAGGACACTTGAAATCAACAGTGGGTAAGGTAAGATCGATATTAAGTAACTTGCTGGGAAGTGCTGCAGGAAAAGGTAAAACCAGAACCATCACCTCTGCACTTCTCATCGCCTCGGGCCAGCCGCTCTCATTTTCCATCAAAATGGCTGCCCTGAAGGAGGAAGCACCCAGATACCACGGTCACGCCACCGTCTGCTAGGAGCCCGGGTCTCTTCAGCCAGGGTTTCTAGACTGTCCGGTTTCGGTCTCAGCATGCAGTGAGGTTTGTTCCTCATTATTCCAGTTCAAGTGTCAGTTAACTCTCTTTATTCATAGCGACTGATGGTTACAGGTGTGTGCAAAAATCTGTGGCAGTCATGGAAATATTTACAGGGCTTTAATTGAACAGTAGGGTTCTATGGAGTATATCGAAGCGCAATGACACCAGTGACAATAACTTAAAAAATAATCTGATTTCAGAATCTGGAGATCTGCTAGAATATGGAATATCTCTGTAAAGATGTGAATAACCTTTAAGAACAGCAGGATAGCAGAGCTGTCTTCTTTCCCTGTACGTATAACAATGTTTTTATGAAAAGGAGGGAATTCTGCAGATGAATATCTATTTTTTTTTTTTACATTACTTGTGATAAAGCAGATGTATACTTTATTTTTCTTCACTTGTTCTGGAAGGCTTCAGATAATTCCTCCCCCAGCCACCGTGCTTTCTGTTGACAGACCTCCAGTCTGCATGTGGGGGTTGTAACAGGCAGGCAGAGAGGAAACTCGCGGTCATCATCCATATTGGGGTTGGGCGGGGGTGTTGTGGGTGCCCGGGGGAACACGTGAAGTCCATTAGTGGCCGAGGCAGGGTCAGGTCTGCTCTGCTGGCTGCACCTCAGGAGAGGTGTGGAGAACTGAAGCATGGTGTGCCGTGGTGGCATGGACGGAGGGGAAAGGCATGCCTTTCTCTGGCACGGGATGGGACGCCAGCTCACCACAGGGTGCACACACACCATTCACACACCAGTTGTCTCACACTCTCACACGTATGGACATTTTAGAGTCACCCACACCGACACAGGAGAGCATGCAAACTCAAGCCCGAAGTCGAACTCATCGCCTCGGTGGAATGAGGCCATTATGCTAACCGCCACACCACCGTATTGCCTCATGAATGCCGTCATAGGGTAAAAATTAAGATGCATAATGCATGTCACTTTAAATAATTCCACGGTGTCCATACGGGTGGCACATAGTGTGATCTACAAATTCCCATCTCTGTAACCTACAATGTTTTTTGTGTGTGGGTGTGTCTGTGATATTACATTTTTGGAGAGAGATTGAAAGTGGGAGAGCGGGTACATGAGGAACTCACTGAGCATGATTGAGGGAGATGGAACGGCGAGGGTTCAGAGTGATGGAGCGCTGTGTTTGTCTAGATTAAAAGTTTCATCAAAACACAGAGCCGGGGTGTGGGGGCGGCTTAAGCCCCCGCATACCCAAAAAACATTTTAAATGGCCGACTCAGGGCTGGATGACACAACACTGCAGACAGACTCTGCCCAAAGCCGCTGCCCTGGGACTCGTGGACTTTTTTTATTAAATCCCACAAGTCTTGGCTCACTTGGCCAAGTAGCAATCAGACATGATGGCTGGTTATTGCTTTTGTTTGAGTTTCTCCTCCGGTTCTTTGTTCCCCTCCAACCCTATTTACTGTCTGCTCGGCTGAGGTTCAAACTTTTAGTGCCAGATAAGTAATGTTATTTAGTGTTTCAATGGTACTTGAAACGTCCATTGAAAAGCATAATGATAAAAAGAACTTGGAAAACTAACCAGGAAGTGATTTACATTTTGCTTTCTGTCCTTAAATGTAGAATAAAGTGGTAAATTGGACATTATCTCTCCATACATTACCTGCATTATATAAAAAACTGAAACCCCCGGCATTTACATCTAACACCAACAATCAATGCTAAATAACATGAATAGTAAAAATATAATATCTAATGTTGCTAACATGATGTTAATATGATATGTATGTATGTGTACATATCAGATTAATGTTGTCTTTTAAAATAACATTATTAACTTCTGTACTAAATTTTACATCTTTTCTGAAAAAAAAAATTTTACTTTTCATTCAACGTTTGATCCTGATAGGATGAAACGCTTCAAATATGACTGACAAAACCCTAGTTTTTTGGGGGCTTTTATAGTAAAAGCACAAATTTATAGAGCAACTGCAGTGCAAATTTTCACTGGCTGGTATTACTTTTCAATAATACTTCGGTAGTTGTATATTAAGATAAAACTATTATTATATAGATGGCAATTATTATGGACTTCAAATGTTATTGTTTTTTGGGAATGTTCTTGTTACGGCGATGCAGGGCAGGGGGATGCAAACACTTGAGGATAAACTGGGATTTATTACAAGACAGGAACCATTCCAGGAGACAAGGACAATGTTCACATGCAGACTCGAAACATTCAGGAACATTTATATAACAAATTACATGTGACAACAATCAAGGTAATTAGGAACACCAGAAAAACCTGGCCTGGAGTGCTAGGTCAAGTTCGGGGCATGACCGTTCCTGATCAATGAGGGGATCAAGAGAATGCATTTCACTTCACAATGATCTACCATAACATGAAATCCACCCACCTAATACTGAGTATGTCACTTATTTGCCATGAAAAAGTCCTAACCTGCATTGAATTGGCTGGGTGATGCCTCTATGAATTGGACTTGTTTTTCCAGCACATCCTACAGATGCTCAATTTGGAGGCCAACTCCCGATCCATGATTTTTTTTTGCAGTGTGGCAGGATGCATTATGCTGCTGAAAGAGGGCACAAGGGTGTACTTGGTCAGCAACAAGGTTCAGGTTGGTGATATGTGTCAAAGTAACATCCACATGAGTGCAGGACCGTCAGTTTTCCTGCAGAACTTTGCCCAAATTGTCACACTGCCTCAGCCAGCTCGCTTTCTTTTCTTATTATGTCCCCAGATTAGGGCATTCACATTTACATTTAGTAGGTGCTCGTCTGGTGATCGGTGCTTTGAAGTCCATATCGAAGTCTGTCAACTACCCGTCACTGAGACAGGAAGGCGATTGAGGATAAACACGTCTCTCTTCAATTGATGAGTTGTAAAAAGAGAAGCACAGTGCCAGTTACCCAGTTAAATGTATTCCAGTGGCAATAATCCAGTTAAATGTATTCCAGTGCCAATTACCCAGTTGGGGACACTCAGTTGTCCCCAGAGGAAAATGTTCCTCTTTACAACATCGGTGTTCATTGCTGCTTTATTGTGTTTGCTTCTTTCTGATGAGACCTGCACGTCAGATTTATGTAAATCTGTTTGTGTGTCACGTTCATGAAGGTTCTGATCTTCCGTGGCTTAATCATAATGGCAAGCTGTTTTGTGATGAGTAATTATTTTTGGACAGTGATGCAGTCATTTGACTGTGCATGTCTGTTAAAGATCACCTCCACATCCTCTCTTTCTGCATAGCCTGCTGCGGTTTTCGCCGCCATTTGTGCCACAATTACCGCTTGTGTTCATACAGCCAGTCAATAGCCATGTCACACATCTCTGGTTCGGTGAACATGAACAGCGATCAAAGAAGCCGACAGAGTGGCTGTCATTCCCACGGGAACTCTGATGCTGTTCCGTCTGGCTGGAAATGTGGCTGATTGATCGGGCCATTGTGCTCGCCTGGTACAACCCCTGCCTGCTTCTGCCGTGCAGTCTGCTTCTGGCCAAGTGTCCCTGTTTCTGGTAAAGGGGAAGAAAAGAAGATAAGTGTGCGTCTACCCCCTCCCTCTCTCTCTGCTTTTGCAGGAGGTGCTTGCAAATTCATCTTATTGCAGTTTTTAATTACTGTGTCTCTCTTCGTTCCACCCTGAAGAAGGGAGAGTGTCTGGAACTGAAGGGACTTTATTAGAATCGGTCTCATGGTATTTAACTGTTCTTGTTGTAATAAATGAGGTGTCTGCACTGATGAATCAGTGTTGAAACTTATTAAAACTGTGCTGATGTTTGATTAATTGGCTCTGATCTGCTTTCACTTTAAGAATGTCTGGTGCGTCTGTGTGTGGGTCACATCTTTTTCATGGTTTTTAAACGAATGAGGAGGAGATCGTATGGGCACACATGGTCATGGTGTGGAATGTGGATAGCTGTCCTTTGTGGAAATGCACAAATGCACAATAATCGATCATAATGGGCAATTCTGCATCGATGCAGTGCCGAACATAACTGTTATATCATAATGAAGTTGCTTGGTGACGTACTGCTGCCGGTATAAAAATTATTGTTAAAAAGTAGTGACTGTGGCTGCCTGATCTGAATACAGCGCCGCTCCGGGTAGGAGTTCGGCCTCATTCACACAGACACCACTGAACACCCTCTGAAGGCCATGCGAGATATTGCTGCGCTTTGTAGCTGCGTTTGAGATTCACTGCCGAATGCTTGACTCCGTTCAACATTCAGCAGAAATTGACACAAGTTCATTTAACATCATCCAAAAGCCCAGCCAACCAGACTGGTGGTCGGTGTTCAGTCCAGGCTCAACTGATGCCATGAACGGCAGAAAAAAGCCTGATTCAGACGTTTGTGTGAATTTGAAAACATAATGTGAAGTAATGTTGAAAAATTGATGAGATCCATCGATAAGTATAATTGAATCGAATCGTGAGACCAGTGAAGGTCTCACGATGGTTATAAGCCATTATACACCATTACACCTCTGGTTATAAGCCATTATACACCATTGCTGAGTGTTCTCCTTGTCTGAAATGGAGGGAGGTGTAACTGTTGTTTAAAGCCCATTTGGGCTCTACATATTCCTTCGTATGACCAATGCCAGTTGTTCTTTACAGTACATCAATATTTTTGTTTTGTAATGTTTATATTAATATACTTTAATTTGCATTACGTTTTTTGCCAAGAATTAAAATCACAATATGTATTTGTTGACAGAAGATGACAGATGGTGCCACTGAGGTGCCACTGAGCAAAGCACCGTTGCTCCCCACTGCTCCCCGGGCGCCTGTCATGGCTGCCCACTTCTCACCAAGGGTGATGGTTTAACTGCAGAGGACACATTTCCTTGTGCGCACCATGTGCTGTTCCATGTGTATCACTTCAGTTTCACTTTTTTCAGTATATGGTGAGAATTACAAGTATTATCATCTGTTATTATCATCATGAAGCAACGTCCCCGTCTAGGGGTTGGGAGACATGACAACGAAGGAGAGGGATGCGTTAGGCGGGAATACACACGTACCAGGCCCAAGTGAAATATTGTGCTTTTATTTACAGTGAGAAGAGAATAACCAACCAAAACCTAGATGTACAACCCACAGCAGGAAAAACACGCCATAAAAGGAGAGACTATACAGTTTAACCAACAACACTGGCCACTGTGACATGCAACAAAGGCTTTTGGCTAAGTTCTCTCCAACACCCAAACTCGCTCCTCGCTGTCCTCCTCCGGCTCCACGACAATGGGCCCCGTCTGGCGACTGGGGTTGTCCTTGAGTGCTCCTGTCTGATGGGTTGATTGGCAGACTGATGATGAGGGAATAGGTATGTGGAACAATCAACCCCAATCTCCACCGAGCCGAAAAGGGAAACACACAAAACACCCCTCACGCCACACTACAGCCCAAAGGACGTAACAACATTCACTTATTCTTGTTTTGACCACTTTTTTTTACGTATTTCTTTTGCATTATGTGTATCTTCTTTTGATATTACTTCCTTTTAATCTTCTATTCTTGATTTTGCACTTGACCTCAATTTTGTTGTACTGTTGTACCAAGTATGACTGTACCAATGACAATAAACTTTTAAAACTAAACTTTATGCAAGAAAATTCATTTTTGCGCGAGTACTCATGGCATTCACACTTGTGGCTATAGAAATTGTTGTACTGAGACAATTAATTTTATCGCTTGACTTCAGTGCTCCCAGTTGATAAAGTATATTAAAAACAACATGAAATCACATCATAGGAACAGAAATTGTTTCATCGTTTGCGAGGAGAGGCTAATTCCAGAATTATCCGGCTGGAACCTTTATAAACTGCGGATGAAAAGCTTTTCTAATTTATACATTACACCTCGATTTGACAGAATAAATGACTTTTTTTTTTAGATATGGTTATGTTCTTTTGTGTGAGGATCTCATACAGACCCGGTTTTATCCCTGTGTTTCGAGCATCGTTTTCTCCATACGTCCTCACATCGCACCCGCTGCATTCACCAGCCTCTCACACCTCTGTCCAATTTACATGAGAACCTGCGGGGACCTGAATAATGCGTTCTGCCAGGGACGTTCAAAGGGTGCAAAATCAATTACTGTCCCTTTGCTGCTGGGTCACCAGGGGTTGTCACAGCACTGGCATTTGTTTGAGGAGGTTATTTTCGGTCACTAAAGCACGGGGGAAGACGGAGAGGGGGCGAATTTGTTCTCGGCGTTCATGGTGTGATGAATATGAATCCTTATCTTGAGCAAATAACATGCGGCCAGCCCAACATCCCAAATGCCTGGGGCGCCTTGTCTCGAGCAGCAGATCTTGAACGATGAGCTTTCGGAAATGCTGGAGAGTGTTCCAGAGCCCTCCGCCTGAAACGACGACCATTAGACTGAGGCGAAGAAGAATGAGGGCTGTCTGGTGCCACGCTTCCACTCCCGGAAACGGAGCTGCCGTTTCCTGCGCCGCTGCCACACGAGCTGCCAAACGGCGCTTTTCTGGTGCCTACCAGCCTGTCCTTCGAAAAAAGGCAATTCACGTCTGAGTGAGTTATGTGTGGGGAATAACACAGGTAGTCAGAGTGGAGTGTGTGTGTGTTCTCCTCTTTTCTTATTTATTTCCACCATCATGTCCTGCTCCCACAGTGAAGGTGAAACGCTGTACGGAGCCAGGTTGTAAGCCCCATGCTGCTAGGGGGGTTGGGTCAGGTTCCCAGAATAATGACACCAAAACAGGAAAATGTCTGTCCAATCTGGCCCTGCGTCCACACGGAGGCGCCGTTTCAGGGGAATTTTCGGAAACCGGAGTGAAAACACGTCATGCATACAACAATGGCGGATAACACGTTCGTGGTCTTGCTCCAGCAAGGTTGCACGTTTCTAATGAAACGACAAGGCTGCAGAACAACAATGTGTTTCACTCACTATGGAGGAGAACAAGACGAGAGTTACAGTGCCACTCAGGTGGAGGGGGTTCTCCACGTCTCCATGTGGACGGCGGTTAAGGAAGCGGCCCCGTAATCAGAAGGTTGCCGTTTCGAATCCCGATCCGCCAAGGTGCCACTGAGGTGCCACTGAGCAAAGCACCGTCCCCACACACTGCTCCCCGGGCACCTGTCATGGCTGCCCACTGCTCACTCAGGGTGATGGGTTAAATGCAGAGGACAAATTTCACTGTGTGCACCGTGTGCTGTGTTACTGTGTATGACAAGTGACAAATGACAATCACTTCATTTCAGATGACGCTCCCGTGTGGACGCAAGTTTTCTTGAAACTGAAAACCCATTTCAGAGAAAAGCGTACTGGCGTGGGCCGCGCCTCCGGGTTAATCTGAGCAGTACAGCCAGTGCTGTGTACAGGCGGTACTGTTCCAGTCATGTGTTGATGGATTGTCCGCAGGTCGTCAAATCAATGGCCAGTCTATTTTTGGTTGGTGGCTGTAAGTGATTACTTGGTGAGCGGTAGTAAATAAATTGGTAAATGGCTGCATAAAACAAAACATCAGCATCAAAATGTCAGGCGGCGCGAAGTAGAATGAAAGTGCTACATCTTACTGCAGAATCGATATATTGCTTGTCTCTGGGACACGATGGACGAGATGGGCATCTCTAATGACATGTCTGTGGTCCAGTGTGACTGATCCTCCCTTATCCCTGTTGGCCCTCTCGGTCACTGGTAAATGCTAAGCTCAGGCGTCGTCTTCCAGCACGTGTTCAGCCGCAATCTCAGAGGAAATCATCGAATACAACCTCAAGGGAACAGTCTCTTGAAACTTTACTCGGTTTCTTGCCACCATCATTCATCCTCTACCATTGAATTTGTAACTCTGGGGTCTCCAAACCTGGACCTACTCAGCTCAGATCAGGGGTCGGCAACCTTTAACACTCAAAGAGACGTTTGGACCCCGTTCTCACTAAAGAAAAAGCTCCAGTAAATTATTTTTGACAGGTAAAATGAAGATAATTTTTACTTTTTTGCTATGTGTAAAAAAAAAAAAAAAAATAGGCTAGTTTGTAGCGAAATTTAATTGATGCAATTTATGCAAGAAAATATTTTGAACATTTAGAATCTGAGTTGAAGGTCTTTCAAATGAAATGAAAAGCCAAACTTAATATGAACTGATTTCAAGGGTGGCCCCTGGCTTCACCTACCTGGTGTTGAAAATCTTGAAAAATGTAAAGTGATTGTCACATGTGGTACACAGCAGCACAGCACACGGTGCACACAGTGAAATTTGTCCTCTGCATTTAACCCATCACCCTGAGTGAGCAGTGGGCAGGCATGACAGGTGCCCGGGGAGCAGTTTGTGGGGACGGTGCTTTGCTCAGTGGCACCTAGGCGGGGTGGTGGGCATAAACGCATATATTTTGTATTTTGAATGACAAAAAAGAAACACATTGCATTTAAATAATCTTCAAATTTCAAACCACAGTCATTAAAAAAAACTACAGATAAAAATAACAGAGTTAAATCATTATTTATTTTCCAAAGCCACCGGGAGGCGCAGTGCAAGGATCGCCGACCCCTGGCCAAGACCGTTCCCTGCGCTGCAGCTGCACGTGCGATACGTTCATTAAGGAACCCGCTTAACTGATCTTCCATTAGTAGCTGGTGTCCATTTAGAGTCAGGGCCGTACAGAAAGCCCCTCGCCCTCCCAGAGCTGCTCATCAGCATGTAGGAGGAAGTGGGCCAGGCTCAACTCCTGTAATTACCGTTGCATTAAGCGGAATTCCTCGCGGAGATGAGGAGCACTTTGTTCTGCGCATCAGGAAGCAGGTGGATCGGAAAAGCAATTATCCTGCAACGGCGCTGCGAAGACCTTCCATTAAATAACAAACTCAGTCATTTTCCAAATTGATCCCTGAAGTATTGTCATTTTCCGGTTGCACACAAAGTGAAGTCTGAAAGTTTTAAGGCTTTTACTTAATAAGTGGGAATGACAGAGTGTGGGAGCATCTGCCCTGTAAACAACCTTCCAGAGACTGGAATGATATTCAGTATTAATAAAAACGTGTTTTCCTTAGTGAATGGGTCCACTATTTTGATCAAATCAGATGTTTTGTTTTTTTTTTTGTTCTTCAAAAAGAAAAAAGCCATCTGTGCTTGGACACACACACACATTCACACTCACGGCCCCAAAACAGATTCTGTGTTGACCTGTGGGAATATTCGGTTTAATAGAAAGACTAATTATTCCACTGCACAGTCCACAATATGAATATGTAGCAAGTAATATTTTTTACACTTTATTTATAATGCTTTTTGATGATTTGTGTTGCTGCCGTCATGTTCAATGTGGTCTTCATTTCTTTTTCAATTCAAGCATTTGGTTGAATTGAAATGCATTCTGTCCTATTGTAAATATAATATAAATTTGCAATTCATTTTTTTTATTGTGGTTGGAATCTGGGACCCCACTGTACAGCTTATTGTCAAGATGTAATTTGCCTTATTACATTTTTTTTACATTGTTTAATGTATTTAAACCTGCATTATACTGTGTCTCATATGGTCTCCCTTTCCACCATTAAGGCTCTTTACTTTTGGTTTGGGTCTTGTTGCAGATTTGTCTTTATTAATAGACATTAATAAAAGTCTCATGCTTGCATTACTCTCCCCCATGAGACAAGGTATCGTTCCTGCTCAAAAGGCATCAGATTCACTTTATCTTGGAAATACGTATTTCCAGCTTTTCTGCGCTGCCACCATCAGAAGACCTTTGTGTTCTCCAACAGATCCTTCTCAGTGCATCCTGCCAATCTGGCCCGGCAATGAGGAAATCATGTGCACACGTCCCCAGACGTGCCACACTCCTCAGAGAGATTTCACTCCGGTGTCTGGCGTGACAGCCCCGCCCCGCCTGCGGCACCTTATCTGCCAGGACACCTGCTCACCAGCCTCCCTGAGCCTCTCCCCTGGAGCAGAGCACGGAGCCGAGTTCCACAGTAACTCTGATATCATGGCGTTTGGTTCTGTAGCCTGCGAGTGCTGTGCTAGCGCGCATGCCTGGGTTTGTGCTGTGAGGCTTATTAGGGGACCTGAAAGCCGCGCAGCATGTCACAGGTCGACTGGCAAACGTTGCGCTTAGTCAATACTTATCCTGGGGGTATAATTGAAGGGCAGGAGTGAACAGAATGTCAAAACACTTGTAGCCACCTGATGCTTGAGGCTGCGAGCGAACAGACCTGCAGCCAGTAGTATGAATATAGATGCACATAAACCACTGTTATTGTGTGATGATTGCAGCCAGAGATCATTTCTGCCCTGCATTGGCATATGCGTTGATGGATGCTCAATATGTTTAGATATATATCAGGGTCCTTCGTGAAAGCATATGAGGAAATTCTGCCAAGCAGAATATTCCATCATTGTGAATGTAGGCTTATTACTCAGCCTGCAACACACGCCATTGGGCTGTATGGTGATATGGAACATCAAGCAAGGTTTCATCATTAATTGACTACTTCCCATGTTTAAAGGTGAGCGTGAACCCTGGGAGTCATGAGCGTGGCTTTTTTTAAAGCAGATAGTAGTCCGCACTGTCTTTTTATATGTACAGTACAGGCCAAAAGTTTGGACACACCTTCTCATTCAATGTGTTTTCTTTATTTTCAGGACCATTTACGTTGGTAGATTCTCACTGAAGGCATCAAAACTATGAATGAACACATGTGTAGTTATGTACTTGACAAAAAAGGTGAAATAACTGAAAACATGTTTTATATTCTAGTTTCTTTGCTCTGATTCCTGCTTTGCACACTCTTGGCATTCTCTCAATGAGCTTCAAGGGGCCTAGCAGTTGATGAAACGAACCCGTAATTTTAATGTTGCTGGTTAGAATCTTGAACCGTCCCCACACTCCCCGGGCATCTTTCAGGGCTGCCCACTGCTCACTAATGGGTGATGGTTAAGTACAGAGGACACATTTTATCGTGGCACTCTGTGCTGTGCCACAATGCAAACCCACTTACTACCATTGTGTCCCTGAGCAAGACACTTAATCCTGAGTGTCTCCAGGGGGAAACTGTCCCTGTAACTACTGATTGTAAGTCGCTCAGAAGGTTGCTCAGTGGCACCTCAGGCCACTGAGGTGCCACTGAGCAAAGCACCGTCCCCACACGCTGCTGCCCGGGTGCCTGTCATGATTGCCCACTGCTCACCAAGGGTGATGGTTAAATACAGAGGACACTTTTCGTTGTGTCACTGCATGCTGTGCTGCAGTGTATCACAATGACAATCACTTCACTTTCACTTTCACTTCACATTGACAATCACTTCACTTTAGTAGCTCTGAAAATGTTCAAAAGTGTAAAACACACAAATAATAATTGTGAAATGTGAACGTGGCAATAATTTCATTTGATTTCAGAAAAAACTTACTGAACTGCTCTGAAATGGGTGACTGGCAGCCTGTGTGCGTCCAGCATCCGTGCCCACACTTCCTGTGGGCCTGTACTCTTCCAGTAATTTACTGAGCGAAACACACGGTGCTCACCACCACCTCTGTTCAAACGAGCGGGAACATGAACAGCGAACGTTTCTCCCTTTTGTACCTTTTTCTGCAGATGAGCCTGTACCGCTGGCGTAGGCCCTGGCTGTGATTGGCGGGATCGAAAGCAGTGATGGAAAAAGGCAGGGCGGTCTGTGAAGGCGCGTGGGTGCCTTTTCCCATTAACGCCTGCCACCCACTGTTCTCCAGTGGCTCTTGGATGCTCTCTCTTGCTTTTACTTTTTTTTGTTGTGATTTACAGCAACGTACTCCTTCGTGCCACGGGGATGACTGCAGTTTGTTGTAGGACCTGCTGTAGTGGAACTGTCGGTGTGGCAGAGAGCAGAACTCGTCTAGTCTGCTTATTCTTCAGATGTGAGTCACGAAAGCATCATAATGGGATCATATAGGCAATTCATGGTAAAAACCCTGGTAAAAACTATGAAATATGTTGAAATAGCTGTGTAAGAAGGATTTAAAGTTAAAGTGAAGTGATTGTCACGTGCGATACACAGCAGCACAGCACACGGTGCACACAGTGAAATTTGTCCTCCGCATTTAACCCATCACCCTGAGTGAGAAGTGGGCAGCCATGACAGGCGCCCGGGGAGCAGTGTGTGGGGACGGTGCTTTGCTCAGTGGCACCTTGGTGGATTGGGATTCGAACCAGCAACCTTCTGATTACGGGGCCACCACTGCCCCTTCCTTTTCTCCGGATTAATAACCGCTATTCCGTAGTGGAGCGCTGTGTTGGGGAATTTTACTCGCACTACGTCTAATGAGATAACAATTGCAGTAATTAGCGAGGAGGTAAACTCCTGTTAGGGGGTAAACCATTTGAAATGGTTCATTTCACGTTTCTGAGCAGCAGCCATAGTAACGTTGACGCGAGGCAAATTAATCAGGGCGTACGTTTTCTAACGGTGAAGATTACTCCCGTAAAAAACTGAATATTATTGGAAAATCCCAAAACCTGGATCCAAAGGAATTTTTCCTGTGTGTGTCTGCATGAAACTGCACAGGAGAGTTAGAATGATGCGGCGTGAAGATGACAGTTGATTTCCATATAGCGCGCTCCCCTTAGTGTTTGAGAAAGGTTATCTCGGGATCCTCTCACACCATCTCGACAGGATGCTGGTAGCAGATGGTCCTGGGTAATAACGCGAAACATCGCTGCTGGTAACAGACTTGAATCTGTAGATACAAATGGCCAGAAGGTGGGATGAGGAAATGTGTGTGACTGGATCTCTGTTATTTATTCAGCTGCCGTCGTGATTTATTCATGCGTTTTGAATAATATTTTTATTGGACCTTAGTGCTTTGTTACACTGCATTATTAAAATTGGATGCCCTGGGTGTACATCTTATGTATGTCTCGTCATCTTTCAGTTTTCTCCTCTTTAATTCACACTCATAATCCGACTGCTCTTTCCAAATTGCCTCAACGAACAGGACCATTTTTCTAAAAAATAATCCAGAATTCAGCCTGTGGTATCTCAGTTTGTCATATACCTCTGTATGTGTGACCTGACTGCACCCGTGCAAGGGCTGCTGGGATGCAATCTTCTGCACGAGTGATGACTTTGCCCGCTCAGATCTTTTATTCAGTGGATCTATCGGGCGACAGGAACGCTGCTGAATTCTTCTGATTATCCAGCGAAGTTCAAACAGCTTCCTCCTGTGGTGTCTGGTGTCTTCCTTGAAGATGAATGTGGCCTGTAATGTGTGGCCTGATGGTTTTAGGCTTCTAACCTTGAAGTGTCTCAATGTTTCTCTGTCTGTCTGCTCCCCAGCTGAACAGCCTGCCTTTCGAGGAGCTCCAGACGTGCCTAAGTGCACTTGACCCTATGATGGCAACGTTACACCACCAAGAGGCAGCCCATTCTGGACACGATTGATGCTAAGAACCAGAGTTTCTGAAAAGCCTGGATCAGCAGCACTGTGCAATGGCTTCGAGAATGAGATTCTCCGGTTCCTCATCACCAAGTCCTTTCTTCACCCTGGGAACCTGAGTCTGTTTTCCTGAGGAAGGGATTTCACTTCATCCCAAACATTTACATTTACATTTACATTTATCAGACGCCCTTATCCAGAGTGACTTACAATTGGTAGATAGAGGGACAGTCCCCCTGGAGACACTCAGGGTTAAGTGTCTTGCTCAGGGACACAATGGTAGTAAGTGGGATTTGAACCTGGGTCTTCTGGTTCATAGGCGAGTGTGTTACCCACTAGGCTACTACCACCAAACAGCAAGATGCAGTGGATGCAGTGGAAATTTTAAGAGTTCTTGACAACATCAAGGGGGCATTTCTATGACTTTCAATTAAAAAAAAGAAATGTGAAGAAATATTCTTAAATAAACATCAAGCTGCTGTGTATTTCAAGGAAGCCGTCTCCCATCCACATACCTGTAGGTCTTCATGGGTTTGAAATGATGTTTCACCTGGACTTTATCCTTTTTCATATTTCTAATTCAAAGATATTTTAGATATAGATATATTTTCTTATTCAAAGATGTGGGTTAAAAATGCATGCTGTTCTAACACACTGGTGTTATAAATTGCACTTTTCATTGAAAAGCTCTGACTTCCCCATTGATAATAAACATTTTTACTTAATCCAGAAATTGAAAGAGAAGATTTTAAACAAAATTCATGGATTAATTTGTGAACAAACAGATCAACTTTTCAGTTATGTGACATTCCGCCAATACAAATCATATATTTCCCATATTATAATGTCCTGTTAACACAATTACAAGATAATATCATTATCTTTATTATGCTGAAATGCATGACTGTGCTCTCGATTTTGTCTCTATTTTCTCTTTTTCCATGTGGATCCTGTTATACCGTTCATAATACTGTTTGATAAATTGTAATTTAAACATCATAAAAAAATTTCTGAAAGTTGTGAGGGTAATATTAAGAAAGAAGTGAACATTTTGTATGTGATGTTGGCAGATGAGGCAGAAAAAAATGCCGCTTTTGACCAGAACTAAATTGTGACGGGTGGACGGCTGGATCATAGTATCTTCTAATCTTCAGCTCTTGTGAGATGTTTGTGGCTTGCAATGGTCAGGACATAGCAAATATTATTCTACAACCTTCTTACTGGTCTTCTGCTTCATAGGCGAGTGTGTAACATTGTAGTAACATTGTCAGTTTTACTTCCAGGCCGGTAAAGCGTTTAAGCAAAGTTAATATAAAGACATCTCATTTACAACATTGCGTTTTTGTGCTGAGATAAAGCTTGTCATTGCAGATTGAAAGGTCTGGAGGAAAATTGTAACCTGTGTGTATTACAGCTTCTGGTTGTCTTCTTCCAGGAATGGCTTCTACCATCTGAAGCATAAATAATTTTATGTTTTATGATAATGTCATAGACTTACAAACATGTGGCTGGGCAGACTGTCACGTCCAGGTGCTACTGGTGCCGGTTACCCTGATTATTGGGTCCTGATCATTTGTGGCTGTTGCATGTTACTGGGTCTTGTTTTCTGTTTGTTTTTGGCCATCGTGCTCTTTTATTTTCTGCTTAATAAATAAGAGGTTCCTTTCAAAATATCATCCAAAATGACAAGGGCACACACAAAGACAAGTAAAAACTGGACATGCACACCCGACCCAATGTGATGAGCCTTTTCTTCTGCCCATGTGCTGTGTATTCATTTTATTAGAGGCATGTTTGCTGAAGAAGTGCCCTTGGATGCTGTGTAAGAAGGATCAGTCTGGCATTTCTTGGATTCTTTTCATTAAACGTTTGTGTGGTGGAGGGAGCTTGAAGTAATGGTGGGTCTGCTTATCACTGCCATGAGTCGGGCAGGTGCACTTCTGAATGTTAGGGGTCATTTTACGCTGAGCTTTCAAGGACATTGAGAGCCTGTAAAGATGAACCGAAGCCTTACAAACAAGCAGAAAGCGTCGCATATATAGCAACATGGCTGAGGACCCTGGTATCGATTCTCATGTCTGCAGTGGTTTGATAAAGATTTGATAAACAACCACATTTTTCCTTTTTTATCTTGCAATCTTGAAATTAGGTGACGTTAAATAAAATTGTATTTTAGCCTGCTAACATTTGAATCGTTAACGGGGTGGGGCCACAATGCATCACAGTACTGTGGACCCAATACTGTAACAGATGTAAAGCATGTTCATCTCTCTTGATTATTAAAAAACACAAACTTACCTTCGCTCCCCCCAAACATCCCGGTTTGTATGGGTTTCTGTTGTATGGGCAGTGATGGCCTAGCGGTTAAGGAACCGGTAAGTGCACCGGTTCGAATCCCGATCCGCCAAGGTGCCACTGAGGTGCCACTGAGCAAAAGCACCTGCGCCTGTCATGGCTGCCCACTGCTCATTCAGGGTGATGGGTTAAATGCAGAGGACAAATTTCACTGTGTGCACTGTGTGCTGTGCAGCTGTGTATCACAAGTGACAATCACTTTGCTTTTTTTTTTTACTTTTTAACTGGTTAGATATTATTGTGACTCTTTAATGTTCCTGATTTGTTGCTAGGTTACTAGAAACTAATTATTAATAAAACTTGTAGAAGGAAGAACAACTTGTATTGAACTTGAACAAAACTTGAAAAAGTTCTATTTTAGAAACCAGTGACCACTTGATTCGTCAAGGTTATGGGAGAAAATCGCAGAGGGGATTGCTGGGGATTGACACAACAACATGAACAATATTTCTTTTAAAAAGGGGGACTTTCCTTTAATGACGCTTCCTTACAGATACAGTGCAAATTTTGGTACACGTAAAGTACAACAACTCAACATTAAGGCTGTTAGAACACCAAGTATGCAGGAACACCAATGCAGGACCACACTTGACACTGGACGCGTCTCCTGCAGGGCTTGTAACGTCTGTGCCCTGTATGCTACAGGTTTTCCTTAAAAGGTGCCGGATTAAAGGTAACACGGATACACATTTCATTTCACTGACATGAAGAACACCGTCGACAACGAGGCTGAAGGAAACCACTGTAGCTATCGTGGTACGTCCTGCTCTCCACATATTGAAGCCGTTTATTCATGCAGCACTGCGCCAATGCACATTTAAACAGAGGTTCACCAACAGGCCATTCGGAAAGACCCCGGGGGGGGAAGGGGGTCTTCGGTGTTGCTGGGTTGCCAGATCGAGAATTCGACCGGGTGGGAAGACAATTCCGCACCGTGTGCATGCAGGGCAGCCGTTAACAATCCAGATAACTCGTACGAGTACGACATCCCAGATAATTGTCAACGTCAGGGACTATAAAGATATTTTATGTACATACTCCTCAGCACACGACATGGTTCATGCACATCTACTATTACATAGAGGCTGGGAATAAAAAGTGCACCAGATTATCAGATACCGTTTAAAATCGATGTCTTTTTTTTTTTCTTACCTGGGTAGCAAAAAATTAATAATGAGGACCAGTGAAGGCCAGAAAATGGCTGAGCAGAACAATGAATATTATCAATCGATCTGATTACTTTGAAGCTGACTTTGTTAAAACTGTTGTGATGTGATGAACCTAGAGCCACATTATCATGTTTTGATCATTTAAGAAAAGCAGAGTAATAAAATGGCAATTTGAAATTACATGAAAGTCCTATGTGTGAAAAAGATATTTGACATTTTTATAACTTTGGCCCTACACAACCACTACACATATAGGGGGGGCTGTAACAGAGGTGGCCATCCGTAATTTTACAGGAAGACTAAAACAACAATGGACCCATCTTGACGTCATCCTGTAAAATTATTACTGCAACATCAACAAGCATCAAAAACCCCCAAGAACTTAATTAGCCGAAGGGCGCGGTTTTGGCCGCTCTTAACATTGAATATATTTCGAGTTGATTATTGCACTAGCATTCTAGCACGGCTGTTCACGTGCACTTTTCATTGCCTCCTGTTCTGTTCATCTTTTGGTAATATCCCTGCCCTTCATTCAAAACCTACGTTTATTCGCCCATCCATTTATCCATTTGCTATTCCAAATATCTCAAGCCTCAGTCACAATGTTGCAATATTTTTCTGTAATATTTAGGCCAGGGGTGGCAAATTTGGGGCATCTGTGGTCTGTCCTTTCGTGTTTAGGCCAGCTTGGTGGCCTCCTCGGTGACGGGGACGCGTCCTCAGTGCAGGGACTCGTTCAGACTGTGCTCGCTGGGCGAGCTCCTGCTCATGTTGGACAGGCTGGCCATCAGCGTTTTCACCTTGTGCGCGTAATAGTTCCGGAGGTTGACGGAGGGCGCCTCCTTGATGCCCTCGTCGAAGTCACAGCTCCGCATGGCCACCTCCAGCTGCTTCTGCCGTTTGTAGAAGAGCGAGAACTTGTTAAATATCAGCGTGATGGGAAGCACCACCACCAAGATGCCCGCCAGGATGCAGGCGGAGGCGGTCAGCTTCCCCGCGATGGACACGGGCACCACGTCGCCGTAGCCCACCGTGGTCATGCTGACGGTGGCCCACCACCAGCACGCCGGGATGGTGGCGAGCTCGTCGTTGTCCTCCTTCTCCACCGTGTAGGCCATGACGGAGAAGAAGGAGACGCCCACTGCCAGGTAGAGCAGCAGCAGACCCACCTCCTTGTAGCTGTTCTTCAGGGTGGCGCCCAGGGAGCGCAGTCCGGTGGAATGGCGCGCCAGCTTCAGGATCCGGAAGATCCTCATCAGCCTCAGGACCTGCGCCACGCGGCCCAGGTTGGCCAGGGCGGGGCTGCTCTTGGCCGCCAGGCTGATCACCAGCGTCAGGTAGAAGGGCAAAATGGACACCAGGTCGATCAGGTTCAGCGGGTGGCGGAAAAAGTGGGGGAGGTCCGGCGCCACGGCGAAGCGGGCCAGCAGCTCGAACGTGAACCAGCCGATGCCGAGGTGCTCCACCATCTCGAAGCGGGGGTCCTCCTGCGGCCGGCCCTCGCCGTCCCGCGGCGCGAACTCCGCCATGCTGTTCATGCACATGGTGGCGATGGAGCCCAGCACCACCAGGATGGAGAAGAGGCTGATGATCCTGCTGGGGATGGAGTAGCCGGGGTTGTCCAGCATCAGCCAGATCCTCCGCCTCACGCCGCCCAGCGGCTGCTTGTCGAACTTGGTGGCGTCGTTGTAGAACTCCAAGATCTCGTCGAAGGAGGACGCGGTGCTCCCCTCGTCGCTCTTCTCGTCCCAGTCCTTCTGGTCGGGCTCGATCTTCCGGCAGTGGTAGGCGTTGCTGCAGCAGGAGTCGATGAAGAACTCGTTGATGCCCCAGTACTCGATCTCCTGGCTGAAGGAGAAGATGCAGAGCTCGGCCATGACGTGCAGGCGCCCGGTGTTGTAGAAGTTGAGCACGTAGGGGAAGAGCGCCGGGTTCCTGTCGAAGTAGAACTCCTTCTCGGCGTCGTCGTAGTCGTCGCACAGCTCCAGGACGGCGTCCCTCGACCGGCAGCGCAGCAGCCGCGCCAGGCGCGTCTCGGGGAAGCGCGACAGCGTGTCGGACGGGAGTCGCTTCTTGAAGCCTCCCACGTTGATGCGGATCGCGGCGTCCACGCTCAGGTCCTCCAGACTCTGGCCGGTCATGTCTGTGGGGAGGTGGACAGGGACACCAGACAATAGCCGACGCTCAGACGCGACGTCCCCTCACCGTGCCAGTCCGCCGGGCGACATTCGGTCACTCGAAACTTTCCCCACGCGAGAGACACCCACGGTCACGAACGTCGGGCGTCCGCGGCCACCCACGGACCCGGGGAGCTCCTCTTCTCCGTCACGTCGTCTCCGGCTCGGGAACCCCCTCCGCGCAGCGCCGCCGCGCAGCAACACGTGGGCTGCGTGGGGCGGTGCTGACGCGGACAGCGCCGATCTCCGCCGTGGAAACTTCCAGATACCAGCAAGTCCAGTAAAGAGGCGGATGTGGTTTTGCGTGAACCAAGTTTTATTTCTTCCGTACCGGCCGCAGAACCCATTTGTTTTAACCCACGCCGCGTTCGGTTCCTGTGGCGGAGGCGTCCCGAGGCGTGGCATTAAAATGTCATCGTTTTTTTTAACGTTCAGTTGCCACTGGAAAAAAAGGGACAAAGCTGGCAGCTGTGGTTGCCAGGGAAACACTGTAAAACAATAGAACTGTAATCATCATTAGGGAACGACGTGTCAGATTAACTGTATAGAATGTAACATTTTTTGCCAAATTGCCACGATCATTATGTTATTAAACCGGTTATGCTAGTGGAGTTAACTAACTAACTAACCCACGACGGTCCTCAACACTGGCAGTGACGTGGTGGGTCAGATGGAATTGTGGGCGTCTATCAAATGAACGCCCTTGATGGGCTCATTCCACCGCCTTCACAAATGAAGTTCTTAATCAGTTTAGAGCAGGGCACTGTGACAAAGGGGACCCGGAGGGCTCCACGCCCGGTTCCAGCACAACACAGTACATCTGACACCTTTTTGGTGGCCTAGCGGTTAAGGAATCCCGATCCGCCAAGGTGACACTGAGCAAAGCACCGTCCCCACACACTGCTCCCCAAGGGTGACGGTTAAATGCAGAGGACACATTTCACAGTGTACACCGTGTGCTGTGCTGCTGTGTATCACAATGACGATCGCGTCACTTTATCAGTTTACCTCCCGATCATATGATTGGGATCAAGGGATTTGTTTGATTTCTTAGTCACTGAAATTGACATAAATAATCAAAGCCATTATTGTGAGAAATATTCATATGGACATATGCAACTTGCGGTGACTCCCCCATTTGTCAGGATGAAAAATTTATTTGCATTATCTGGTGGTATCTTTTTTGGAAGAAAATAAGCCACATCGAGGCATTGCGATGGCCCTGATTTATTTAGAAGTACCCAATACAAATATCAAGGCAGCATTTCGCTCTCAATTCGAAGCCCCATTCGAAGGTCAATCTTTGAAAGCCCAGTTCCGGTGGTGAGCGTGATGGATGCTTGTGTCAGATTGTGTTAACTTGCTGTTTGCTTTGTTCTATAAGACGGAAATGAGTTGTGCTTCGAAATCCAAACCCTGTGGCAGTGGTCTGTCTTTTTCCGCCCGTCTCCCTCACATTCACGATTAATGAACCACTCGGGCATCAAGCTTCCTGATGGGTAGCTCATTTGGGCAAATGTAACTTTTTGGGTCATCTTTTTCTATTTCCCTCGAGGAAGAACGAAAACTGAAAACAGCAGAAGAGTGAAAATATAGATCTTTTCATGGAAGTTTTGACCAGAGACAATTTTTGAAATGTATAATGGGGATGCGCCACTGCTTCAGGTACTGAAAATAATAAAGGGGTGTCTAGAAATGGGACCGAGCTTCAGCAGTTTCAGACGGGTGTGGGTTATGAATTCCACACATTTCATACATCTATTTAACATTCTGTAGAATTCATAGCGTGCCATTACACATCATCCTGTGTAATGGGAGCAGAGGCATTGTTATGTAAATGTCCCATTATTATACATCTCCACAAATGAAATGATTAAAGCCCAGCCGGAGTTGTGAGCTTCAGGCCTCCCTCTCAGCTCCTGGGTTTCAGAAGCAAAGTGGCGTCTACACAAGTTGCGGCTTATAAGACATCAGTGGTTTGAAATCTAGGTCAGTTCAGATGCCGCTCACTCCTTCAGCTCCTCACACAGCTGGGAGCTTCTCGAGTGGGATTTGGTGTAAGTTGATACATGGTAGAATGCAACAATAAAAGCGATTTTTCACAGTTTTCCCAGGGTACAGTGAGCAAGAAAGAAAGATTCTTTGCACTAGTATGACACTGTTAATGTCTAATGTCATCCAAAATAAATAAGGAATGCTGCATGATTTTTGCTGTGCTAATATGACGAAAATCATGAACTGGTTCTGTGGTGTGAAGGGTGTTCCCTACGAGGAGGAACTCATCACGTTGCAGTTGTCACTTCAGAGACTTTTACTCCATTTCAGGTTTCAGTTATGTAATAAAGGTCTCCACTCCCCTTAGATTAGGACTTAGTGCATGAGCTTTGAAGAACGCTGGTGAAGTTCTTGCTGGTGTTTCC